>NW_020172446.1:6081621-6159581 GCF_003031525.2 Neophocaena asiaeorientalis asiaeorientalis
CGGGGAGACACCAGTTGCTGCTGGCCGCGTGGTCGCTCCCCTCTCCGGAGCCCGCGGCGGACCGGCCCCTCGGCCGAGGGTCGGGCTGGGCGAGAGGCAGAGGGCGCCCGGGGCCCGGGCCGGACGGCCTCCCTGGTGGGGCCGGAGGCCGCAGAGCGCGGCGGCTTGGCTGGCGTGGGGGCCGAGGACCAGGGGACCGCGGGGCCGCTTGTCCTTTGGAGAAACCTTGGTGATTCCTCCTCCCGCGTCCGTTGGTCCCGCCGCTGCGCTCGACCGGGCCGCCGACCTTCGCCCACCTGTTACCCGCTTCCCCGGCCGGGAAGGGTCCCCCACCCCAGCCCGCGCCTCCTCCTCCGGGGCTGAGCCCCGAGCCCCAGGGATTAGGCAAGCGCCAGGGCTCCCGGGGCCTCCGGGGCCGAGGCCCGGCCGGCTGGCGCTCCTGGCGCCTTTCTGGGCTCTGAGAGTGCCCGCGCCGGGACTGGAGGGGAAACCGAGAACGAAGAGGTCGCCGGGCGGTGCGGGATGGGTTTACGCGGGATTGGGGTGGGGATGGGGGCAGCGCTGCTCGCCAGGCCCCCAGCCCAGCTGTAGCCCCAGCCGCGTGACTCTCAGAGCTGGAAAACCCGAGTCAGACGCCGGTCCTGCCTGGGAGGTGGACCTTTCCCGGGGCAGGGGTCGCTCGCCGACTTCCCCCAGGCTCGCCGGGTCCCATCCCCCGCGCAGCGCAGCGAGGGAGGCTGCGTCTGGCTTGAATGCCCACACGGGCCTCAGGCTGGGGGTCTGGAGTTTCCCCCAGAATAAAATGTGCCTCTGGAAGCTGACAGTGGGGGTGACCACTGCGGGAAGAGGTGGGGCCCGACCTCTCATCACCCTACCTAGGGAGGCCCAGGAGGTGCAAGTGGGAGGAGGCCTGTCAGACCGTGGGTCGTTCGGAGCCGGGCCTGTGCTGGGAAGCTGCCTGCTCTGCACTTTCTCGGGCCTGGACCACAGCCCTCTGGCCGAAGTCTGGCGTCCCTCCACTTTCCTGCCGGCCTGGGGAAACGGTCGGGAGAGCTTATTGCCCTCCAGGCTGTGCGCTTAATCTTCACCCCCCGCCCAGCTCCTGGCACCCTGGGCAAGGTGCACTCCCTTGCTTGCTGTGCCTTTGGGCAGGCCCCAACTGAGACCCAGGTCACCCCTTTGCATGCCCTGAATCTTCAGCCAGCTCCAGAAGAAGGGGTGAGGAACTTGTTCCCATTTCCAGCCTCTTTCCTGCTATGCCAAGGGAGTAAGCGAGCAGGGCAGGGCTTCTGCCTGGGCTTCAGGCCCTCCTGGTGCCACCCAGGGCCCTCTGATGACATACGGCTAAGAGGTGAGAAATCTGGTTGTTTCTTCTGGCTGTCCCTGAACCCACAGGCAAGGAAGGGACCCGAAAGTGCCCCATCTTCAGTCCATCAACTCAGCAGTCCTTCACAGAACACTCTCCTAGCAGCACAGAGGGAACAGGGCTGGGGCCCCGGACCCAGAGAGCTCACTGTCCTGCCAGGAGACAGACGCACTTGAGGTCAGCGGTACAAGGTCTGACACAGCCTTGCCAGCCTGAACCGTGGGCTGGCCACACCCATGTCACCAGGGCAGTCTGCTGAAAAGAGCCAAGGAGGACGGTGTGTGGCTGAGCCAGGGCCAGCTTGGCCCCCTCATTCCCTTCAAGGGGCAGCCACCCCTCAGCGGCCGAACAAACATCCCACCATGGGAGCACAGAAATCTTGGCTCCTGCCCATGGGGGGACCAGGTTCCGGTGTGGAACCGCTCTCTGCCCAATACTCCAGGCTTTACCCCCGTCCCAGCTCTGACAACCAGATCCCTACAATAAGCCTAAATGATTCAAGCCAGATGGTTCATTACAGCTTTAGCCAGGGTTATGCTATTTGCTGCCCTCATTATTGGATTATGTCTGTTCTAACAAAAAGAAATTAGGACGGTTGCTCTGTTGTCCAAGGCCGAGAGTGAAGTGCTGTTTATTTATTCGGCCTTTTTTCCCTTCTCTTTAAAGCCCATCACCTCAAGGCATAAGCACAAAGTTGACAGGTTCCAAATTGATCTAATAGAGGAGCGCTGATGGGGAGAAGATGCAGAAACGTTATAGTTAGAAGTGTCCCCCCAGTGCCCTTCCCCTCCCAGTGGTCCACAGCGCAGCCTGGCTAACCTGGACTCCGCTGCTCGCTGCCCTCCTGACGGGTCCTATGTCCCGCCCTCCGCATGTGCTGCTGCCCTGCCTGAGATGCCCTCCCACCCAATCTCCACCTGTGGAAACAGTCCATGCTTCAAAGCTGTAACGACTAGGATATTTGGGGGTTGTAGGTGACAGAAAAAAGTTCAGAGTGCCTTAAACAGTGAGGGGTGTCGGGGTCATGGGGCACTGGGGTAGATTCATGCAGCCGCTCGTCTGCAGCATCAGTGGTGATGGTTCTGTCTTTCCACGTGGCCATGCCCTTTTCCTCTTAGGCTGACCTCCCTCATGGTTCAAGGTGGCTGCTGCAGGTCCAGACATCACACGTAACAGTAAGATCCTAAATTTGATAAGGATCAGTTTCCTCTCCCATGTCTCAGTTTAAAAGTGAGGGAGCCTCTCCCAGAAGTCCCCAGGAGATCTTTCCTTCTGTCTCGTTGGCCAGAATTACATCTCTTGCCCATGCTTACACCTGCCCCTGCATGATTCACCCTGGGCTAGGTCGGGACTGATCCCCACAGAGGCCTGGAGCAAGGATGGAGGGGAGGAATCGCTGAGTCCCTCGGCTCGAATAATTTCCCTGTACCCACTGGCTGTGGTTCCCTTTCCTTGGAGCCAAGTCATATTCTACCCGGACCGTATTTCTACGCACTTAACCTTCTAAGACCAACTAGGTGTCGGGCACTTTGCTGAGTGTGGAGGTCCCAGAATGCCTGAGACACGACCTCTGCCATCAGGGAGTTCATGGAAACCGTGACACACGAGCAGCCCAGCAGTGAGGACGGGGAGTCAGGAGCCCAGATGGGAAGCGCCGGCTTGCACAGAGTTCCCCCACAGAGAGGGCGCTCTGAGGCTGGGAGGAGGGGGGACGCAGCCCGGCTTAGTGCAAGGAGGAAGAGTCGAGTGGCTGGAGCAAGGGGAAAAGGCCTCTGATGGTGAGGCCGAAGCGGTCATATCACAGAGGGCCTTGAATGCCACACCGAGGAGGTTGAACTGAGTCCAGGTGGCAGTGGAAAATTTTTGAACAATGTAAAGCAGGGAAATGAATAGGTTTATAAAAGTCCTAACCCTCTGCCTCTGAGCTCCCGAGAAGCAGGGCTATATGATGTGTGGCTCATTCCTCTTTGTACCCCCTGCAGCGCCTGGTCAGTGCCTCAGTTTCCCCAACTATGAAATGCTTTCGACGCAGGCTTGATCATTTTCTGTGGTTCTTGCCATGGTTTTTTTTTTGTTGTTGTTTTTAAACTATTTCAGAGGCTGACATTTTTCTTAAAAAAACAAAACAAAACAAAACCAGGGCTGGTTTCCTACTCCCAAGGGTGTACGGGCGAGGAAGGTCCAGGTGCAAACCAAGGTCAAAATGATGCTGTCAGTCTCCATCAGCAGAGCAGAGGGATGTGCTACCTTAGAGGAACTGACGGGGGCTGGAGCTTGATTTTCTCTGAATTAGCCCCATTAAAGCTCTATAATTATCAACAAGCTGGTGACAACTCTCAAAGGCCCATTAGTGACCAAGCCTCATTATTTATCCAAGGATGTTAACTTTAGCCAGGAGGTGTGATTTGAGTGGCTGGAGGACAGGACCCCGTGGCTCACACAGACAAGCACCTTCACCTGCCCTCAGGGCCCGCCTGGCCTGCACAAGCCCAGGGGGGTTTTCAACTCAGAGGCTCCTCCAGGGTGGAGGCTGAGCCCTTCCCGCTCCCCACACCCCAAGAGCAATTCTGTTATTCTCTCTTTTGTTTCTCCGTTGCACCCTCTCAAGAGTTCAGCTAAACAAAGCGGCAGAAAAAAATGTTCGGAAGCCACTAAGCTTTAAGGCGGGAGCTATCAGGATGGGAGTGAAGAGGCTTGGATTCTGCTTCCAGCTCTGCTGTGCCACCCTGACCAAATCACCTCCCCTCTCTGAGCCTCATTTCTCCAAATAGGAGATAAAGACTTTGGGCGATGAGCTCTCTCAGAGAGCTCCACCACCGGCAAGTCTCTAAAAATGGTGACTGAGCTTCTAGACTCAGTCACCATTAGACTATTATTTCTTATAAAACTTGCATTTGGAGTTCAAAGAAATTCATCAATCCCATCCTGGGGCAGCACTGGGCTTGCTCTTCCTTCCTGGGAAGTGAATACTGGTGTTGGTTTCACTGGGCAGCTTCGGGCCTTCCTTAAACACGGATGTCTGTAGAGCCAGCGGAAGGGACCCCTCTCCCCGCCTGGAGCTGAATTTCCCAGTGGGGACTCTGTCTGCTGGCTTGTCCTTCTCTGGAATTGGGAACCGGGCAGAGATCGTGGACTGTGTTGTTTTAATAGATGAGCATCACACCTCTGCTCCCGTGAGAAGCTGGAGAATGAGTTGGTTTGGATGGGCTGGCCGTGTGGATTGAACATCTGCTCTTTGCTGGTGTCAGAGGTGTGGCCGAGGCATGGTCCCTGCCCTCAGGAGGCAAATGTCTGGGGGGCACAAGCCACAGGTTAGGTCTGAAGGGGACAGCAGACTGATTTAATGTCGTGCAAAGCCAAGAGCTTTAGAGACTATTATTACAAAAAAATATTATTACAAAAGCCTGGGCCTGGAGAAGCTTGGGCCCATGGCTGTTAGTTGTTAAGACGTGGTGATAGATCACTCCCTTACAGCACCTCACCTGCTTACCCGCACAGAGGGGAGCTAGGATACAGGCAGCAAAAGGCCAGATACACCTGGACTAAAGCACGCATGCTCTGCTCAGGGAAAAGGGCTTTAGGCTCCACTCAAGGCCTATTGACTTTTTTTTTTTTTTTGGCTGCGTTGGGTCTTCGTTGCTGCACGCGGGCTTTCTCTAGTTGCGGTGAGCGGGGGCTACTCTTCATTGCGGTGCGCGGGCTTCTCATTTCGGTGGCCTCTCCTTGCAGAGCACAGGCTCTAGGCGTGTGGGCTTCAGTGGTTGTGGTGTGCAGGCTCAGTAGTTGTGGCTCGCGGGCTCAGCAGTTGTCATGCACAGGCTTAGTTGCTCTGCGGCATGTGGGATCTTCCCGGACCAGGGATCGAATCCGTGTCCCCTGCACTGGCAGGCTGATTCTTAACCACTGCACCACCAGGGAAGTCCCATGGCCTATTGACTTTTAGTTTAGACACAATTTTAACAAGTATTCTCACCTGGTTTCATAGAAGAGACAAGTAACTAGTGAATAGGAGAGAGAGCTGTTTGTGCTACCAGAGGCAAGTACTCTAACAGGAGTTTCAAGCTGATGGCAGAGGAGGAGGCAGAAAAAAATGAAGAAAACCTCAAAACAGAGTGGCCACCTGGGATCCCTCGGTGGAGGAATCATCTCACATGCCCTTCTGTGTCTGGGCTGGGACTCTGACACAGAACAGTAACCGTAGTCATAGCAATGATTCAGGTTATTCCGAAAAGTGTAAGTGACCATTTGTGTATTCTGCTCACGAAGGCTGGGAGGGGAGTGATCCAATTCGGAATGAGTTCATTCCAGAAAGTGTCTCAGAGGGGCAAGTACAGTTATCTAGAAAAATCACCTAAATGGATACGCTCCTTCTATAATTATCTACTGAGTACTTTCTGTACCCCAGGCATGGTGTTAAAGCACAATGCCACGAGGTGGATGCTGTTGTGTCTCCATTTTGCAGACGAGGAAACTGAGGCACACTGAGGCTAGATACACTGTCCAAGGTCACACAGCAAGGAAGTGCAGAGCCAGGATATGAACCCAGGGTCAGACGTCAGAGGGCAGGTCTCACACCCTACGGGTGCCCCCGCGAGACAACGACAGAGACACTGAGCTGTGTGCCTGACCCTGTGTTAGGAGCTGGGGTGCAAGACAAGCAGTGGCCGGACTCGGCCAGCAGGCTGTGGTTTGCTCTAGACCCACACTGGGCACCCCTGGCCTCCCCCCGAGCATCACTCCAACCACTCCGCCCCCCCACCCTCTGGGTTGGCCTGTGGCTGGAATGCCCCTTCCCCCGGCCCCAAGGTGCACTGGCCAAGCCCTCCTCGTCTTGCATGGCTCAGGTGAAGTGTCACTTCCTCCAGGAAGCCTTTCCTGATGGCCCCAGTTCACATCCAGGCCAGGCGTCCCCCCTGAACCCTCCATCAGTCCTGGCCCACTAGACTTTGTTTTGACCAATCCTTTTCATCTGTTCCTCCCATTAAGCGGTGCTTTCCTCGGAGCAGGAACCCTGTCTTATTGATATCTTCGATCCTGGAGTCTGGCATATTGTAAACACTTGGTAAAGAAAGAAAGAAAGAAAGAATGAATGAATGAATGAATGAATGAATTAGATGCCAGTTGACCAGCCCAGCAGCCTGCAAGGAGCATCTGGGCTTCTAAAGACATCCTTTGAATGTGTACCTCGTGGGGGAGAGATTTGCCCCGGAGGTCTGCTCCCACCCACAATCCCAGCCTTCGGGCCGGGAGCCGTGTCGATGAGAAAAGCCACAGCTGCCGTGTGTGATCGCGCCCCAGGGCGGCAGCTGCATCCAATCACTGCTGCACCCGCTGCCCAGCCCTTGGGAATCACTGGTTGCCTTTTAGAGGCCGGGGGTAGCAGCTCGCGGGCCCAGCTCTCTCCTCACACCCGGCGCAGCGCTCCAGAGGGACCGGGCAGACCAGGGAGCCGCAGCCCCAAGTGCTGCTGGGGGGCGGCGAGTGGGCCAGCCAGTCGGCCGGGCTGGGTCCTGCGGTGCTGCAGAGCCTGACCCCTCTGCCTTCTCGCACACTCCTGGGACCGTTAAGAGGCGGGGGGAGCTGAGGTGCAGAGCCCTGGCCAGTGGTTGCACCAGGAGGACAGGAACCCCTTTAGCTGAGTGCGGCACATGTGGCCCCACCCTGGACCAGCCACCGGCCGCGAGGCATGGCGTAGGGGTCAGGGGCCCACTGCCTGGCTTTGACTCTCAGTTCACCGCTCGCAGTGTCTGGAGGTGACGGGCCTAACCCCCCCGCCCCCGAGCCTCCTTCTCAGGGTTGGGGGGGTCGGTATGCAGCAGGTGCTCTGCTGGTGGCAGTCAGCGCGGTCACCGTGGCACCTCGTCCGGCCGCGCAGGGGTGGCTGACGCTTCTCCACCGTGTGGGCCCGGCATGACCTGAGCCCTCCCTGTCTGCAGCCGCCCTGGGCACGCTGGACTTCAGCCTGCTCTACGACCAGGAGAACAACGCTCTCCACTGCACCATCAGCAAGGCCAAGGTAGGCCCCACCTGTGCGCAGAGGGCGAGGAGGGAGCTCTTGCTTCGGTCATCTCCGCTGCTCCTGAGATGCAGCTGCCTCCCCTACAGCGAGGTTTTCAGGGGAAAGAGTAGAACAGAGGAGCCAGAGAGAATGGGGGTGGGGGGCAGCTTTCAGGAGACAGAGGCCCCAGAGCTGGGGAGCTGTCGAAGGAGGGAAGGGCGGGCAGGGAGGTGACAGGCCTGTCCTGCAGGCCAAGAGGAAGGGTTGGACTTGGGTGCCTCCGGACTCCCCGAGGAGGCTCTGGACGCTGACGCCACGCCAGGCGGGGGATTAGTCTCTGGTCGCACCGGCCTGAGCTTGCTCTCTGGGTGGAGGCGTGGGCGTCTGTAAACCCCACGCTGGTCCTGCCCCGGGCTGGCACCCGTCAGCTGTGTTCTCAGCCACGCTGTTCCCTTCATCCCCACACCGCGACGCTCCCCCTGGGAGGAAGGTGCCCAAGTTGATGTTCTCCCGCAAGGTAAGGGCAGCCGTGCGGCCTGGTAGACCTCCCGGTAGAGCCGTGGAAGGGCCCGGGGCCGGCTCAGAGCAAGGAGCTTCCGGCACCGCTGCCTGCGCCCAGCCCCGCACCACCAGCACCCCAACCTGCGACTCCTCTGCCCCTCCTCCCGCCCTGCCCGTGCTCTGCTCACCCAGAGGGGCAGGCTGCCTGGTTCGGCCCTGGCTGTGCCCCACCCGGCCTGGGCCGCCGTGGCTGGGCCACCGGGGCAGGGGTGAGCAGTGTCCCTGTTGGGCCAGCACCATCCCCGCCCCCGCCCCCTCCTCTGGGAGCTGCTCGGGCTGTGACACAGGGCACGCCCTGCCCTCCTCTAAAGGGCTCTAGACCTGCCCTAGGCACAGAGCTGGGAATCTGATAACCCCCGGCTGTGCTGAGGTGGAAGGCAGGGTGCACGCCTAGGCAGACCCCTTCCCCTCTCCCTCCACCCAGCTGTGTAGAGGTTGTCCAGGCCTGGGGACTGGGAATGGGCACTGGCTGCCAGGCTGCTCTGGCCAGAGCCGTCCCTTCTCCTCCCCACCCAGACTCCAGGCCCCTCCTGTGCTGTGTGCCCCGCTTTCCCTACCCAGGCTCTAGAGGGGCTATGTGGGTGAACTGGGGGGAGGGGCGTATGTGTGCACACGCGTGTGTCCACTTGGGTTTGTATCACTCAAGGCATTGGAGATGGGGGATGGGAGGACCCCGAGCCATGGTCGCTCCCACATTCTCCAGTTCATCCTCTGCTTAGAACCAGTTCTGCAGGGGAAGGGGCGGTGCAGGCATGCGAGGAGCTGGCGCTGGGCTGGGGTGTGGGGAGGAGCCCCAGGGGGTAGGAAGGCTGAGGCCGACAGGCAGAGCCCCTCGGGGGCCTCTGGGAGGATGCCAGATGCCCCAGTGCTGGACCCTAGATTGGCCACCCTCCCTCTAGGTAAACAGAGCTGCCTCAGTTTGCTCATCTGTAGAATAGGGTTAATCATCCCCACCTGTGTGGTGGTTGCGAGCATTAAATGAGTGAGTGCTCAGTACCTAATGCTGTCCTGCAGGACAGGGCCTGGCAGCAGACACCCCCCACCCCGCACCACACACACACGCACGCACGCACGTATGGGCACTCATATCCACAGCAGAACTGGAAAGTTCCACCTTCGTGCGAAAGGGTGAGAGGTGGAATGAGAGGCCTGCGTTGGGAAGGTCTGCCTCTCTGCCACAGTGCATGCAGGGCCACCCGGCCAAGCCTCGTCCTGGAGCCAGCCCCACGGAGCAGGGCAGAGCTGGAGCCCAGGCAGCTCCCGGCACAGCTCAGATGCCTCCGCCCTCAGCAGCTTCTCCGGCATCTTCCAAGGGGCCCGGCATTTAGGGGAAGGGGGGAGCAAATGCCCCACCAGCAGGCCCCGCGTCAGCATTGCCTCCTCAGCTCCCCCAACAACCTTGAGATGTGGGGACTATTAACCCATTTTACAGATGATAAAGCTGAGGCTCAGGAGGCAGATGAAGTCATCCACTTACCCAGCTGATAAGTGCAGGAGCTGAGACCTGAACCCTGGCCAGCCTGGCTCTAAAACCCGTGGGCCCCTTCCCAGTAGCCAAGCAGTGCTGGTTGGAAGTTGGAAGACCCCACCTCAGATCTCAGCCCCTACCTGGGAGCTCCTCCGAACCAAGGTGGGGATGGGGGAGAAGAGCCTCAGCTCCCCTGGGAGGTGGGGGAGGTGGGCTGGTCATGAGCAGCCAACTTGCAGCTCATCTTTGCCTGTCTTTTTTTTTTTTTTTTTTTTTTTTTTTTTTTTGCGGTACGCGGGCCTCTCACTGTTGCGGCCTCTCCCGTTGCGGAGCACAGGCTCCAGACGCGCAGGCTCAGCCGCCATGGCTCACGGGCCCAGCCGCTCCGCGGCATGTGGGATCTTCCCAGACCCGGGCACGAACCCGTGTCCCCTGCATCGGCAGGCGGACTCTCAACCACTGCGCCACCAGGGAAGCCCTGCAGCTCATCTTTGAATGAGGCTGTGGGGTTGCCAGCTCTACCCCACACATGGCCCAGCTGCCTTCCTCCATCCCCGTGTGCCATCCTAGAAGCAGAACCAGACGATTAGCACAAGCAGGAGCGAGCATGAGGTCACCTAGGCCCCTGTTTATGGTTCCGTGAGTTCCTTGGCTGTGCACACTTGACTGGTGGTTGAGAGTGAGTGAGGGGGAGCTTCCCTGGTGGCGCAGTGGTTGAGAGTCTGCCTGCCAATGCAGGGGACACGGGTTCGTGCCCCGGTCCGGGAAGATCCCACATGCCACGGAGCGGCTGGGCCCGTGAGCCATGGCCGCTGAGCCTGCATGTCCAGAGCTTGTGCTCCGCAACGGGAGAGGCCGCAACAGTGAGAGGCCCACGTACTGCAAAAATAAGTAAATAAATAAAAAGGGGAGTGAGTGAGGGGTGCCATCTTGTGGAGGGACCCTCCACGGCTGGCCAGCTTGTGTGGCCTCTGGGGACACAGACTGGCAGGGGGCTGTGACAAAGCCAGAGAGAACTTGAGCCTGGTCTCCAGGACACAATGTTTTCCCACGGCCTCAGGGAAAGGTGTGGATGAGCAGACAGAGGGTCACAAGGACCTCGGGTCTGTGAGGGAAGTCGCAGTGCACGGGGAGCAGGGAGAAGGGGGATCGGGAAGAAGGAAAGGCCTGCCCACAGCAGGAGAACGAGGGCCTCATTCAGAGAAAGTGAGTCACCTGGCCTCCAAGATAAGGAAAACAGAAAGAGGCCGATCTGACAAAGGCACCCGGTGTTGCCTGCCCAGGGCCAGGCGTTTGGGGCGGTGGGGGGGGGGAGATCGCACCAGCATGGAGCCTTCCTCGCCAACCCCCATTCTGGGGGTGTGGGGCAGGATTACTTCTGTGAAGAGGGTTATGAATGGACCCAGCCAGGAGGCCCAGGGGGCAGGGATGCCTGCTGACCCAGGTTCCTGGAGGCCTTGGCAGCTCTGTGTCCCCAAGCCCCCAGTTACACCCTTTGCCATTCCCCTCTGCTCAGGGCCTGAAGCCGATGGACCACAATGGGCTGGCAGACCCCTATGTCAAGCTGCACCTGCTTCCAGGAGCCAGTAAGGTAAGGGGCCCTCCAGTCGCGACTGCGGCCCAGGCTGGGCTTGGGGCACCCAGGGAGGCCCACAGCTCCCACACCCACTCAGAGTCCAAGCAAGTTGAGGGTTCACTCCACCTCCACCCAGAGCACCCAGTCACCCCCACACCCTCTAGGCCTCCCAGGGACCTTGAGTCAGCACCACCTGTCCACTGAGTTGGGGAAACTCCCGGGGAGAATTTCTAGGCCAGCGTTTTAAAAGAAACACTCTCAGCTGGACGCTAATACTGTGGGCAAACAAAGGGTTCTGTGACCAGATAACACTGGGAAACATTGTTAAACAGGTTTCTTTACTGCAGGACTTACCAGAGCCTTTAATGTGTTGATGGGCTGCCCTGTGATGCCCCACAAGAGGGATGGAGTAGTCAGCAACTGCCCAAATTATTTGACTACAGAACCCTTGTTCCTGTACCGGATGACCTGACAAGCAGACCAGCCCAACAGGTGCATCTATGAAAGGAGAGGGAAAAAACCATTTTTTAAATTCTCTACGAAAAGCATCAAGGTGGCCTTCAGCACTAGAAGATCAGAACTTGATGAGACTTCCTTTCATACGTCTTACAGTTCAGTGTAGTTTTATTTGTAATGTCATGGGAGGGAAGGTCACATCTTTTCAGAATTGGGTCCTTCCCTAGCCCACAGATATCTCAAGGGCTGAGTGGGGCAGACTCCATGCCAGGGGGGACTCAACTGGAGTCCAGCAGCTTTGTTTGCAGGTAGAGACCAGGGTGGAGGCAGAGGGACAGGGGACACAGGACACAGAGCATGAGCCGCAGAGCCCAGTGGCTGGTGTTCTTGTCCTGGCCTCCTCCTTAGAAGCCAAAGTTAGGGAGTTCCTTCCTGGCCCTCGAGTGACCTGATAGGAAGAGTCAGCAGTGGGGGCACCCCCCTGGGCAGAGGGCCTCCCCCAACACTGCTCAGGACAATTGCAGACCAACCGGGGGGTCCCACCCCCAGGTGGCCACTCCAGGCTGCTGGGGCCTGAGTTAATTTTGGGGCCCGGGCTCCCCCTGGTCCGGTGGCGCCATCCCAGAAGGGAAGGCAGGGCTGCGGGAGAAAGGGCAGTGGACCTCCCACTACACCTGGAGGAGCAGGCTGCCCACTCCAGGCCTCTCTGTCCTCATGCTGCAGGGAGGACCCCCAGGGCTGTGAAGGCCACGCGACCAGGGGAAGGGGCCCAACTCGGGGGCTCAGTGACCGTGCGTCTCTAGACTCCTGGGACCTCGAGTCGGCAGTACCTGGCTGCCGAATCCTAGGGACCGCCCCCCCCATAGGATAGATTCCCTCGTAGGGCAGAGTTTCATAGAGCACCTTATAGAGAAGGTCCTACAAACCAGGCTGAGAGAGATGTGGTGTTACGCCCTGGAGCCTGACCCTCAGAAAGGGTCACTAACCCACTGGGCTCCACAGAGCTTATGTAAGTGGTGGAGCTGGGATTTGAACCCAGGGCTGTCTGACCTCAAAGCCTGGGCCGGTTTGTGGCGGACATCAAAGGGAATCGGCTACGGAAGTCAGGGAGGCAGTTTGTAGTTTCCTAGGGCTGCGCTAGCAAATGACCACCGACTGGGTAGGTTACGACACCACAGATCTCACACCTTCAGTTCTGCAGGGTGCGAATCTGACATAGGTCCTACTGTGCTACAATCACGTGTCAGCAGGGCTGCATTCCATTCTGGAGGCCCAAGGGGAGAAGCTACTTCCCGTTCCTTTCCAGCTTCTAGAGACATCCCCTTTGCTTGGCTCGTGGCCCCTTCCTCCATCTTCAAAGCCGGTGTCGCCTCTCTGACTTTCTCCCCTTGTCACGCTCCTTCGGACTCCTCTCGCCTCCCTCTTCTACTTTTAAGGGCCCTGTGATGACGTGGGACATGGCCCACCCACATCATCCGGATAAACCACCTGTGTTGGAAGGGCAGCGTCTCAACCAACCGGATCGCCAGGGAAGTCCCCAATCGGCCTATTTTAAAGTCAGCTGATTAACAACAGCGTTAATCCCCCTTTGCCAAGGAAGAGCACTTATGCACGGGATCTGGGGGATTGGGAAGTGTTTGGGGCCATTACATTGCCCATCACCCTCTTTGACACTCAGAGGATCATTTTTGCTCTCTCCAGGCAAATAAGCTCAGAACAAAAACTCTCCGAAACACTCTGAACCCCACGTGGAATGAGACCCTCACTTACTACGGGATCACAGACGAAGACATGATCCGAAAGACCCTGCGGTGGGTGAGACCCCGGGCTGCCGGCTCCCCAACCCCACCCAGCCTTGTCCACAGGGCAGGCCCTCCCCACATCCCCTGGCCCACCACCTGCAAATCTGCACTGACTTTGGCAGCAAATTGAGAGGCCCCTTGCCCTCCAGGATCTCAGTGTGTGATGAGGACAAATTCCGCCACAACGAGTTCATAGGGGAGACGCGGGTGCCCCTCAAGAAGCTGAAGCCCAACCACACCAAGACGTTCAGCATCTGCCTGGAGAAGCAGCTGCCGGTGAGTGGGCCACGACCTCCGGTGGTGGGCTCTGCAGCCGTCCAGGGCCCACCCTGCCGTGAGCGCGGGGCCAGGAGCATTTATTGAGCACCTACTATGTGCCTGGCACAATTGCAGGTGCTGGGGAGACAGATAAATCTCCCTGCCCTCATGAAGTTTGGGTGGGAGACAGACAAAAAATGAAATAAACGACCCAAACAGATAGTCTGTTCAGCAGGGACAGGGCCGAGAAAAAAAGCATGAGAGGAGTCAGTGGGTTAGACGGGTGCTCTGGGAGGGCTCACCCGGCGAGCAGGGAATATTCCAGGCAGAGGGAACAGCAGGTGCAAAGCCCTGTATGGAAAAGCGCCCAGCCTGTGGGAGGCACAGGCAAGAGATCAAATGAGAGGGGCAGAGAGAGCGAGGGGAGGGGGCCCTGGGAGCTGAGAGCAGAGGTTGGGGGTTGGGGATGCTGGGAGGACTCTGGCCTTATCCCTGAGTGAGACGGGCCACAGGAGGGTGCTAGGCAGGGGCCAAGGCACCTGAGGACTTAACAGGGTCCTCAGAATGGGAGGGAGTGGAGGGCCGGGGTGGGGAGACCAACAGGGTGGAGGGAGGAGCAGGACCCAGGCCTAGGCAGGGCGGCAGTGGAGGCAGGAGAAGGGCTGAAGGTCGGTATCCTCAGGCCTGGGGCCTGAGCACCTGGGAGGATGAAGGGTCATTAACTGGGATGCGGAGGACCATGGGAGGAGCAGCTGGGGATGCTCGGAGCGCAACTGGAACATGTTAGGCGTGGGGTGCCTGTGAGATACCCAGAGAAGACAGAAAATCATTCTTTCCTAGAAATTGCAATTGTTTGAAAATGTCAAAACCAATTTTGCCCCCGGGTCGTCTGCAGCAGCTGAGCCCTCCCAGAGTCTCTGAGCAATTTTCCCCTCCCCCTTCTCCTCCCCGTTCCTTCCCCTCCCCAGGCCTGCCTTCACCCAGTTCAAAAGGGCCAGGAGGGGTTGGCCAAGAGGTCCAAGGCCCAGGACCCTAAGAAACCTATGCCTTCAGGGACTGCATGGTGTTCAGGGCACAGTCCCCTCCCCAGGACAGTTCCCTAGCGGAGGTCTGGGCAATGGGAAAGCTCAAGAGGACAGTCCAGCAGCTGTCCCCCGAGGGCCTGTACCCCTCCCCCATAGGGCCCCGAGACACATGCTTAGCGCAGCCTGGCCTGGAACAAGTGACCTGAGGTCAGACCTCCCTCCCAGAAACCCAGCTCTGTCTTTTTGCATAAGCTGAGCAAATTGTATTCCATTGTCACGTTCTCTCCCACTCATAGATATTTGTGTGATGGAGATAACCCTTCTAATTTTATTATTAGTCACTAACCATAGGTGACCCAGTTTCTCCAAATATGTCACTTATAAAGAGCAACACCAACTCCTGCTGGAGTTGTTTCTGAGTTTTGATCCCTGACATAAACAAACACCTGTGTGGTGTGTGAATTGTGTGTGAGCAGTGTGTGAGAGCGTGGAATGCATGTGTGAGCACCTGTTTCATGCACGGAGGGGGGGGGGCGCGTGAAAGCATGCATGCTTGCGCACCAGGTGTGATCAGGGACTTGCTTAGCCTTGCTTGAATTTGCTAGGATCTCATTGGTCCAGTTCAGGGACCCACAATGACAAGGGTACAGTTCAGAAAAATCAATCGGCAGTAAAGTTTCATTTTGATGATACCTTTTAGATTTTACATAGCCTTGTAAACCTTATTCGTTCTCCGTAAACACTGAACGATGCCCAGTTCAATGGTCTACATGTGAAACAATCCAAAGTATATCCTACCCTCAAAAAACAGCTGAAAATATCCCAGCTCATTTATACTGTTTAATTTTCACACATCACAACTGCCACAAGAGCCATGGTTTAGTGAGGCTGTCATACACAAAGCCCTAGGCCTGAGTGGCAGGTAGTTAAATCTCAGCCGCCTCCTCTGAGCCACGGGTACAGGCTGCCTGAGCTCTGTGTTGAGAAGATACTGAGGCTGCATTTGAGCTCAGGGTGAATTCAGTCATCAGCTAGCCATGTCTGCCCTGGGTGTGGGAGTTGGGGAAGGTAGCCCTTCCTTCACCTAACAGGAGCCCCGTCTACAGAGAGGTGCAAGCCTGGCCCCTGCCCATGAGGGGCCACGTAAGCTGCCGTTTTAGTGCCAGGCAGTGAACAGTCCAGAGCAGAGGGACCGAGTGCAAGAGGAGCCTGGCAGAGAAACCTGGGAGGGGTCTTTGGGGGTCATAGGGCTCAGGCTGGGTGGACAGAGGGTAAAGGAAAGGGGTTCCAGGTGAGTAGCAGCTGGAAGGTAGAAACAGGTGGTCTCAGGAGGGTGAGGAATGGTCTCAGTGGGCTGGCTGGGCTGGGGAGGCCACACAGTGAGGCCTAGAGTTGAGGTCTGATCCGAGGCAGGCGCTAGGCAGGGCAGGCCTAGGCCACACCCCACCTGCCTCGTAGCTCCCCCTGGGGTTGGGAATGTGCCTAAGAAGCTCCAAGAAGCACCTTCCAGGGGGCCGGGGCCAGGGTGACCCCTCACCACCCACCGGGCTCCGTTCGGCCTGGGCCTGTGGCTGCAGGGGAGGTGGGAGCAGGCACGGACAGCTGAGTGACCACCCACCTGCCCCACAGGTGGACAAGACAGAAGACAAGTCCCTGGAGGAGCGGGGCCGCATCCTCATCTCCCTCAAGTACAGTTCGCAGAAGCAGGGCCTGCTGGTCGGCATTGTGCGCTGCGCGCACCTGGCTGCCATGGACGCCAACGGCTACTCGGACCCCTACGTGAAAACGTGAGTGTGCGGCCCAGGCCAGCCGCCTCCTTCCCCACTTTCTCACCTCCAGGGACTAGGGGCCCATGCGTCGAGATCAGTAGTCCGTGTGGCAAGTACCTGTGTGAAGCACAGGGGGTGCTGTGCCCACGAGGTCATGCTCTTCTGTGCTCTTTGGGCAACTCTGTGGGTTGAGTCTGGCCAAACCCATTTCTCAGATGAGGAAACTGACGTCCATAGCAGTTGAGTGGCAGCCCAGTCACACAGAGAGCAGTTATCTCCTGATGTTTGGATCAGGTCTCTCTGTGGTCATGGGGCCCAGGAAAGGCTGTGAGCAGGTTGGAGGAGGGGACAGGCGGCCAGGAGATCCAGTGAAGGGACTCCATCAGGACTTAGGGCTGGGCACATGTGGGCAGTGCTCTACGGTACCACAGACACAGATAGGGGTCCCTGAGAGGTGGGGCTTCTGGTAGCACTGGGGGGAGAGACTTAGCTCAGGGGCCCCAGAGCTGTGAACCTGGGTCAGGACAGGCTGTGATCCTAGCTCAGGCAGGAACTGGTGGCCATCTGGAGAGGGATAAAGCCTGTGTTTTGGTGACCACCATCTGTGCTTTGGTGCGCTCCACAAACAAAAGATGGACGTAGCGAGGTTGTCTTGAAGGGTAGGACTTGGGGAGGAATTTGGCTCAGCAGAAAGGAGGTGTTTCTGCTCAGGGAAAGGGACAGAGGATTTAAGATCGTTAAGAAGGAGGGATGGTTCTGGCCTCAGGAGACAGTAAGGAGGCCCAGGTGCCAGAGGCCATCACAAGGACTACTGGTTTTCTGCTCAAAAAACAATGTTGGGGCCCAACTTCAACCATTAGCAAGACAGTGATTTCCAGTGGATCAGAGACCACTGGGAACAGAAATGCTGTAATAGCTCAGAAGACAATTAGACTCTTTAAAGTGGAGGGAAAGTAAGTGATGCTCGGTAACCTAGAAAGATGCGTACGCCCTGTGGCCGCATCATTTCCCTTCCAGGTCTGCGTCCTAGAGACCCAGGCCCTGGCATAAAGCTGCTTTTGCAGCATTGCTTGATAGCGGTAAGATGGAAATAGCCTAGTGTTCATTAGCAGATTAATAAAATGTGGCTTCTGTGTACAGTGGAGTACGATGCAGTTGACGTGAATAAATGAGGGAGGTGAATCCACGTGGACAGAGCTATGCTGAGCCCTAAGCAAACTGTAGTGGGGGGGCACCAGTGTGATACTGGAGTGATTGTCTCTGGGGAGGGAGGACAGTGCCTCCACCTGTAACTGTGACGCTAGAGGGTTTTTTTCTAATTTTTATTTTTGGCTGCGTTGGGTCTTTGTTGCTGCGTGCTGGGCTTTCTCTAGTTGTGGCAAGCGGGGGCTACTCTTTGTTGCAGTGCACAGGGTTCTCATTGCGGTGGCTTCTCTTGTTGCGGAGCACCGGCTCTAGGTGTGCACGCTCAGTAGTTGTGGCTCACGGGCTCTAGTACACAGGCTCAGGAGTTGCGGCGCACGGGCTTAGTTGCTCTGCGGCATGTGGGATCTTCCTGGACCAGGGCTTGAACCCGTGTCTCCTGCATTGGCAGGTGGATTCTTAACCACTGCACCACCAGGGAAGCCCTAGAATGTTCTTATGAAAGAAAATATGATCTGAAGCCAAAATGCTGTGAAAAAATTTTTTAACATTTTTGGTTGCAGTGCATGGGCTTCTCATTGCGTTGGCTTCTCTTGTTGCGGAGCACAGGTTCTAGGCACACAGGCTCAGTAGTTGTGGCGCACAGGCTTAGTTGCTCCGTGGCATGTGGGATCTTCCTAGACCAGGGCTCAAAGCCGTGTCCCCTGCTTTGGCAGGCGGATTCTTACCACTGTGCCACCAGGGAAGGCTGGTGTGAAATTTCTAAATTGGGCTCAGTTCCCACCTGCCAAGTTGATAGGAATTCCAGGGTCTCATGCTGTGTTATCCAGAAAATAGGGTCTCACCTCGTACAACAGAGGGTCCAGCCACCTCCCACAGCCAGGGAGAGGTAGCCCTGGCAGGGCCTGTCCACCATGCTTGGGGCTCCCCCTGCCACAGGTGTGGTAGTTGCTGGGCCCACCCTCCAGCCATGGGCCGGGTCAGCGTGGCCTTTCAGACAGGCAGTTCTGTGGATGGCCCCCTGTATCAGAGGGAGGCCCCCAGCAGCCTAGAAACCCGTACATCTGATTGAAATTCCCTGGGTGAGTTGCAGGGGCTGCTGCTCAGGCCTCCTCAGGGCTCCCTATCTCTGAAAGGCCCCTTCATGGACCGTGGGCCTTCTCTTTGCTAAAAGTAGGGGAAATAAAGGCACAGGTGAGATTCCAAGCGGAGCATCTGGGGCCCTGAGAAGAGAGCACATGGAAGTGCCAGGTGGAGGTGGAGGATGCTGAGGGGTAAAGCTAGATGGGCCAAGGCCTTTTGTCAGCACCCTTATTTTTATAAACTTCACCCCAGATGACAGCTACCTCAGCTACCTCAGTTTCCCCAGGCTGGAAGCTGACCCCAAGTCCAATTCTTCAGGGTCTGCTGATGGTTAACAATCATCACTAACACATACCGAGTAATTGCTGGGTGCCAGGGCTGTGCTAGGCCTCTTTGAAGCCCCCCAGCAGCCCTGTGCAGTACTTGTTACCATCTCTATCTCACACCCAGGGGCACTGAGAAAGCTCAAAGCAACTTGCTGTGCTGCCCCGGGCAACCCCCTTCCTTCGCCAGTCCGCTGCTGTCTTCTAGAGGCCTCAGGTGAGCAGCAGTTGCTTGCAGAAGGGACCAGCGGTGGCACTGGTAGGGAGGCTCCGTGAGCCCTGGTGGCCAAGGCAGGAGGGAGTGCTGATAGGGAGGGTGAGCAGCCATGGGCGGGCCCCCTGGAGCGTGGCCAGGGTGCACTTCTCGCCCACAGAGGCCACGCTCCCTCAGGAAGCTCCCCTGCATGCAGTGGTGAGGTGAGGCGAGAAGGGACTCCAGGCAGGGAGACAGCATAGACAAAGACCTGGACAAGGGATGACCCCTAGCTGGGGCCTCGTGAGGATCACTAGACGGACACTGGCCGTGCAGCCTGGGATAGCTTCCCTTCAGGGCCTTCCGGAGGCAGGGCTGGGAGACACTCCCACTGTGCAGGACCGCCCCCATCCCTCCTCCTCGCCCCCAAAGTAAAACAGGCAAAGACGAGTCAAGAAGTGCATGGAAGCTTGTAAGGAATGCAGAAATTCACCATCTCTGGGTGAGGGTTTAAGGGAACCCCCCAACCTATTTAAAAAGTCATCTTTATTGAGGTATAATTTACATCCACTAGGTTTCTCCCCTTTTGAAGTGTGACTGACTGAAGTATACAATCTTGTCACCACCACCATGGTTAAGATCCAGATACCATCACCCCAGAAAGGTCCCCGGGCCCCAGTCAACCATTTGACTTGTTTTCTGTCGCGACAGTTTTGCCTTTTCCAGACTGACTTATAAAGGCAACTCCTACATGACCTAATGCTCTGGGGAGCCAGCCACGTGGTGCCTGAGCCCAGAGTTCTGTCTGTAGGTCTGCATTGCCAAGTAGTTGTCCGTCAGGTCACTTCTGCTGAAGTGCATGGGGGCTGTTCCCAATTTCTGATGGCTGTATAAAGCTGCTAAGGAACAGGCTTTTGTGCAGACCTATGTATTCATTTCTTTCTCCACCCCCAACTTCTGTTAATACATATTTTCTAGTGTTTCTATAACGAACCAGTATTTCTTATGTAATAACAATCACAACTTTTTAAAAAAGTGCACAGAAAAGCAATAATGAGGTACCACTTTCTATGTTCACTGATCCCACCCAGTGCCAGGCATCAAGTTGGGTACCAGGAAGCTGGTGGTGGGTGAGACAGATGTGGTCCTGTCAGCAGGAGCAGGGCAATTGTCACTAGTGTCCATGCAGGGACAGGGTAAGAAGCTTTGCAAAGGACAGGGCCTGGCTTCTGAGCACCATCCCTGTGCGGAGCAACTGTGTGACCCTGGGTGAGTCCCTCCACCTTTCTGAGCCCCAGATGAAGACTGCTGTTCTGAATCAAAGTCTAAGGAGCTGATGCCTGTGGAGGGAGCTGGCCCGCAAGCAGGGCTTCCCTCTTTCCCTTCAGGAAGCACTGCTGTCACTGCCCAAAAGACCTTTTTTCCTTCCTCAAAGCTCCAGTGAGGTAGTGGCAATGGTTGTACAACTCAGCTACTATGCTAAAAACCGCTGCATTATACACTTGAGAAAGGTGAATTTTATAGCGTGTGAATTCTATCTCCATAATCTGCTATTACAAAAAGAAGAGCTCTAGCAAGGGACCAACTTTGCTAAAAATGTTTTTCTGGTGGGAAATGAGAGCTGTGAAAATTAGACTTCCAGAAATAAAGAAAATCCTCTTTCCTAGGGGATGGAGGGTCTCTGTGACATCAGGAATGGGCTGTGAACAGAGGTCCAGGTGATGAAGGACCCATTGCTTCTCCCACTGCACTGACTGCTCACCTTTGTCACAGAGTAGTGCTGGGGACATCCGAGGGTTAGGATGAACGGGAGGCCTGGGAATCCCTCTCTTCCAAGCCCTGCTGGCTCCAGGTATGCTCAGTATCTTCTCACTCTCTATTGATTGGTTATAATTCCAGATACCTGAAGCCAGATGTGGACAAGAAATCCAAACATAAGACAGCGGTAAAGAAGAAAACCCTAAACCCAGAGTTCAACGAGGTACGAGAGGCTGGGGAAGCCATGAGCCACTCACTCTCCCTCAGGACAGGGGACCCCGGAGGGACTGGGTTTTTCAAGGGTCACTGTGGGAGCTGGAGGTTGGAGAGGGACTGACAGGAGAGCCCCCAGCCGTGGGGTAGGAGGACTGGTGGGAGAAGTGAGGCCAGGCTGAACCAGGCCAAGGTGGTACAGACAGAAGTGAGGAGCGGCCTGGAAAACTCTTTGGAGGATTGAATTGATGGGATTGTAGCCATGTTAGATGTGGAGGGGGTGGTGTGAGGATGTGAGCGGCCCCAGGAAGGTGGGGGCAGATAGATACCCAGGTCCTCAGCCCAGGGGGTGGGTGCAGCCGGAGAGGAGCTCCAAGGAACGAGATGAGGGAGGGGAGCCTCTGACAGAGCCTGAGTGACTCGCGTGCAGGCAGAGAAGGCCGAGGAGGTGCTGCCAGGGAGCGAGGGGGACACCAGATGTTGAAGGATCCTGGAAGCTGGTGGGAGAGGCTTCCACAAAGAAGGGAGTGGTCAGCAGAATCAGACCCAAGAGAGGTCAAGCATGCCAAGGCCGCCAAGTGTGCGCTGACTTGCAATAAGGAGACTCTTAAGGATCCTGAGAAAAGCAGCTTCAGTGACAAAGGGGCAGGTGGGTCAGAGGGAAGGATCTCAGCTGGGCTGAGGATCTCAGCTGGGCTCTCAGATGAAAGTGAGTGAGATGATGGGTGAGAATCCATTACCATCCACTGCCGTGCACTGCCCACCCTCCTGGCCACCAGCCGACTTACAGGCCGTGTGTCATTGGTCCTGACACTCCCCTTCTGGCCACCAGGAATTCTGTTATGAGATTAAGCACGGGGACCTGGCCAAGAAGACCCTGGAGATCACCGTTTGGGATTATGACATTGGAAAATCCAACGATTTCATCGGTGAGCGGACACGAGGGGAATGCTCTTTAGCAACATGCCCATCCTGGGTTCAGCAACGGGCAGGGGCCCTGAATCAGGCCACAGTCCCGCCTTCCTGGCCTGTGGGGAGAGTTGGGGCCATAGACATGATCCAGCCTGACCCCAAGTGACAGAGAAAGAGGCCCAGAGAGGGAAAGAGGCCTGGCCGAGTCACACAGCAGTCTGTGGTGGAGCAGGGGGTGATGATGGTCAGCCCCTCGGGCTGGACTCTGAGCCCTTGTGGCCCCAAATTTGTGGTGGGCTTGGTGGCTGTGCACAGTGGAGCTGCCCTGGCACCAACACGAGCCACTGTGCTGCCCCGCAGGTACTGCTCTGGTCCTGGGTAAAGGAAGAGCAGGATCCCTGGGCCCTGACTGGGGGAGTGGGGGCTCCAAGAGTGTGGCAGTCAGACCACGGTCCACCCTCAGAGCAGGTGGGCAGGGAAGAGAGTCTGGCCGTGGAGCACAAAGTCTGGGAGGGGTGCCAGGGGGTACTGGTTCCAGAGAGACCCTGAGAGTCAGAGGTCACCGTGTCCTGGCTGCCTCTCGGCTCCCCTCTGCAGGCGGCGTGGTTCTGGGCATCAATGCCAAGGGCGAGCGCCTGAAGCACTGGTTTGATTGCCTGAAGAACAAGGACAAGCGGATCGAGCGCTGGCACACGCTCACCAACGAGCTGCCGGGGGCCGTGCTCAGCGACTGACCCACCCCACCTGCCCGCTGCACCCACCCCTGCCCGGCCCAGCACAGGCCTGGCCCTGGGCTTCCTCAGCTGCCACTAAGGGCCTCGCCCCCATGTTTGGGGAGATCCAGGACGCCTGCTTGGACACAGAGCCACTGCAGCCCCCGCTTAGAGGCCATGGAAGGCCCAGCCCCTCCGAGGGACAGCGGGGGCAGAGAGCTGGGCCTGCTTTCGCCCCCCTGGGGCCCGAGAGGGCCAGAGGTGGAAGAAGAGGACCCTGGCCTCAGCACCCACCCAGAGGAAGCAGATGGGGCTGTCCAGAAGACAAGGACCCTACTAGAGGTCAGCAGTGAGTCGCAGGGGCCTCCAGGCTGAGAGAGCAGGGGTGCCATCAGGTAGAGGGGCAGTAAGAGGAGGAGACTTTGGGCAGGGACAAGACAGGACTCTGAAGAAAGTTCATTCCCAAAAGGAGGTTCTGACTACATCTGTTCATCTCTGGCATGACTGGGTGGGTGGGAAAAGTTGACCTGAGAGCCAGGAGTCTGATAAAGATCCTGGAGCTCCCAGTGAACGTGGGCACAGGCCAAGCGCTTCACTCAATGATCCCACAGGCCCCTGGGGATGAATGAGACCCTGGGCCTGCCCTCAGGGAGGTCCCCATCTAGTCAGGGAGCTGGAAACAAACCATTACAATGGGGTTGTGAGGAATGCCAAGGCCAGCCTGACCCACCTGCACGTTCTGTGGACTCTGCTGACTCGGCTGGGAGAGCAGGGAGGGGTTCCTGGAGGAAGTGGTGCTTTAGCAAGGCCTTGAAGGGTGAGTGGAGTTTCTAGGCAGACAAAGGGGAAAGAGCAGAGTAAGCAGTGGGAACCATATACAAGGCCTGGAGGGGAAGGTGATGTGGGCCAGGGGCACTGTCTGGGACCCAGGGTCTCTCTGGGAGAGGGAGCAGGGCTTGTTAGGGGCAGCAGCACTCAGTCCTGCTCCCACCCCACCCCTAGCTGCCAGGCCAGCTGGGCTTGTAGACATAGGGCGAGTGGCTTAAACTGATGTCGCACGGTCAAGTTCAGTTCTCAGACCCAGCTCTCCTACCTCTCATCTTTCTCCTCCTGAGGAAGCTGGGGGATGGATCCTGCCTCTCGCTCCAAGCTTAAGCATCAGGTCAGTTGCAGTCAAGAAGAGAGTGAGTCTGTTTTTCTTTGCATGAAAAGAACCAAAAAGTCCTCCTTGTCCTTCCCCTCCTCTCCCCTTCCCCCACCCCCCCACCCAGGGCCCTTCTGGGTTCAGGGTTGGGAAGTGGGGAGCCCCAGGTGGCTGCCCCTGCATCCTAGCCCTACTGAGATCCCTTTCAGGAGAACTCAGCAGTAGTCCAGGGCCTTGTTTCTGGGAAGGGCTGGTTCTGTCTTCCAGAAGCTAAGAGAGAGCCCCCTGCACCCTGGGGGAAGGTCTCCAGGAAGGAGTTGAGGGCATCAGAATCTTGGGCCCAGGCTTGAAGCCCCAGACTTTTCCTGCCAACTAAGGGGCCTTCAGGAACGCTGGATGAACAAATGCAGAACCCAGGAATTTCTGTGCTCAACCCATCATTGCACTGATTGATAGGAAACAAAGCCCAGAGACGGAAAGTGATCTACCTGAGGCCTTCCAGCCCTACCACAGCTGGGGCAGACCAGGTTCCATGGCCCCTGCCCCACCACCTCCAGCCCAGAGCTCTGGACACCACACCCACACCAATGCTTGTACAGGGCTCACAGGGGCACTGGGGCTAGACCTTATGCTGCAGACAGGCTCACAGGGGCACTGGGGCTAGACCTTATGCTGCAGACACAAAGCACATTACCATCTGAGGCCTGGGGTGATGATGTGAATCCCACCAAGTGCCCATCAGCCTTTTTCCATTTTGCAGGGGAAACAGGACTCCAGCCCCCATACAGTACCTGGCAAACTTTGCTGGTCAGGCAGTCCTGGTTTTCCCTAAGGAGGCTTTGTGTGTGGTAAGGGTTTTACAACCACTGTCGTCTTGATGAATCTTCACAGCCCTGTGAGATGGGTTTAATTGCCATCTGACAGATGAGGAAGGAGATTCAGAGAGACTGAGTCTATT
Source organism: Neophocaena asiaeorientalis asiaeorientalis (assembly GCF_003031525.2). Lineage (NCBI taxonomy): Eukaryota > Metazoa > Chordata > Mammalia > Artiodactyla > Phocoenidae > Neophocaena > Neophocaena asiaeorientalis. The sequence goes on from NW_020172446.1 coordinate 6,106,341, forward strand.
TATGAGGAACCTTGTGTCTGGGTGAACTCTGGGTTATCGTCTTAGCTTTGCCTTTTGGGTGGGGGGCAGGTTTCTCATTCAGAGAGGAGCTTCACGAATTCCCTGTAAACACACGGAAATGCTGAATGGCCAAGTTAGAAGTACACCTAGAGCCTCACCTAGTACAACTTCCTTGTTAGACACATGGGGAAAGTAAGGCCACTTAGCGCCACTTACTTGCGCCACAGAAGTAGCAAGCAGAAGGGGCCTACACAGGACCCAGTTGGGATAAGAACCCAGGACACCTGGCACCTAGTCCAAGGCCTTCTACGGCCCTGGACTGTGCAAGAGCAGATTTGGTCCCAGCTGACCACAGGGACAGTCAGGCTGGGAGGTGGGGCTCCTGGACAGCTAGCCCGGGTGGAGGATGGGGCACTGGGTAGAAGACCTCCCAGGGAGAACCTTCACTAGGACCCTGGCACTGTTCTGGACCCCTTGCACGTTCTATCTCTGTTTGTTAGAGAAAAAGGCGCTTTGAGAAGCTGCAGTGTGAGCTCTCCCTTTGACCCCAAGCTGGCATCTTTCCTCTGGTCCCTCAGCCCCACAAAGACGGTGAATTTGACGCCAAACAAAACAAAACAAAGTCATTCCAAAGTCAGATGTCAATAACCAGGGGGTCACCAGGTGTGGCATCCACCGCCACCCCCACACCCCTGCCTAGTCTCAGCACCCACCGCCACCACTAGCCGATCCCCCACGGGCCCGTCTTCCAACCCTGAAGCGGTAACCTCCTGACCTCTAGTGGCGAGAGCGAGGAACTGCATCTCCTGGCCCGAGCATGTCCTCCCTTTGTTCGTTCTCCAACCGAGAGAACCTCCCGATGCATGGACTCTGGCTGTCTTCGACGCAGACTCGTGCACTGCTTACCACCGTTTTGCTATCATGTGACGGCTGCAGAAACAGTCCTGAAACTGCAGCCCCACACACAATTTTTGTACTTTTGTCTGACCTACCCGAAGGTGTCCTTTTTAAGTCTTATTTGTTAATATTTATAATGACATATAATCCAAAGTAAATGGAGACGTTCATTGTGATCATACGGGCTTGGGAGACTCATCTTAATAGATCTGAATGGGTGAAGAGGAAAGAACGAGAGCCCAGCAACCAGGGCTTATTCTGCACATTGTCTCGTTTACTCTTCATCAAGAATCCATTTGAGGAAGGTGCCCGTGTTACAGATGGGTAAAATATTTGTGCAGAATCACAGCTGGTTAGTGACAGACCAGGATCCAACTTATGCCTCCCAAGCCATTTGATGCCATGTTATCATCTACACATCCAACCAACAGCTGTGGAGTGTTAACTCCAAGGCCACCCACTGGTCTAGGCACCTGGGGCAGATTCGTCAGCAAGCCAGTTAATGAACAGTAAACAGAACATGTTAAAGGATGACAAGGAAAAAAAAGGCATAAAGGAATCCTGCGGGCAGGGGAGGCTGGGCTTAAATAGGGAGATGTGGGGGGCCTCCAGGGAAGGTGACTTCTGAGCTTACACTTGGAGGTGGTCAAGGGGGGAGTTCTGGGGAGACTTGAAGTGCTCCAAGTGGTGGGAACAGCCAGTGCCCCTAGAGGTGGGGGCAGGCTTGGTGTGACAGGAACTGCAAGGAGAGCGATGTGGGTGGAGCAGGTTGGGGCGAGGAAACAAGGGTAGATGAGAGCATAGGGAACGGGGGACCAGATGAAGGACGACATTATAAAGTCTGTGGCTTTCACTCTGTGTGAGATGGGAGCAACCCCGGCTTACCTGTGAACAACCTGTGGTCTGCGGTAATCAGGCCCAGTTTGGAGGTCCCTCTGGTGGTGGTGTGCCTGTGGGTCCAGGGTTCGAGGTCAGTATCCAGAGCAGAGGTGGCTGGGTCCTAACAAGAAACAGCTGTAGCATGATTTTGGTCAGTGTTCTGGCCAACCTCCCTTAGCAACCGCCTCTGTGCTGGCCTAATTTTCCAGGCCTTCCGCCCATTCTCTGAAGTACCCAGTACCCTTCCAGTGCATTCCTTTTCTGCTTACGTTAACTGGAGTCGGATCCTGTTATTTTTCAACAGAGAAACCTGCCTGGTGATCTGGTGCAGTCTGATCTAGCATCTAGGTCTCGAGCATCACCTCTTTGTGAGGCCTGTCTTGACAACCTCAGTCACTTTCTCCCGCATCAGCCTGCTTTCTTTTCTTCACGGCACTTACCATCAAAATCACCTGGTATATTTGCTCATTCCTTTCTCCCCTCACTAACCTTCATGAGAGTAAGGGCCACACCTGTCTTGTTTACCACAGTAACCCCAGACCAGGACTGAGCGTAGGGCAGGCCTCGAGTAAGTATTTGTTGAATGAATGGATGAAAGCTGCCAACATGGACATTGTTTGAAAGGAGCCAAGTCCATGAGTCTGGAGCATGTGGTTATGAAGATGACGGGTCCAAGCCTAGGTGAGTATGCACAAAACTCCTGCTGGCTCCAAAGACTTCTGGGGCACAGATGAGAAACCACCCCAAGTACCACAGAGTTCCCTGAGTAGGGAAAGGGAGAGAATGCGAGGAGGAAAGGAGAGAGAAAGAGAGTGGGAGGGTGATCAAGATGGCAGAGTAAGAGGATGTAGAGCTCACCTCCCCCCCACAAATCAAAAAATACATCTACATGTAGAACAATTCTCACCAAAAACTACGTGAAAACTGGCAGAAGGACTCCTATACAACCAAGGCTGCAAGAAAGATTCCCCCATAATCCCATCCCAGGTAGGATGGGAAGAAAAGCACCGGGTCGAGACCTGTGCCCCCAGGAGGGAACTAAGAGGTACAGGGAGATCATACAGGTGGACACTCACCCTGGGGAGTGAGCAGGTTGAGAGACAGACTGGGCATTCTAGTCCTGCGGTCTTATACAGAGGAGGCAAGGCCCTTTGGCTGCCTGGAGAACAGCTGTGACACATAGAAAGGCTGGAGAAGCCTAGACCGCACTGGCGAGGAGTACGCAGTGCTGGCTTGCCACCAAACAGGGCAGAGAGCTGTCTGCCCTAGCAGCTGTCACCTTGCCACACTCTGACCCAAGCTGAGTGAACCCCCTGGCCCCACTCACTCCACACCACAGCTTGGCACTGAATCTAGGGCAGCCACATCCTGGAAAAGGACTCGATCTAGGGACACAGAGGTGACCCACGGGCCTGGGGTATGGTACAGGCTGGGTGACGGCCATTGCTGGCGCTTACTCAGCGCCACAGAGTAGCCCAGACTCCTCGTGACAGTGCAGCCATTTCGATTCCTGCAACCACAATGCCATGATCCCCAAGCAAACGCTCCAGCCCCACCCACTCCATGCCACAACCTTACACTAGAGCTGGGACCACCGCAATAGGGGAAAAGACAACCCTGATCTGGTTCTGAGCGTGACTGCAGACACCTACACAAGCAGCACGTTGGACATCTGTAAGCACACAAACCCTGCTTATTTCAGCACTCCCCTCCAGGGCAAAGGTTCCAGTGTGGGGAGACGGAAAAACACACACTTGAAGGGAACAGAGCCAGCTCCAGCCCGACCCTCAGGGCTTCCACTCCAGCAGCTTGGGAGCAGACCCCACCCAACAGGGCGGCTGTGGCCAGTGAGGAGACAGCAAGTCTCGCCTCACACCCTACACAGTCTTTGGCTCCTCCAACGCCAGCCGTACCCCCCCATCAAGGTGGTAGTTGTCAACACAACCCGAGGAAAGTAGTGGGCTGGCATCCACATCAAATTCAACCCACACGCCAAAGATGTTAGGCGCACACAGTCTACACAGGGATGTTCCCACATAAAAACACCCCTTCAAGACCATAACAGATAACTGTTGCACCTGAATTCAGAGACAGAGAAAGTTAAGTAAAATGAAAACGCAGAGGAGCTACTCTCAACTCAAAGAGCAAGAGAAAACCCCTGAAGAAATAAATAATGAAAAAGAGATAATCAATAGACAATGAATTCGAAAAGTGGGTAATAAAAATGCTAACTGAATTAAGACAGTAGACGTAAGCACAGATCATTCTACCAAGGAACTAGAAATTTAAAAGACCCCATCAAAAATTGATAATTCAATCTCTGAGATAAAAAGCACTCTAGAAGCAATGAATAGCAGACTAAATGACACAGAAGAATGCATAAGTGATCTGGAGGATAGAATAACAGAAATCACCCAATAAGAACAGAAGAAAGAAGAAAGGGGGGGGGAGGGAGAGAGGGAGGGAGAAAACAACATTCAAGATCTATGGAATATAAAATGTGCCAATATTCACATTATAGGGGTTCCAGAAAAAGAGAGAGAAAGGGATCAAAAATGTACTTGAAGAAATTATGGCTGGAAACGTCCCAAACCTAAAAAGGGAAACATATCCAATTTCAGGAAGCAGAGTGCCAAACAAGATGAGCCCAAACCGGCCCACACCAAGACATATCATAATTAAAATGGCAAAATTAAAGCTATAAAGAGAATTCTAAAGGCAGCAGGAGAAAAACAGAGAGTCATACACAAGGGAATCCCCACAAGGCTATCAGCTCATTTCTCTGGAGAAACTTTGCAGGGCAGGGCAGAAGTGGCATAATACATTCAAAGCCCTAAAAGGGAAAATCCTGCAACCTAGGATACTCTATCCAGCAAGATTATCATTTAGAAGAGAAGAAAAGAATTTCTCCGACAAGCATAAACTAAAAGAATTCAGCAATACTAAACCTACCCTAAAAGAAATGTTGAGGGCTTCCCTGGTGGCGCAGAGGTCTACTCTAAATGGAAAAGAAGAATCTATAGGAGAGGGAAAATCCCAATAGGCAAGGCAAATATATAGTAAGGATTAAAGATCACTTAAATAAGCCAGTACTTAGATTTTTTTTAATTTTAAAAAGCAACTACAATAAACAGTAAAGGGATAAGCACAAAGATATAAAATGGTATCAAAAACTCAAAATGTGGGGGAGAGAAGCAAAAAATGTAGATCTTTTAGAATGTTTAAATTTAAATGATTATCAGTTTAAAGCAATTAGATATAATTATGGGTCAATATATATGAACCCCATGGTAACCACAAGTCAAAAACCTACAATAAGGGGCTTCCCTGGTGGCGCAGTGATTAAGAATCTTGCCTGTCAATGCAGGGGACACGGGTTCAAGCCCTGGTCTGGGAAGATCCCACATGCCATGGAGCAACTAAGCCCGTGCACCACAACTACTGAGCCTGCACTCTAGAACCTGCAAGCCACAACTACTGAAGCCCGTGCACCTAGAGCCCGTGCTCCCCACAAGAGAAGCCACCGCAATGAGAAGCCCGCACACCGCAATGAAGAGTAGCCCCGACTCGCTGCAACTAAGAGAAAGCCTGTGCGTAGCAACAAAGACCCAATGCAGCCAAAAATAAGAATAAATAATTTTTAAAAAAGAAAAAAAAATCTGCCTTCCAATGCAGGGGACGCTGGTTCTATCCCTGGTCAGGGAACTAAGATCCCATATGCCACAGGGCAACTAAGCCCGCACACCACAACTACTGAGCCCACACGCCGCAACTAGAGAAGCCCACGTGCAGCAACAAAAGATCCTGCATGCCCAGTGAAGATCCCACGTGCCACAACTAAGACCCAACGCAGCCAAATAAATTAAAAAAAAAAAAAAAAGACAAAGTGAGGGGAGGCAAAAAGATATTTCATGCAAATAGAAACAACAAAAAAGCAGGGGTAGTGACACTCATATCAGACAAAATAGACTTTAAAACAAAGGCTACGGACTTCCCTGGTGGCTCAGTGGTTAAGAATCCGCTTGCCAATGGAGGAGACATCGGTTCAAGCCCTGGTCTGGGAAGATCCCACGTGCTGTGGAGCAACTAAACCCATGCGCCACAACTAATGAGCCTGCGCTCTAGAGCCCATGAGCCACAACCACTGAGCCCACGTACCACAACTACTAACGCCCACGCACCTAGAGCCCGTGCTCCGCAACAAGAGAAGCCACCACAATGAGAAGCATGCACACCACAACGAAGAGTAGCCCCTGCTCACCGCAACTAGAGAAAGCCCGCACGCAGCAACAAAGACCCAACGCAGCCAAAAAAGATAGGTAAATTTTAAAAAATAATTTTTAAAAAAAGGCTATAACAAAAGACAAAGAAGAGCATTATATAATGAAAAAGGGATGAATACAAGAGGATATTATACTCATTAACATATAGGTACCCAATACAGGAACACCTAAATATATAAAGCAAATACTAACAGACATAAAGGGAGAAATTGACAATAATACAATAATAGTAGGAGATTTTAACACCCTACTGACATCAATGGACAGATCATGCAGACAAAAAACAAAATAAGGCAACAGAGGTCTTAAATGATACAACAGACCACTCTGAAAAACTTAAGAGGAAAGCGTTAGAGGAAAGCATTTCCTCTAAATTCAGGAACAAGACAACGATGCCCACTCTCACTGCTTCTTTTAGCATAATATTAGAAGTCCTAGCCACAGCAATCAGACAAGAAAAAGAAATAAAAGGTATCAAAGTTGTAAGGAATGAGGCAAAACTGTCACTATTTGCACATGACATGATACTTTATATAAGGAACCCTAAAGTCTCCACCTAAAAATAAACTATTAGAATAAATGAATTCAGCAAGGTTGCAGGATACAAGAGTAATATACAGAAATCTGTTGCATTTCTATACACAAATAATGAAACATCAGAAAGAGAAAGTTTTTTAAAAATCTCACTTAAAATCACATCAAAAATAAATAAAATACCTAGGAATAAATTTAACCAAGGGTGTGAAAGATCTATACTCTGAAGACTATAAAACACTGATGAAAGAAATTGAAAATGATTCAAAGAAATGGAAATTTATCCTGTGCTCTTGTACTGGAAGAATTAATATAATTAAAATGACCATACTACCCAAAGCAATCTACAGATTTAATGCAATCCCCATCAAAATACCCATGACATTTTTCACAGAAGTAGAACAAAGAATCCTAAAATTTATATGGAACCACTCAAGACCCCCAATTGCCAAAGCAATCCTGAGATAAAAGAACAAAACCGGAGACTTCAGACTATACTTACAAAGCTACAGTGATCAAAGCATCATGGTATTGACACAAAAACAGACACACAGTTCAATGGAGCAGAATAGAGAGGCCAGAAATAAACCCACATACCTACAGTCAATTAATCTACAATAAAGGAGGCAAGAATATATAATGGAGAAAAGACAGTTTCTTCAACAAGTGGTGCAGAGAAACCTGGAGAGCTGCACGTAAAACAATGATATTAGAACATTCTCCCATACCATATACAAAAATAAACTCAAAATGGTTTACAGACCTAAATGTAAGACCTGAAACTATAAGACTCCTAGAAGAGAACATGGGCAGAACTCTCTGACATAAATCGTAGCAATATTTTCTTGGATCAGTCTCCGACAGCAAAAGACATAAAAGCAAAAATAAACAAATGAGACCTAATTAAACTTAAAAATTTTTGCACAGCAAAGGAAACCATCAACAAAATGAAAAGACAATCTACAGAATGGGAGAAAATATTTTCAAATGATGCAGCTGACAAGAGGTTATATCCAACATAAAGACAACTCATACAACTCAATATCAAAAAGAACAATCTGATCAAAACATGGGCAGAAGGTACTTCCCTGATGGGAAATAAAAACAGAACTAAAAAACTAAAAACAGATCCAGCAATTCCACTCCTGGGTATATATCCATAAAAAATGAAAACACTAATTCGAAAAGATCACCCCAATGTTCACAGCAGCACCATTTATAATAGCCAAGACATGGAAGCAACCCAAGTGTCCATCAATGGATGACTGGATTAAGAAGATATATATATATATACACCGTATATATATGGAATATTACTCAGCCATAAAAAAGAATAAAATACTGCCATTTGCAGCAACATGGATGGACCTAGAGAATATTATGCTTAGTGAAATAAGTCAGACAGAGAAAGGTAAATACTATAGGATATAACTTATACATAGAATCTAAAAAGTAATACAAATGGGGACTTCCCTGCAGTCCAGTGGTTAAGATTCCACACTGCCACTGCAAGGGGCGTGGGTTCAATCCCTAGTTAGGGAACTAAGATCCTACATGCTGTGTGGCGCAACAAAAAATAATGATAATAATACAAATGAATGTATATGCAAAACAGAAACAGACTCACAGAGAAAACCTGTGGTTACCAAGGGGGAGGGGGAAGGGGGAGGGACAAATTAGGGGTATGGGATTAACAGATACAAACTGCAATATATAAAATAAAGAAGCAACAAGGATATACTGTACAGCTCAGGGAATTATATGCATTATCTTGCAATAACCTATGATGGAATACAATCTGCAAAAATACTAAGGTACTATGCTGTACACCTGAAACAAACACAATATTGTAAATCAACTATACTTCAATTAAAAAACAGAAAAAGAAAAAAAAGAGTGAAAGGAGGAAGAGAAAGAGAAAGGAAGAGGGCTAAGGGGGACTAAGGAGGAAAAGAAGGGAATGGTTGCAGAAATGGGCCTGGGAAGGGCCGAGAAAACAGGCAGGGGTGAGGAAGGCCAGCTCCACTGCATACTCAAGAGCCCCAGGGGAGGTGGCAGCCCAGGATGGGCAGAAGATATGGCTTTCCTTATTATCCAGTGGTGGGGGAGAGTGCTCCAGGCAGGGACTGAAGGGGGATCTAGAAACAAATCACACCAGGAGGGTCATGTCCCCACATCCATGGCCAGCAGCAATGGGCACAAGGAAGCAGACTCATGGTCCCGTGCAGCCAGGGTTGTAGTAAACATCCTGATCACTAAGATTCATTGGGGCATGAACAGGCAATGTGTTAGGCTCTTTATGGGACTGTTAAAACAGATCATCTCCTGGTCAGGAAAACTGTACAGAACAAGTCTGGAGATGGAGGTGGGGCACTGGTGGCAAAACTAACATAAGGCGCAGAGGCTGTGAAAGGCCCCTGGGATGCATGAGGCAGGGACAGGTGACAGATGGAACGTGGGCAGACGTGCTCTTCTGGGAGTGGGACCACCCTCCATGGACACTGAGGTCTGGTCAGGGCATTGTTTCCTCAAAAGGGCACCCTGGACAGCCCCCAAATCTCCAGGGTGCTCCAGCACCAGCAGAGGCTATGGTGGACTCTGCTCTCCCCCTAAATATTCCACCACACTAAAGGCAGCAACCCCACACATCTGCCCCTACAAGCCCTGAGCACAAGAGGAGGGAAAAGGAGGAGGACTATTTGGGGGCAGGCAATTTGTTCCTGTGCGACTTCAACGTGAAGGGAATCCTTGGGACCTCCTTGGTGGTCCAGTGGTTAAGACTCCACGCTTCCACTGAAGGGGGCTCAGGTTCGATCTCTGGTCAGGGAAGTAAGATCCCATATGCCGAGTGGCACGGCCAAAAACAAAGGAGTCCTTAAGGACACGAAGAAAATAACTGACCAGACAGGAGGTGCCAGAATTGCAGTATCAGCAGCAATAACACCCATATATAGAGTGCATATCTATATACTGCATATCTCAGTAAGATATGCTGACTGCTCTACATGTTATACTCATCTAATCCTCATAATTATATCTCAATCCCCATTTTACAGAGGGGAAAACTGAGGAACAGTGGAGGATGCCCAAGGATAATTAAGGGGTAGAACTGGTATTTGAAGACTTGTAGCTCCACAGTCCATACCCTATTTCTATACTATGCAGCTAGATGAGGGAGATGGTGTTGCCAGACCTGGTAGAAGACTCTCAGGTCCCACCAGGTCCCTTGCAGGTTAGGTCCCACTCACCACCAAACTCCAAAAACTAGCAGGGTCTCACTCTGCTGAGGAAGATTATCCAGGGCTCACCCTCATGGCCCTTGCTGTCAGTCTCGACCGAATGCAGCACTCAGCTTTGCCCAATGGATTCCCATCTGTCACAAGCCCCAATTCCCCTCTGTGGGTTTCCTGGCCACAGCCAGGTGAGATCTCTTATCTGGAGAAGATGTGGAACTAACTGGGGAGCACTTGTGTGGCTTCCCAGGAGCTGTGAGCCAATGTGAATTTACTGCATTATGGGAAACAGAAAACTGAGAAACCAAGATCTCTCAAAGCCTCCTCTCCACTACTCTGCACTCTGCTCCATCCTACTGCCTCTCTCAGCACACTCACTTTCTCAGATGATTCATCAACACATAAATCATCCAAAACAGTAGCCTAGCACCAGGTTGGAGTGGCTTTCAACTTGGGTCTCCATAGGTACCAAAGAATGTTTTCTGACTCTTAGTTTAGCTTCTCTGGACAGGAACAACTTAGTCCAGGTTATGACTCACCTCCTTGGGTCAAAGAGCCCAAGGGTGAGGTCACAGGATAAAACCATGCCTGTGGGCAAGGCACACAGGGTCAAATGTGTCTTTCACAAGAAGTCCCTGAGCCAGTGGGAAATGAGGAAGGAGAGGTGCCAGCTCAGGGAAAGAAAGGAAAGAAGCCAAAGAGCAGTGCCAAAGTATCCTAGGACAGGAACCATTCAAACAGCAAAGGCTAGTATAAACAGCCAAGAGCAAACACTAAAAAAACAAGAAAATGGCCTAAGTGATCAACAAAGAGTGAATAAGTTCCATCATGGTCCATCTGAAGGCTAGAATATCATGCAGCTGCTCCCATTTTTAATTATGAACACAGGTATCATGGAAACGTGTGATAGAAAGTGAACGGAACAAAGGATTAAAATTCAGTGCAGATGCAATCCTTTTCATTGTCAATGTTTTCACTGTGGTAAAACATACATAAAATTTGTCATTTTAACTATTTATAAGTTTACAATTCAGTGCCATTAAGTGTATTACGATGTAGTGCAACCATCAACACTATTTCCAGAACTTTTTCGTCATCAGAAACGGAAACTCCGTATCCATTAAACAGTAACTTCCCATTTCCCCCTTACCCCAGCTCTTGGTATCCTCTATTTCACTTTCTGTCTCTGTGAAATTGCCTATTCTAGGTACCTCATTATAATTGGCATCACATAATATATCTCATTTTATGTCTGGTTTATTTCAGGATCATATTTCTAAGTTTCCTCCATGATGTATCATGTATCAGAACTTTGTTCCTTTTTATGGCTGAATAACATTCCACTGTATTAATATATCACATTGTGGTTATCCATTCATCTTTTGATGAACACTTGGGTTGTTTCCACCTTTTGGCTATTGTCAGTAATGCTGCTAGGAACACTTTTATTCAAATATCTGAGTCCAGTCTTCAATTCTTTTGGGTGTATACCTTAAGAGAATTGTTAAAACATATGGTAAAGCTACGTTTAACTTTTTGAGGAATCAAAAACTGTTTTCCATATAGCAGCTACAACATAATACACTTCTACCAGCAAAGCAGAAGGGTTCCATTTTCTCCACATCTTCACCAAAACTTCTTGTTTTCTGTTATAATAGCCATCCTAATGGGTGTGGAGTGGTATCTCATTGCAGTTTTGATTTGCATTTCCCTAATGACTGGTTATGTAGAGTGAGCATCTTTTCATCTGCTTATTGGTCATTTGTATACCTTCTTTGGAGAAATGTCCATTCAACTCCTTGGCTCATTTCTGAATTGTTTTTCTGTTGAGTTGTAGAGGTTCTTTATTATCGACCCTTTATCAGATATATTATTTACAAATAATTTCTCCCATTCCATTAATTGTCTTTTTACTCTCTTGATAGTGTCCTTCGATGTGCAAAAGTTCTTATTTTGATGAAGAGCAATTTATTTTTTTTGTTCCTGTACTTTTGCTGTCATATCTAAGATATCATTGCCAAATTCAATGTCATGGTTTTCGCCTATGTTTTCTTCTAAGAGTTTTATAGTTTTAGCTCTTAAGTTTATGATTTTCATTCATTTTGGATTAATTTCTCTGTATAATATGTGGTAAAGTTCCAACTTCATTCTTTTGCATGGGGAAATCCAGTTTTCCCAGCAACATTTGTTGAAAAGATTGTCCTTTTCCCACTGAACTGTCTGGTGCCCTTTTTGAAAACCAACTGACCATACCTGTGAAGGCTTATTTCTGGGCTCTCTATTCTATTCCATGGGTCTATAGGGCTGTCCTTATGCCAGCAGCACAGTGTTTTGATTACTGTAGCTTTGTATTAAATTTTGAAATCAGGGATTCTTGATTTCTCCAAGTTTTTCTTCTTTTTCAGAATTGTTATGGCTATTCCGAGTCCCTTGAGATTCCATATGGATTTTAGAATGGGTTTTTCTACTTATACAAAAAAAAAAAAAAAAGACACTGGAATATTAACAGGGATTGTATTGCATCTGGAAATCACCTTGGATAATATTGACTCTGTAACATTAAATCTTCCAATCCATGAAAAGGAGATGTCTTCCATTTATTTGTCTTCAATTTCTTTCAGCAATATTTATAGTTTTCAGTGTACAAGTCTTTCACACTTTTTTTTTTTTTTTTGGTCTGCGTTGGGTCTTCGTTGCTGTGCACGGGCTTTCTCTAGTTGCGGCGAGCGGGGGCTACTCTTAGGGACTACTCTTTGTTGCGGTGCACGGGCTTCTCATTGAGGTGGCTTCTTTTGTTACGGAGCACAGGCTCTAGGCACGTGAGCTTCAGTAATTGCAGCATGCAGGCTCAGTAGTTGCGGCACGCTGGCTCTAGGGCTCAAGGGCTCTAGAGCACAGGCTCAGTAGTTGTGGCTCATGGACTCAGTTGCTCTGTGGTATGTGGGAGCTTCCCAGACCAGGGATCGAACCCATGTCCCCTGCATTGGCAGGCAGATTCTTAACCACTGGCCACCAGGGAAGTCCCTCACACTCTTCTTAAACTTATTCCTAAGTACTTGATTCTCTTTTATGCAATTGTAAGTGGAACTGTCTTCTTAATTTCCTTGTCAGATTGTTCACTGCTACTTTATAGGAATGCAACTTATTTTTGTATGTTGATTTTGTAACATGCAGCTTTGCTGAATTGGTTTATTAGCTCTCACAATTTTTTGTGGAATTTTTAGGGCTTTCCAATATAAGATCATGTCATCTGCCATTGTAAATCAACTTTTTATACTCCAATAGAAATTTTTTTAAAAAGATCATGTCATCTGTACACAGAGGTAATTTTATTTCTCCTTTCCAAATTAGATGCCTTTTATTTCCTTTAACTGCTCTGGCTAAAACTTCCAATACACTGCTCTTCCAGTGTTGAACAGAAATGGCAAAAAAAACAGGGACTTCCCTGGTGGTCCAGTGGTTAAGACTTTGCCTTCCAGTGCAGGGGGTGCAGGTTCAATCCCTGGTCTGGAAACTAAGATTCCCACATGCCACGTGGCTTTAAAAAAAAAAAAAAAAGGAAGAAAGAAATAAATGGCAAAAAAGGGCATCCTTGTTCCTGACCTCAGGGGAAAAGTTTTGTCTTTCACCTTTGCTTATGATACTAGATATGGGGTTTTCATATGTGCTCTTATTATGTTGCAGTTTCCTTCCATTCCTATTTTACTGATTTTTTTCTTTTTTATCATTAGTATTAAATGTTGTCAGCTGCTTTGTCTCCATCAACCGAAGGTATTTTTCCTTCATCATGTGAGTGTGGAGTATCATACTGATTGATTTTCTTTGTGTGATTTTTTAAACAGAAGTATAGTTGATGTACAATATTATATATATTTTACAAGTGTATAATATTGTGACTCACAGATTTTAAAGGTTATGCTCCATTTATAGTTATAAAATATTGGCTATATTCCCTGTGCTGTATGATATATCCTTGTAAGTTATTTTATACATAATGGTTTGTACGTCTTAATCCCCTGCCCCTATATTGCCTTTCCTACCTTTCCTCTCCCCACTGGTAACCACTAATTTGTTCTCTGTATCTGTGAGTCTGTTTCTTTTTTTTTTTTTTTAATTTACTTATTTTTGGCTGCATTGGGTCTTCATTGTTGTGTGTGGGCTTTCTCTAGTGGCAGCGAGTGGGGGATACTCTTCGTCACAGTGTGCAGGCTTCTCATTGCAGTGGGTTCTCTTGTTGTGGAGCATGGGCTCTAGCTACACGGCCTTCAGTAGTTGAGGCTCACAGGCTCTAGAGCGCAGGCTCCGTAGTTGTGACGCATGGGTTTAGTTGCTCCGCAGCATGTGGGATCTTCCCAGACTGGGGCTCAAACCCATGTCCCCTGCATTGGCAGGTGGATTCTTAACTACTGCACCACCAAGGAAGCCCTGTGTTTTTGTTATCTTCACTAATTTGTTGTATTTTTTAGATTCCACAGATAAGTGGTATCATACAATATTCGTCTTTCTCTGACTTATTTCATTTGGCATAATGCCCTCCAAGTCCATCCATGTTGTTGCAAGTGGCAAAATTATATTATTTTCTATGGCTGAGCAGTATTCCATTGCATGTGTGTGCGTGTGTACATCTTCTTTATCCATCATCTGCTGATGGACATTTAGGTTACTTCCATATCTTGGCATTTGTAAATAATACTCCTATGAACATAAGGGTTTCAAATTAGTGTTTTTGCTTCTTTCGGATATATACCCAGGAGTAGAATTGCTGGATAATATGGTAATTCTATTTTTAGCTTTTTGAGAAACCTCCATACTATTTTCCACAGTGGCTGTACCAATTTACATTTCCAACTACAGTTTAAGAGGGTTCCCTTTTCTCAACATGGTCTCCAACACTTGTGTTCTTTTGATGATAGCCATTCTGACAGATGTAAGGTGATGTCTCATTGTGGTTTTGACTTGCATTTCCCTGATGATTAGCATGTTGAGCATCTTTTCATGTGCCTGTTGGCCATATGCATACCCTCTTTGGAAAAACACTGATTTGGGTCTTCTGACCATTTTTTAATTGGGTTATTTGGGGTTTTGTATATAACTGATTTTCATGTGCTGAACCACCTTTGTATTCCAGGAAAAAACCTAACTTGTCATGGTGTATAATCCGTTTAATGTGAGGCTCAAATTAGTATGCTAGTATTTTCCTAAGGATTATTACATCAATATTCATAAGAAATATTATCTGTAGTTTTTAGTTTCTTTGTCTGGATTTGGTACCAGAGTAATACTGTCCTCATAGAATGAATTAGGAAGTATTCCCTCCCCTTCAATTTTATGGAAGAGTTTGAGAAAGACTAGTGTTAATTCTTCTTTAAATCTTTGGTAAAATACACCAGTGAAACAATGTGGTCCAGGGCTTTTTTTGTTGTTGTTAGGAAATTTTTAATTACTGATTCAATTTCCTTACAAGTCTATTCAGATTTTCTATTTCTTCATGAATCAGCCTTGGTAGGTTGTATGTTTCTAAGAATTTGTCCATTTCATCTAGATTATCCAAGTTGATGGTGTACAGTTGTCCACAGTACCCTCATAGTCCTTTTTATTTCTGTAAAATTGGTAATGTCCTCCTTCATTCCTGATTTTAGTTATTAGAGTCTTCTTAGTCAATGTAGGTAACGGTTTGTCAATTTTTTTAATCTTTTCGAAGAAGCAATTCATGGTGTCATCTTTTTGTTTTTTTTTTCCCCTCTTTTTGCTTTTAACGCATGCATTTACAGCGATAAATTCCCTTCATAGCACTGCAGTTCCTTCATTTCTTACATTTTGGTATGTTGTCTTTTCATTTTCATTCATCTCAAGGTGTATTCTATTTTCCCTTGTGATTTCTTCTTTGACCCATTGGTTGCATAATAGTGTTAAAATCCACATGCTTGTGAATTTTCCAGTTTTCCTTCTGTTATTTCTAGTTTCATTCCATTGTGCTTAAAGGTTATTGGTATGATTGAAATCTTGTTAAATTTCTTAAGGCTTTGTTACCTAATATATGGTCTATCCTATGAGTTCCATATGTACTTCAGAAGAATGTGTATTCTCCTGTGGTTGGTTGGTTAGGTCTAATTGGTTTATAGTGTTGTTCCAATTCTCTATTTCCTTATTGATCTTCTGTCTGGTTCTACTATCTATTACTGAAAGGGGGTATTGAAGTCTCCATCTATTACTGTAGAACTATTTCCCATCAATTCTGTCAATTTTTACTTCATATATTTTGGGGCTCATTTGTTAGGTGCATGTGTTTATAAATGTTATATCTTCTAGTTATATTGAAACTTTTATCAACATAAAATGTCCTTTGTCTCCTGTAATCTTTTTATATTTAAATTCTATTTATTCTGACAATAATGTAGCCATCCCAATTCTCTTATGGTTACTATCTGCAGGGATTATCTTTTTCCATCCTTTTATTTTATTTTCATTCTCTTTTGTGTCCCTATATCTAAAGTGAGTCTTCTATAGATAGCGCATATATGGGTCCTACTGGATTTTTAAATCCAATCTGTCAATCTCTGCCTTTTAATAGAAGAGTTAAATCCACTTACATTTATGGGAATTCCCTGGCAGTCCAGTGGTTACGACTCTGCGCTTTCACTGCAGAGGGCCTGGGTTCAACCCCTGGTCAGGGAACTAAGATCCCACAAGCTGTGTGGTGCAGCAAAAAAAAGAAAAAAAGAATCCACATATATTTAATGTGATTATTGATATAGGATTTACTATTTGTTTTCTATATATCTTATATGGTTTTCGTTCCTCAATTTCACCATTACTGCTTTTTCAAATGTATATGTAATCTTTTGTAGTGTACCATTTTGATTCCCTTCTTTCCTTTCCTATATATTTTTAAGTTATTTTTATAGTGGTTACCTTGAGGGTTACTAACAACCTACTTTGAATAACACCAACTTAGTTTCAGAAATACACATTTTAATCAAAAACCTCTGTCCTTCCCCTTTATACTGTTTTTGGTACAGATGACATCTCTTGTACATTGAATGCCTATTTGCATGTATTCATAATTACTGTTTTATGTTTTTGCCTATTAAATCATATAAAAGGAAGAGAAGTTACAAACCATATCTAAAGTACAATAGCACTAACTTTTATATTTACCTACTAGTTACCTTTTCCAGTGTTCTTTATTTTCTTGTGTGGCTGTGAATTACCGTCCTTTCACTTCAGCCTGAAGACCTCCCTTTAGCTCTTCCTGTAGGGCAGGTCTACTGGTGATAAATTCCCTGTTTTTGTTTATCTAGGAATGTCTTAATTTCTCCTTCCTTCTTGAAGAATAGTTTTGCCAGAGATAGATTTCTTGCTTGACAGTTTTTTCTTTCAGGACTTTAAATATGTCATCCCATTGACTTCTTTTTTTTTATAAATTTTTATTTATTTATTTATTTTTTTTGCGGTACGCGGGCCTCTCACTGTTGCGACCCCTCCCGTTGCGGGACACAGGCTCCGGACGCCCAGGCTCAGCGGCCATGGCTCTCGGGCCCAGCCGCTCCGCGGCATGTGGGATCTTCCCGGACCGGGACACGAACCCGCGTCCCCTGAATCGGCAGGCGGACTCCCAACCGCTGCGCCACCAGGGAAGCCCCCCATTGACTTCTTGCTTCTACGGTTCCTAAAGAAAAATCAGCTGCTAATCTTATTGAGGATCCCTTATACTGATGAATCAGTTCTCTCTTCCTATTTCAAATTCTCTTGGTCTTCGGGTTTCAGCAATTTGATCTCTTGGGGTTTATCCTGCTTGGAGTTCACTGAGCTTCTTGCACATGTATATTCATGTCTTTCCTCAGATTTGCAAAGCTTGAGGCCATTATTTCTTCACATGATTTTTCTGGCCCTTTCCCTTTTTCCTCTCCTTCTGGGATTCCAATATACATATGTTGGTATGTCTGATGGTATCCCACATGTCCCTCAAGCTCTACTAATTTTTCTTCATTCTTTTTTCTATATGCTCCTAAGACTGAATAATTTTTTTTATATATAAATTTATTTTTTTATGGCTGCATTGGGTCTTCGTTGCTGCACATGGGCTTTCTCTAGTTGCGGCGAGTGGGAGCTACTCTTCGTTGCTGTGTGCAGGCTTCTCATTGCGGTGGCTTCTCTTGTTGCAAAGCACGGGCTCTAGGCGCGCAGGCTTCAGTAGTTGTAGCACGCGGGCTTAGTAGTTGTGGTACACAGGCTTAGCTGCTCCACAGCATGTGGGATCTTCCCAGGCCAGGGCTCGAACCCATGTCCCCTGCATTGATTGATAGATTCTTAACCACTGCACCACCAGGGAAGACTAAATAATTTTAATTGCCTTATCTTCAAAAGTTCATTGTTTCTTCTGCCTGCTCAAACCTTCTGTTGAACCCTTCCAGTGTATCAGTTCTTATACTTATGCTATTGGTGTCATATTTATTACAGCTACATGCTATTAACCCCAAAGTACAATGTTACAATTTTTGCTTTCAACAGTCATATGCTCTCTTCAAGAAGTAATATTTCTATATTACTCTTTTAAACACTCACTCCTTAAATATCTTCACTTCTGATATCATCTCCTCTCAGCCTGAAGAACTTTATTCAGCATTCCCTACTGTTAAAATCTGCTCCCAAATAATTTTTAGTTTTCTTTTATCTGAAAATATCTTTATTTCACTTTCATTCTTGACAGATGTTTTCAGCAGTATAGAATTCTGGGCTGTCTTTTTTCTTCTTTGAGCACTTTAATATTGCTGTTCTCTGGCTTCTGTTATTTCGAATGAAAAGTCAGTGATTTGAAGTGATACTCACTTGTATATGATTTGTCCATTTGTCAGCATACATGTATGCCGTTTTCAATGTTTTTCGGTTTTTCAGCAGTGTGATTATAATGTGAGCAAGTACTCATTTTCTTTGTATTTATTTTTCTTATTTTCACTGGACTTGTTATATATTTGTCTTCCACAAAATGTGAAAAAATTGTAGTCATTCTTTGCATACTTTTCCCATCCCATTTTTTTCTTTTCTCTTGTTTTTTTTTTTGGCCACACCATACAGCCTGTGGGATTTTAGTTCCCCGACCAGGAAACAAACCTTGGCCCTTGGCAGTGAGAACGCACAGTTCAAACCACTGAACAACCAAGGAATTCCCTCCCATCCCATTTTTTTCTCTTCTCTTCTCTCCTTCTGGAACTACATTTACACATATGCGAGACCTTTTGACGTGTATACTATCTCACAGGTTCCCCTGAGGCTGTACTTTTTTTTTTTTTTCAATCTTTTGCTTTCTATTGAGTTAACTTCAGGTTCACGAATCCTTCTGTTATTTTCCTTATTCTGCTGTGAAGCCCATCCAGTGAATTTTTATTTCAGATATTGTATTTTTTAACTTTCTTTTCTTTTTTTTGGCTGCACTGTGCAGCTTGTGGGATCTTAGTTCCCTGACCAGGGATTGAACCTGGGCCCCAGGCAGTGGAAGCGCCGATTCCTAACTACTGGACCACCAGGGAATTCCCTTTTAACTTTTATTTTTTCCCAAGACATTGTATTTTTTATAGTTCCAAAACGTCCACTTGGTTCTTTATTATAATTACAGTATTTCTACTGAAATTTCCTCTTTTAATTTGCACAAACATATTTTCCCTTTCATCTTTGAACACAGTTACACTAGAAGCTTTAAAATTCTTATCTGCTATGGTGGAAGAACAACAGTAAGACTTTGCTAATTTACTTATCTGGGTCTTCTCAGGGATAATCTCTATTGATTTTCTCCTGAGTATGGGTCACGTTTACCTGTTTTTTCATGTGCTGAGTAGTTTTGGATTGTATCCATGTTATTATAAAGAATGGGACTCTAGATTGTCATGTTCCTCTGAAGACTATTAATTTTTATCAGGCAGTTACCCAACTGAAATCAAATTGCAAATTGTCTCACTAGCAATGGGTGGCAGCCAAAATGTCAGTTCAGTCAGCAAGGAGACTTTTAAATGAGAAAATTATTGGGTTTTTTTTGTTTTTTGTTTTTTTTTTGCAGTATGCGGGCCTCTCACTGCTGTGGCCTCTCCCGTTGCGGAGCACAGGCTCCGGACACGCAGGCTCAGCGGCCACGGCTCACGGGCCCAGCCGCTCCGCGGCATGTGGGATCTTCCCGGACCAGGGCACGAACCCACGTCCCCTGCATCGGCAGGCGGACTCTCAACCACTGCGCCACCAGGGAAGCCCTGGGCATATTTTTAAAAGCTGACTTTAACATTTCAAGCACAACATAATATAATCTGCAGAACAATTCTGTGAATTCCTCAGAAGATTCATTTCCAAATGTCAACACTGCTGAGAATTTTCCAGCCATTAAAAAAACAAAACAAAACAAAACAAACACCTAATACAAGTTCCCAAATCTCAAAATTAAGTCTTACTGAGCTTTCACCCTCTCCCTGAGAGAAGACTTGGGAGCACAACTGCTCTCGTCCTCTCCTGCTTTCTTTTGGATTAAATAATTTTTAGAATTCCATCTTTGTTATCTACTGACTTTTAGCTATACCTCTTTGCATTATTTCTATATAGTGCTTGCCCTAAGTATTATCATATATATTCTCAACCTCTCAAGGTCTTCTGAGAATTCATATTTTATCACTTCAAGTAAAATATAAGGAATTTACAATAAAATGTATCCATTTACCATCCCTTGGCTGACTCTTAATGCTATAGTTACCATATGTATGATGCGCCTACATAATCAATCCCACAATATAGTTATAATTTTGCTTTAAACACTTGTAAGATTTTCAAAGAAAGTGAGAAATAAGTCTTTTATAACGTACCTTCATATTACCATTTCAAGTGTTCTTCCATTCCTTCTTGAAGATCTATTAGGACCATCCATCTCTTCCATTTTGTCCTTAATGCCACAGAAGAAAAACTTTTGGTGCTATTTACATTTCATCACTCCAGAACTTTCAGGCTCATGAACATAAATGCAAAAAAAAAAATTTTTATTTTTAGCAATGCAAATCCAAAACTATTTTTAAAGGACAATACATAACAACTGGGGTTTATACCAGGGATGCAGGGTTTGTTTGGTATTTAAAAAGCAATCATTGTAATTCATTATATGCATTATAATTCTTTATATTAAACTTAAAAAGAAAACACACATGCTCTTCTCAATAAATGAAGAAAAGGCATCTGACAAATCCAACATCCATCCATTCCTGATAAAAACTCTCAGCAAACGAGGAATAGAAATGAACTCCTCAACCTAATAAAGAACACCTATGAAAAACTTACAGCTAACATCATATTTAATGGTGAAAGAATGGTTTTCTCCGTAAGATCAGAAACAATACAAATATGTCTGCTCTTACCATTTCTATATAACATTGTGCTGGAGGTTCCAGCCAGTGCAATTGGGCAAGATAAACAAATAAGAGCAGGAGAAGAAAAGAAGTTAAAACTTTATATTAACAGAAAATATAATTGTCTATGAAGAAAATCTGATGACATCTACAAAAACAACAAAACACTACTACTAAAACTAAATGAGTTTAGCAAGGCTGCAGGGTACGAGATCATTACACAAATACCAATGTTATTTCTATACACTAGCAATGAGCAATCAAAAATTGAATTTTAAAAAGTATACAAAAACATTAAAGATTATGAAATCCTTAGGGACAAATATGACAAAAGAAGTGAAAGACCTGTACACTGAACAGTATAAAACACTGCTGGAATTTTAAAAGGCCTAAACTATTAGAGAGATATACCTTACTCATGGATCAGAAGACTCAATATTGTTATTAGAATACACACCTCACTAAAGAAAATATACAGATGGCAGATAAGCACGTAAAAAGATGCTCAACATCATTAGTCATTAGGAAAATACAAATAAAAAACCACCTACTAGAATGGAAAAATTAAAAAGACTAAGCCAGCTCTACAGTACAATGGATAGTGCGTTGGACTTGCAAAAAGACTAACTATACCGAGTGCTGCAGAGGATGTGGAGGAACAGGAGATTTCAGACACTGCTGGTGGAAATGTAAAATCATTTTGTAAAACAGTTTGGCAGTTTCTTAAGAAACGAAATACACACCTACCATACTATCCAACCATTCCATTCCTATTTATCCACAGAAAAAAGGAAATGTATGCCCACATAAAGACTTGTCACATTCATAGCAGCTTTATTAGTAACAGACAAAAACTGGAAACAACCCAAATGTCCATCAATAGGTGAATAAACAAACTGTGGTATGTCGTTAACAGTGGAATACTTCCCAGCAATAAAAGGAATAAACTACTGACACATGCAACATGGATGAATCTCAAAACAATTATGCTGAAAGAAGCCAGACCATCTCCCCCCTAAAAAAAAGAGTACATGAATTATATGATTCCATTTATATAAAACTCTAGACAATGCAAACTAATGTAAAATAACAAAAAGCAGATTAGTGGTTGCTTGGGGATGAAAGAAAGGGGAAACAGGAGGGAGGAAATTACAAAGTACAAGGAAACTTTTGAGGTTGAAGGCTATATTGACTATCTTGATTATGATGATGGTTTTACAAGTGCATACATATCCCAAAACTTCTCAAACTGTATAGTTTACATACATGACTTTTTAAGTCAAAACTGTTTTATGAAAAGAAGTTGTATCTTTCAGAAATTTCCTAAAGACAGGCTAATACACACACAGAATATTTTCCTGTTTTATACACATAAGATTATGCAATGTTATGTATCTTACTATTCTCATCTAACATTGTACACAAACAACTTACAACATTAGTAGAAATGTTTTAGCCTCATTTTTTTAAAACAGCAACATAGTATATACATAGTAAGGGTGAACCAAAATTGATGGGCATTTAGGTTATTTCTAATTTGCTATTATAATGCCAAAGTGAACGTATTTTACATTTATTCGTAAGCATACACACACAAGCAAAGGGTGCATTCATTTAAAACTTTCATTTATATTGTCCTGTCTCAGGATCTACATGGAACTATTAGAATTAATAAGTTAATTTAGCAAGGTCATGGAAAACAAGGTCAGTATATAGTATTACTATAAGTAGTAACAACCGGAAAATGAAAAAAAAATACTATTTAAAATAACACACACAAAAAAATCAAATAACTAGAAATTTGTCCAATAAAAAGTACCAGACCTCTACATAGAAAACCACAAAACACAGGAATTTCCTGGTGGTCCAGTGGTTAGGATTTGGTGCTTTCACTGCTGCGGGCTGGGTTGGATCCCTGGTCGAGGAACTAATATCCCGCAAGCCACACAGCACGGCCACAAAAAAAAAAAAAAAGAAAAAAATATTGGAAAAAATTAAAGATCTAAATAAATGGAAGAATACACTATGTTCATGGATTAAAACAACATAATTGTATAAAGACGGTTAATACTCCCAAATTTATAGATTCAGTAAAATCCTAATCAAAATCCCAGCAGGTTTTTGTTGTTGTTGTTCTATTATTGAAATTAACAAGCTGATTCTAAGGTGTATATGGAAATGCAAAGAGCCAAGAATAATCAGTACAATCGTGAACAACAAAAAAACTGGAGGACTTACATTACCAGATATTGAATATTGAATTATTTTATTCCTACAGTGTTGCATTGGCACTAGGACAAATAGACCAATGGAACAATAAATGTTGCTGGGTCGATTGAATATCCATATGGAAAAATGTTACTTTTAACGTCTCCCTATTACCATGCACAAAATAGATTCTAGATGATTCTAGATCTAGATATGATAGGTCAAACAATGCTTCTAGAAAAACAAAAGATTAACAATCTTGGGGTAGACAAATACTTCTTAAATAGCATACATAAAGCACTTACCTTAAAGGAAAGTACAGATATACTGGACTATATTAAAATTAAGAACTCCTGCTCATCAAAAGACATCATTAATAAAAAAGCAGGACAGAATGGGAGAAGATAATTGCAATAACTACAAAGACACACTCTATTCTTAAATATATTAAGATGTCCTACAAATCAGTAAAATGACAACCTACAGAAAAACAGGCAAAAGAAGCTATCCAAAGGTCCATAAACATATTAAAAAGTACTGTCTCCTTAGTCATCAGGAAAACACAAATTAAATCCAGAATGAGACATCAGTACACACCCACCAGAAGGCTACAACTAAAAACAGTGACCATACCAAATGCTAGTAAGGATGTAGAGCAACTGGGATTCTAATACACTGCTGGTAGGACTGTAAAACAGTACAACCACTTTGGAAAACTGTTTTGCAGTATCTACTAAGCTGAACACATGTATTCCCTATGACCCAGCAATTCCATTCTTAGATATATATGCAACATTAATTCATACATGTATATACCAAAAGACATGTAAAAGAATGGCCACAGCAACATTATTTGTAACATCCAAAATTTGAAAATAATCCAATGTCCATCCATAGAACAAGTAGTGGTATACTAATGCAACAGACTACTACATAGCCATAAAAATACACTATTATTACAGGCAGTAATACGGACTAATCCCACAAACCTAATGTTAAGAGGAAAAAAAACAAGCCATTTATGTGTATGTGCCATTTACATCAAGTTCAAAAACTAAGCAAAATTAATCAATGGCAATATCAAGATACTGGTTCCAGTTGTAGGGGTAAGGGGGTAAATTGATAAAGAGGGCATGGAGTGCTCTACGATGTTGGTCCTGTTCTATTTCTTGATATGAGTGGTGGTTAAATGGTGTGTTCCCTTTGTAAAAATTCTAAGATGTACACCTTTGATGTATTTTTTATACTTGAATAAAAACTTTACTTAAAAAAAATACCAACAATAGTCTTATGTATTTCTCTACATCCTCACCACAACAAAGTATTCTATAAATCTAATCACTGCTAACTATAATTATAATCTTAGACAAGGTGAAATTAGCATCTCTTGTTTTGGCTTACATATCCTCAATGACGAATGAGGTTAAGTGAAAAAAAAAAAGTTTTTAAACGTTTATTACTTGAACTCTGCTGAAAGCAAATTCTGGGGAGTTCAGCAGTTATTGTGGCCTGTTAATGCTACACAAATGTACCACTAATTAATGGGAAAGAAGCCTTAGGTGCTGAAATAAGCCCTACCACAACCCTATAGCTCCAGAATTCTAAATGGAAAAGGGTCTTCATGGAAGACTCAGAAACAAGCAATATGGGATGGAAGCATGAGTTCCAAGACTTTTCATCACAACTGAAAAAAATGGTCAATGATAGCTTTAGCCAGAGGAAGAAAGCTCCTGGACATGACTCATACCGCATGGGTTGTGTAAGTACACATTCTTAACATCAATTATGTGAGAAACAAATGTCCAAAACCCAAGAACTTTTTAAGAACAGTAAGACTTAGGTTATCTGGAAAACTCAGTCACAGCACTGCAGCAACTTGACAATCCATAATCACTGGTTATCTATTTGGATTATGGCTCTACTTGTCCAAGCTAAACTGTTTTAAATTGGAAGAATTGCTCCACCTGTTAAAAAAAAAAACTGATTTTTAAATTTCTAAATTAAGCTACAGATTAAGAAACAAACTGCCAAAAAAATTAATCTAGGCAGTAATCCTCTTTTTAGACAGCAGCCACTGAAGAACCCTAAATATATTTACCATTTATATTCTATTTCCTCAATTCTAATATGAATTATTTATACTACAGCTTAATGTCTACTATAGCTTTTCAAAAAGGCATATATCGATTGTAAACCATATACTGATCTCAGAAATGTTAAAATGTATTTTTTAGATGATCACTTTAGGGTAGGGAAAATATATTTCAATAAAACACTAACAGCCTAAAAGAAAGAGAATGCTTAATGGTTAAGAGCATGCGCTCTTCAGTCATACAAACCCAACTCTGAATCCTGTTTGAATACTACTAGCTTTGTGGCTTTGGACAAGTACCTCAGCTTCTCCCATCCCAGTTTTCCAATTTAAAAAACGCAGATGGAAAACTTACCTAATTATCAAGCACCTATGTGCTAGACACTGCCTAATGAGCACAGTGCCTGGTACATAGCTGATACTCAATGTTAGCTATTAGTTGTCAATACCAATCACAAGTCTAGGAACTCAAAGAAATGAGAGATATGTCTTATCTTGTTGGACGGTTTAATTTTGCTGATCTGGGTTGGATCCAGTATCACCACTTCCTCTAAAAGCTCGCAATTCCTTTACAGTAGGCAGAGGAAGGGGGAAGGGGCGTGATACAGGTAGGGAATTAAGAGGTAAACTATACATATAGCCAACATTTTAACTATAAATGGAGTATAACCTTTAAAAACTGTTGTACACCTGAAACTCATTAACATTACAAATCAACTAGACCTCAATTTTTAAAAAAATTTCAAGGGGGAAAATAAAACTTTAAATCCAAATCAAAGAAGGAAAATCAATTATTTTAATGAAGCATCCCAGAATTTTACCAGAGATCCCTGTGAACTTGTTAAAAATTTCAAAACAAAACAAGATTCATCTTTATGCAATTTTTTCAGCATGACCACTCTTCTACTGTCCTAGGATCAACAGCATAGCAACTAATATGGGATTTTGTTTTGTAAAACTCTCAAGTGGCATTCTTTGGGAGCAGGAGTCACTGTTTATATTATTCCATCAACACGCCCTTACTATGATCTAACTTACAATTCTCGTCTTCCTAGAAAGCAGCAAAATATAATTTTGGAGATCTTCTTTTCTGGCCACCCATCACAGAACCCAAGTATGGGTATAAACCCATTTATTACTGCTCCTAACATTTTAGAAAACCTTTGAATTTAAAACCTTTTTCAAAGCAATTACCAAAAAATCAAAACAACTGCATTCAAGTTGTAATGGTAACTCAAGTTTCTATCAAAATCAACTGATCCTCACAGATGACTAAACCAGGAGCTGAAACAAACACTCCACCTCCCAGACAACAGATATAGGAAGTGAAGTAACACTGTCCTCACAGGGCTGTCACCTTTCTGCAGTCTTCGCTCGCTGTCTTCCAATCTTTGATAGGGATCTTTCTAAAGACCTGTACTGATCACCACTGTCCTTCCTAAGTGCCTTCATTAATTTCTTTGGATGGCAAGTCCTTTTTTCTCCATACCAAGATTGCCACACCACTGAAAATGCTCATGGCATCCTGAATTTGCTGAACACAAATAGAAGTCTACATAGTCAACTAAGAAACTCTTTCACTAAACAAATTCATGTGACAACCCAACTTGGCAGAATCACCTCCACAAACCAGATTATTTTGTAAAAAGATTACCTACGTGTTCATTCAAACTCTTCCAAGTCCAGGCATTCACACATTAGTGTTTAGTGTGGGAGCAGCCCGCAAAACCCTGAATCTAATCTATTAGCAGTTTCTTTAAAAATCTGTGATAGAGCTCAACAAATTCCTCTAGTTTTGGACTGAGATGCAGCAGACAACACTTGGCAACATTACTGCTGGAAAAAAAACAAATCTGATTATCTCTTGAAGGTAGCTCCAAAGAGTACAATTTATATACAATCGTCTCCAATTATCTGACAGAAAAGCAATTCACGAAAACATTGTTTATTCTACATACACTTATTTTAGTAAGAACTACTAGTACATCACTAATCTACTGATTTCCCAAGTCTTTACTACGAAGAACTCAAGCCCAAGTTATACTTTTGGTGTCAACATCTCATTTAGCAACAAGTCAAGTGTGGTGAAGCTAGTAGTCTCATACACTGTTGATGGGGCTATAATGTCGAACAATTCTTGGAGGGAGATAGTATTTACCAATTGAAAAGTATATGTTTTCTAACACAGGAAATCTAGAAATGTATCATACAGATACACATGCATTTACTGCAGCACCATTTACAACAGCAAGGCTGGAAATAATCTGAATGTCCAAAAGTAGTCAACTGGTTTTTTTTTTTTCCAAAAATCAGGAGTACATGGATGTGAGGCAGTCATTTGAATGAGACAGATCTCAATGCCTGACAATGATCTATACTAACTAAATATCTATATACAGTGATGTATATGATCTCTGGAAGATATTACTTACATTGAGTGTTTCTAATAAAGGGGACTACCATACTATTGTTTTACCATATGTACGTGTACTACTGGGAATGAATTTAATCATTCTTCTCTGCTCCTGTCACTGATTGGGGCAGGGGGGATTTTTCCCTCAGCCTAAGAAGGATTATTCTGACATATTCACATATTCAGCCTTTCGTTGCACAACCCCAAAAAGTCCATGCTAGATGATCCACAATTACACCTTGTATTATAAATACACACTTGCACTTTAATGATTAAAATAAACATTGTGTTGTTATCTGGTTTAGAAGACAGGATACTTGCACTACTTATACTTGTTCTTCACAACCAGGTTACAGGTATTTTCCCCCCAGAAATATACATCATTTTTGGGAAACAGACAAGTGATTTACGGAAGGAAAAAAATAAATGGGATCTTTTTCACATTCAGGCAAACAATATGTTCAGACTAGAGATTTTATTTTAGAAGGATAAAGGATGGAGGCGCAATGATGTTTGGCATTTTTAATTTAGGTTTGTTTTATTTAAGTTTAATGTTAATCCATGCTGTGTTTCAGTAAGAACAATACAGATTCTGTATCTGTGGCTCCAGTCAGATATCCAGTAGTACAAATTAGCTTCAAGTTACACATACTGAACAAAAGAGGTTGAGCGAGCGAAGGAGGGGAGGGGCGGGGCCCAGGGGGAGAGGGAAGGAGAAGAAACAAAGAATTGAACACGCATGCAGGCTTTTCCATTACCACCTTCAATGCTAACCTGCTTCAGAGGGAGAGTAAAGTAGGCAAGAATGAGCAGCCACGGATTGTTGAACTGTTACCAGCACCATGCTTTTCAGCAACATTTCAGCAGAGTTTGAAACACTTTTTACAGCAAAACCATTACAACAAACTCCTCAAACAACCTTAACCACCTCAAGCTAACATCCAATTAATTTTAAACATTGGTATAAAGTTCAATTTAAACAATTAGAAAAAGGGAAAATGATACCACATACACCTCTATAGTGTGATTAACTTTTCTCTTAGATGCTTGCATCACCTAAAAGTCTAATGGCTTTCAAATGTAATTTCCATTTCTAATGGTGATCTTGCCACATCTGGCAGGAGACAATACAGTAATGCTGAAAAAGCCTCTATGCAGTCCTGTTAGTGTCTTAAAGAACCTAAAAGCTGGGACCAGTAAAATCCACAGAAATTCACTCTTGCCTTTAAGAACTTTTGAAAACTGTTTTTTTTTTTTTAAAAAAAAAAAAAAAAAAAAAAAAACCAACAGGGCAGGAACCTAAATTCTGAGACCAAATGTAAAAGTCAGATTTGGTGGTTCTCAGTGACAATGGGGGAATTTCCAAGAGGGGTGGGATGGGAACGTGTGGGGTGGTCAGAGATGGTTTCTCTTGTTGGCTTTTATGTCTCACTGATTTTCATCTTCCACATCCTGCAGCGCTTCTTTATTCTGCTCTTCACCTGCAAAGAAGAATGACAGTTAATTATTTCATAATGACTAAACTAGGCTGTTGTGGTCACAAAGGTATCATTCCAAGCATAAAGACTCCTTATATTTGCTACAATTGGTTTAAACACAGACAGGCAAAGGATTTCTACCTTGACACCTGAGATGCCTAAGCCAAGAGGTGCTGCTGGATCAAGGTCCTGAATGATCAACAGGATGAAAAAAAACTGATGCATAGTTAAAGTCAGTGTTTTTATGCTAAAAAAGCTCTTAGACAGACAGCCAGGTAACCATATTGTTAAAATGATTTTCAAGCTTTCATGTATACCTTGAGTCAAAATACTCTTTCTCAATAACCTCACCTCTTCAAGAACCAAAAGTATGTTATAATTTTCTGCAAAATCTAATTTTTCTGCAGGCCCCATTAGTAGAAATGTTTCAGTAAGAGAACTGAGCAGTAAAATTCTTCAAAGGAGTTCTATAGTTTTAGAGGGAGGATTCTGCTTTTGTAAACGAATATTTTACACATTTTGTATCCTGGACAGTCACACCAAACCATAATCACAATTTCTCACTCCAGAGTGGAACAGCATGCTCAAAGTAAACCAGACCACTGAGGTTATTAAAGAAGGGCATTTGGACCAGTTCTCTCATGCCACTTTTCTTTTCCCTTTGAACACGATGATAAGCCTGAGGAGTTTCAACTGCACTATGACATGCAACAGAAAGCCAGCCTATTTACCAGAGAATCATCTACCTATTAATAAGCATTAAATAAGTCAGCCATAATAAGGAAGCATGCAGGCTTCTGCCAAAAAATAAACGTGTAAAAGTTACATTCTTCTTAACAAACCACTTGTAATTCCTATGTAGTTACTAGTTTGATCAAAATAAATGAAAATCAATGAACTAACCCAACAATCATTATATGAAAGTTCAGACAACCTATCCATTCATAGTGCTTGTTAAATTACTTAATTAGAATGGACAAATGACACTAAGACTGGCTGCCTACAGACATAAAGCAAAACTCTGAGGAATGCTTTTAAACAGTCTTAAAGACCTTGATACAATAAATGCTGTCATGGCAATAAGGGTTAAGTAAAGATAGTTTCAGTCATTTTAACATTTTTGTGATAAAAATATTTGACATTGTGTAAAAGTACTTAATGTACATAAAGATTTTTGAATCACATTTAGAAAAAGACGTGCAAGGAAAGACAAAAGTAACTATTT
The DNA here is from genome assembly GCF_003031525.2 of Neophocaena asiaeorientalis asiaeorientalis. Taxonomy (NCBI): domain Eukaryota; kingdom Metazoa; phylum Chordata; class Mammalia; order Artiodactyla; family Phocoenidae; genus Neophocaena; species Neophocaena asiaeorientalis. The sequence continues at coordinate 6,136,955 of NW_020172446.1, forward strand.
ACTGAGGGAAAAAATGATGGTCCACCCAACTGTTCCCCCAAAGAATAATGTATTCAAACTTAGGAAATGATAGGAACGTTCACTCTCATTTTTAACAGCCATACACTGCCAAAATATGGTTAACATACAACAACAGAGCACACTCTAATTTACTCATAAGCAACCATTAGATTTGCCAAAAGTTCCAAGTAACTTTGGCATAAAAATACTGTCACATAAGTCACACCCAAACAGAGGTAGACAGGGGTAGCAGATCATAAATGTCTTAGAAGGTTTCACATCCTGGAATGTAGAACAGGCAGTTTTTTAAGCGACAAGATGATGATATGCAGGCATGATTAGTGAAGAACCAAAACTAAAAGCAGAATTCACTGTGCCATGATAATGACTTACAAAGTAGAGTTTTTAGGAAAGGAAGAGTTGGATTTTCCTTTAGGAATCTATATTGCAAGGAGAAAGGGAAGGAGAACAATCATATGAAAGCAACATTACAAGAAAAATAAACCAAGAGCAGGACAAAGGAAACATCAATGATTTAGGGGAGTCAGATTTTGATCCTTTTACTTTGTATGAACTTCACTCTAAGAAATAATCTGTTCCTTTTTAAGAGGATGTAATAATATCCTCTTAAAAGGTATACAGAAGGGGGGCAAAAAGGGTTCTTCAGATACATATTTCTTTGCCCAGTTTCTAGATTTGGAGGGGAGGAGGGGAACTGGCAGAGCGAACACATTTCCTCTCTATGGACTTGTGTATTTAACAGTCCTCTGACCACAGGTTAAGAGAAAAGGACTGAAATCGCTTGATGAGAAAAAGTGGTGCTCCCTCTAAAGAATTATGTTTCAAAAGGCCCAGACAGACATTAACATACTCTGCTGTTAATAACATATAAACGTGTAAGTAAAGGCTTGTGAATATATACTTCTTCCTTTAGAAACCCTCAATTCAAAAGGTTTTTGACACCATTTTTCATATTTAAAGTAAAAAAGGAGAAAACCATCTAAATAATCCTTAAAATAAATGCAAGTAACATCCTGACCAATTTCATGACCAAAATTCTTCTACATTCAGCATTGATTCTAAATCACAAAACCAATTTAATGAAACATGTAATACTCTACCTTTTAGCAAAACTGGCAAATAATTTCCTAGTACCGACAACGATTTGTAAATTCAGATAGCTTAATATTGCTAAAATTTCAAGATAGACCACTTGAATTTTTCACATTAAACTGCTTCTTAATTCCAAATATTTTGTGACAAACCTCTTAAATGAAAATCAATCTGTTTCAACCAAATTTAATTAATTGGTCAATTTACAAAATGAAAAGGAACTGAGGCAACTGAATTTCACTAGATTTTTAAGTCTTTTAGGATCAAAGAGAAATCTACCCTAAAATGTAATAAAACATTTTGTACAAAGAACCTTCCCAATTATGAAAACGTAACAAATCTAAAGATACCCTATTTTTAAATGATCCATTTCATAAAACAATGCTCGATAACCAAGAAAAAGCATATCTTTGGTTCTGTATAAAAATGGAGTGACATACAGTCTACCCTCAATCAATTCCTGGTTATGAGTGATAATGAAAAATATACTTTATTTTTGTAGTCTAGCAACTTAGTTATAAGAGCTGGCATCAAATGTCTAAAAAAAATTGCTTTTCAAAGTCACCTTCTTTTTGTTACTTTTCACCCTCAAAAAAACATCCCCAGAGGTCAAAGGGGTATAGAGCTTACTTAGAGGTCAATAACCGCTTACCAAACTCTCCACATGCTTTCCTTTTATCCCCTCAAACAGGCAGAGATATTAGTCTTCTCTGAGCTGGGGGTGACTGTGAAGAGTCCACAGCTATTTGGCCATTCTTCTTAGTAGTTATTGTTAGAATACAATAGAATTTAAAGCTGGAAGGAACCTTAGTCATTAGTTCAGAGATAGTTAAATTGGTTTTGAGTCCCACAGACTGGTACTGGTTGCCCCTCAAGTGCTGTGTTGAATGAAAAGTCGTCTGTGACTCCATCTGGCTTTGTCAGTAAAGTGCGCAAGTAGGTCACATGTGCCACGTATCTCATGCCAACCCTAGTCAAGTTTCTAAATAGTTCATCAAGCTGGTGCACTTTAGAAGCTGAGTCACCTAATTCTCACTTCAGTACCATGACTCAAGGTAATTCTAAAATCTGACTCTATCCTTCCACTGCCAACCTACATGCCCTGACACCCATTTTCAAATACATCTTTTAAAAGTATGCTTCCAAATACAGTACAACATGTTGGTTTGACCAACGGAAAGTACAGCTAGCCTCAAGCAATACAACATATGCTTCAGTTTGGGTAATACACTCTTAAAGGATCTGTAGCTGAAAATGACAAGAAACTTTATTTCCACTCCCCATATCACCACCACCAATTACAAAAACTCTCATAATTATCATGCCACACTAGTCTGTGTCCATCTCCCTGTCCCATCCCCCCTCCTTCAATGGTGTATCATGGATTAAAACAATTCTTTAGAAATGGGCAGAATAAAATATCCTTTAAAATCAAGAAACGTGACAAATTTGGCCTTTTACAACTGGAAGAAACATTAAGCACCCACCCCACCCCACCGCCCATCACAAGATTAAATTTTATAAAATATTCTAGTAACTATTTACAACTGCAACGCTAGAAAACAAGACACTACACCAGACCTCTTAAATAAGGACCTATGGGCAGGACATGCCATTTGTTGTGTAGAATACAGAGGTAACACTAGTTCTTTTTTTAGATAAAAGATTTCCACACAGAAAAGATGCTTCATAAACATCTGCTTATAACCATCTAGTTGTTTTTGTTTTCTTTTAACATCTTTATTGAAGTATAATTGCTTTACAATGGTGTGTTAGTTTCTGCTTTATAACAAAGTGAATCAGTTATACATATACATATATTCCCATATCTCTTCCCTCTTGTGTCTCCCTCCCTCCCACCCTCCCTATCCCACCCCTCTAGGTGGTCACAAAGCACCAAGCTGATCTCCCTGTGCCATGCAGCTGCTTCCCACTAGCTATTTTACGTTTGGTAGTGTATATATGTCCATGCCACTCTCTCACTTTGTCACAGCTTACCCTTCCCCCTAACCATCTAGTTTTAACCTGAGGATTACCACTCAGCCAAAGCAGTGATCATGACAATCAAATACAATTAACCTTAGACCCCCTAAAATTGAATCTGAGGAATGATAATATGAACTGCTTCCTCTCCCTCCATCTTTCAAAACACAGTGTGAGAGAAGAGGTAAACTAAGTTTACCAAACAGTATTAGAGGCAAAACTTTCAATCTTTGAATATTAACAAAAGATCCCCTTTCCCAAACATGTCTTTTATCATCTTACAGACCAAAATGGAAGACTGTACTTTGATATCATTTCCGGTAAAGGCAGTAATCAAAATTTGATAGTTTGGAGGAAAGGCTGTTGAATCTGAATTGTAGCTTAATGTAAAGAAATTCCAACTTCTAAGAGTAAACAGATCCAACAACTGAAAGAGACAACACTTTAACTTCAGTCTCCTTACCATCACCCTGCATGTCTGAAGTCCATAGTGTCAGATTATCACGTAACAACTGCATGATAAGCGTAGAGTCCTTATAGCTTTCTTCACTCAGCGTATCCAGTTCTGCAATTGCATCATCAAAAGCTGCTTTTGCCAACCTACAAGTGTTTACATAAATGTATTACAAAAATAAACTAAAAAAGTCCAAAACCAGAATTGGAAATGACATAAGTTAAATTTCAGTCTTTTCTTCAGTTATCACACAGTAATATTGACACTGAATGCTTGGGTTTAGGCACTGAAATAAAGGAAAAGCAGATGTAACTGATGAAAATTAACTTCCTATTAATTCCCTTTTTAATTTTGTAATCCAGCAACTTTGGAACTAGTGGAACTTTTGGAGTTCCACTTATGACTATGCTTTTGACAAGCAGACCTAATCCCATTCTAATTCACCACCAAAATACATGCATATTAAAGGTATTTCCAAATTCTAGTCAACAGTTCACCAAAGTTTTAATGCAAAAAGAAAATTCTGAGACAGTATCACAATTTAATCCAACAGAATTTAATGTTAATGGAGCAAGGAAGAAAACTAGGCAATCTAAAACTCACAAAAATGTGATCATATAAGCGAATTACTACAGTTAAAATGAAACAAAATTCACATTCACTTATTGAGTACTGTGTACTATGTACACCAAGTGACGATGGACACGGGTGGGGAAAAGAAAAGAGGAAAGAGAGACATAACCTGGGTCCACAATGAACTTTTTAAAACATCTAAGAATAGAGGGACTGACACATAAATACTATAATAGGAGGATGAAGTGCTATCCTGGAGAAAGTACTTTAGGGACCCAAGAGGAGGAGCAAATGGGGAAGTCATATTTGAACTAATTAATGGGTAGGAAAAGAGCACAAATAGCACACTTCCGATTAAAGCAAAAGCATGGAAAGGACTAAGTTGAAGCTACGTGTGGGACAGCTAGCCTGGAGAATGGCAACGAGAGATTCAACCAGTACTATCAGCTAAACAGCTATAGCTTCTTTATTAGACAAGACATATTACCTGTTTGGACAAACTCGACTAGCAACATTTAGAATATTTTCAGATAAATTAATATTTATTTGCATTCAAATGAATCCACCTTACATCAGGAAAATCTCTCCTTTCATGGAATATCTGATTCCTACATACTCAAGAACACTGAAGTTACAAAGAACAAATATATTATTCCTATTATATGAGATATCTAAAATAGGCAAACTCATAAAGACAGGAAGTAGAGATTACCAGGGACTGGGGCAGAAGGAAATATGGAGTTATTGTTTAGTGATCTGTTTGTTTCACGTGATGAAGAAGTTTTAGAAATAGTGTTGACAGACAATATTGTGTGTGTACTTAATACCACTGAATTGCACATTTAAAAACAAAATGCTAGGGCTTCCCTGGTGGCGCAGTGGTTAAGAACCCGCCTGCCAATGCAGGGGACAGGGGTTCGAGCCCTGGTCCGGGAAGATCCCACATGCTGCAGAGCAACTAAGCCCATGTGCTACAACTCCTGAGCCTGTGCTCTAGAGCCCGCAAGCCACAACTACTGAAACCCACGCACCTAGAGCCTGTGCTCCGCAACAAAAGAAGCCACCGCAACGAGAAGCCCACACACCGCAATGAAGACCCAATGCAGCCAATAAATTAATTAATTTAAAAAAAAAAAACGCTAAACTTCATGTTATGTATATTTAAAAAGTAAAAAGCTATGTACATAAAGATATTCCTTAAATTTATATGTGTATCAAAAATTGGGAACAGGGCTTCCCTGGTGGCGCAGTGGTTGAGAGTCCGCCTGCCGATGCAGGGGACATGGGTTCGTGGCCCGGTCCGGGAAGATCCCACATGCTGTGGAGCGGCTGGGCCCTTGAGCCATGGCCGCTAAGCCTGCGCGTCCGGAGCCTGTGCTCCGCAATGGGAGAGGCCACAACAGTGAGAGGCCTGCGTACCCCCCCCCCCAAAAAAAAGAAAAAAAAGGGAACAATCTGAAGTATAAATGGGGGAGTACTTTTACATACGTCAATAGGATGCCAAATTTTATGATAGAAAATACAAAATGACATATACACTAAGAGCATAACTATATTAAACACATGCTATAAAGACTGAAAGCTAATATACAGAAATGAAGATAATTCTATTATGAAAATTCCTCATTCCTTCCTCTTACTCTGTAACAAGATTCTTTTCAATCTACCAATCAATTTTTTCCCCATCAACATAATTATCCTAACTGCTATCCTAGTGAAATGAGATAGGTCTGTCTTTATATCATTCAAAACAGCTGCATTAAAAGCCAGAATAATTCTTTATTACAGGGCCAAGCCAATGAAGGCAGTCCCAAGGAACAAGACAAAAAACAAGTTACTATTCTCCTTTGTAACCCTTTTTTACTTTCATAAGGAGAGCGTTTGTTCTCCTTCATTACCTACCTGCAGGCACGGTCAGGGGAATTAAGAATTTCATAGTAGAATACGGAAAAATTGAGAGCAAGACCTAAGCGAATGGGATGTGTTGGTGGAAGTTCTGTCATTGCAATATCACTAGCAGCTTTATAAGCCACTAGGCTGTTCTCCGCAGCTTCCTTCCTGTCATTTCCTGTGGCAAATTCAGCCAGATACCTGTGGTAGTCCCCTTTCCTAAAACAAAACAAAAACAAAACACAGAATTAGGAATAATGCTTTTTAAATAAGTTGTTAAAAGTTTTCTGTATTACATAAGATCACATATGTGACAAAAATATGAAACCGGTATACTTCAATAATTTCAAAAAGCCTCTTTCAGGAATGACTGACTCATCTATTTAGTTTTCCTCCTCAGAGATTTCACACTGCCAAATATAAGCCAAATCCTAGAGAAATTAACTGAAAAGGCTCAAAAAACAAATTTATCACTTGATGAGAATTAAATATAAAAAGTGGTTCCAAAGAATGGCACAACAGTTTGTTAATCATGAAATAAAACTTCCATATAAATTGTTAAGACTGAACTGTGGGGCTTCCCTGGTGGCACAGTGGTTGGGGGTCCGCCTGCCGATGCGGGGGACGCGGGTTCGTGCTGCGGAGTGGCTGGGCCTGTGAGCCATGGCCGCTGGGCCTGCGCGTCCAGAGCCTGTGCTCCGCGGCGGGAGGGGCCGCAGCGGTGAGAGGCCCGCGTACCGCAAAAAAAAATAAAAAGACTGAACTGTGTAATGCACTGCTTGTAGCTAGGGGGGCAGCCCCACACAAGCAAATGACTATGAATAGGTAAAGCGAAACTTAGCACATTTTTACAGTAATAGTCTGACCACCTTAAATGCAGTACTATTGATTCTTAGCAGTGAATCTGCAAATGAGTATTCAAAAATTCATTTAATTCTTGAGACTCACTCCTCCCGTAACTATCTTTCCAACATTAAATAAAATGTTGTAAATCTACATTAAAAAGTGATGATTCTAAGAGAGCCAACATTTAATCTGACATTTTCCCTTCTAGTATAGAACCTACATTTTATAATAGAAAACCTTGGACTCGCCAGTGTTAGCTGCTGGAATGAGGTGTTTGTCCAGTACATCCAGAATGTCACAACAGATTAACTTTAGCTCAGTCTCAACCTGAAAATAAAGTCAAAAAAATTGTTTAAGAAATTATATATAAATTATCACATTGTATCTCTGGTTTTGGAGAAGAGAACATGCATACTCCTCCCTCTCCAAACCCCCTTCCCTCTCTTGATAAAAAAGCAGAGACAAGCTGTGTCCGGTTTATGGAAAGTCTTTCTTCCTAAGTGCCATTACTTAAGTGCTTAAAAAAAACCTCACAGTTCAACTACAGAACAGTGATTACTACTTATTAAGTGCAGCACATTTATATTAAGTAGCTTCTTTAACAAGGTAGCAAGTATTGTCTCCACTTAATGGGAAAACAAAGATTACTATATTCGTCCAAAGATCACTAACTTAAAGAACTTAGAGGCAGAGTGAGAACTTGAACCCAGGTAAGGTTGCATGGTTAGTCACAGTTTGTAAGGGATGGAATAAAAATTCAAACGAAGGTATTCTGCTTCCAAGGCTCACCATTTCTAACCACTACTATGCTCAACAGCCAACCACCTGAGTGGTAGATCCATAGCCAGTTACAACACCAAAAATCTGTAAACTGAAGGAAATACTGCCACTCGTCCCAAGTCGTTTATCGTGCCCAGAACGCACACTACTCCTCCACATGTATGCACAGTCTGCTCTCCATTTTCTATTACTACAGTGACATTGTTCAACCTTCCCAAATCCATTTCATGCCCTCTGGAACCTCCTCCTTCCCACTGTAAATAATTTGCCCACTCTCTCTTCTCCTATAATCTCTTTCTAATCCTAAGTAAAACCAGCTTTCTCCTGAATGAACTATCTTCTTCATGGCTTTTCAAGTAAAGACAGACTGCTCTAAGAGAAGGATGATTTCTGACTCTCTTAACTCCTCACTGACTCAGTATGACTGCTCTCCTAATACTCCAAACCCTTCCTCCTTGGAAGCTCATCCACTATGTTTTAATTTCTCAATTTCTGTTATCAGTAGATCTCCACAGGCTCTTCACCCACATTCACTGAGTATCTACAGCTTACCTCTCCAGTTCCGGGTATCACACCAAGGTATTATCATGTTCCTTTCAACACAGTTCCTTCATCTCAACTCCATGACCCTCACCTGTCCATACTCCTAACTGTGCTGTTCTATCCTGGAAGTCTTAAATTCCAGCCTCTTGACTCTTTCATCTTCTCCCAATTTATCAGTTCCTCTCTTTGCTTCCTGCTTCCTTTCCTACTTATCCCAAATCCCACAATCTAGTTCACAGACTTACCTCTTTAGCACTTGCTCATTTCCTCATCCCTCTGAGACACCAAACTTGTCTACCGACAATCCATATTCTTTTTTCAACATATTTGAAAGTAATGGTCACACTGGTACCAGCTAACCACCTTCTCTGTAACCCCAGGCATGTTACTTAATCACTCAGAACACCTCTGTTTTCCCATCTATGAACTGGAGAAATACCCTTTACACGGTCATTTGAAGATTAAATACAGTACCTTGCACAATTATATATATTACAAATATCTCCCCATGTTAGTCAGTAAACGTTTCCCTTTTCCCTCCCCCTACCAAATTTACTACTCCCCATGCTAACTTTGTGACTGCTTCTGTTATTTCCCTCACTGTACTCTTAAGAGTGTGTTGAGAATCAGTTCCACTAGAATCAGTTTCTCAACAGTGGGGGGCTATTCTATGTATAACAGGATGCTCAGCAGTATCCTCATTTCCACCCACTAAAATACCAGCAGAACTGTCAAGTTGTGACAATCCAAAATGCCTCTAGACATTGCCAAATGTCCTCTGAGGAGCAAAGTTACCTCTGGTTGAGAACCACTGCACTAGATCAAACTTTTTTGACCAAAACCCACAATAAAAACATTACATATCCGTATATACCCACATGTAATATATGAAACAATAACTTTATGAAATAACGTCCAATGCCCTCTGATACTTTCTATTCTATTAAAAAAACAATGACTAGACTGATCTTCCATAAAGATACTAACTGTAACTGCCTCAACTTTGCACATAACACCTAGCAACTGGTGTGGCACATAACAGGCACACAAATATTTGTTACATTGTCCTGAATGGTAATTTCAAGTCACTCAAGGAAGTATTTTGTAGTTACCACAATAAAAAGAGAGATTAAATTAGTTCTTTACTTGTGTGGTGCTCAGCACTACTCTCTGCAGCTTCCAAGGGAAAAAAGTTCTTCTCCTCTGTCCTGAAATACTGTATAGCCTACAATTCCCAATCCAGGTGGGTGAAAGATGTAAATACATTAAAATGTAAAATATACATTACACAGGTATACAACAATGTGTGTACTAGGCTATGATTTAAACAGTCCACCACCTAAGACATCATTCTTTAAACTTGTCTAGGATATGACAATCTCACCATTTGCCGATATTCCCGAATCATTTTTAGTTTGTCTTCTCCTCCCTTGTTTTCTTCTTTCTGTTCAATGCTGCTGATTATCCTCCAGGAAGCTCTTCTAGCTCCAATCACATTTTTATATGCAACAGATAGGAGGTTTCTTTCTTCAACTGTCAACTCCACATCCATCCCTGCTACTTTCTTCATTGATTCCACCATTTCTATAAGTGAAAATAAAATGAGACCGTACAAACTATGTTTTGTTGAAACATTCTTTTTTTTTTTGCAGTACGTGGGCCTCTCACTGTTGTGGCCTCTCCCGTTGCGGAGCACAGGCTCCAGACGTGCAGGCTCAGCGGCCATGGCTCACGGGCCCAGCTGCTCCGCAGCATGCGGGATCCTCCCGGACCGGGGCACGAGCCCACGTCCCCTGCATCAGCAGGCAGACTCTCAACCACTGCGCCACCAGGGAAGCCCTGTAACATCCTTATCACAGTAGATCTTTTTGCTGTCAAGCTAATGTAAAGCAAAGAAAAAAATTTTTAACAAAATAACTTCACAATCATCAAAACTAGTATGAGTAAAAAACTAAAACCATGTAAAAGATAAAGTAAATTAAGAGCCCAGAAAACATAGTATCTAGAATATAAATTGTATGGAACCAAAATGACTTCATACAGTATCAAGTATAATTCAGTATGGCTTGGAGGCATCTCTCCCATATTAAGAGAACTAGGAGCGCACACCTATCCGTTTCCCAGTAAAAATAATTCAGCTGGCAGTTTAAAACAAAAGTTTTAAATTTACAGGCTCTAAAATGCATTTTCTCTCAAATTATTCCCCAATACAAATAAACTGAACTTCCCCAAAAAGCAGTCACTGGAAAAAAGGGAATTCATTCATATAGCAAGCATATACTGAGCATTTGGCTAGTCACAAACACAAACTTATCTTTGGGTATTTGCAATCCTTCCTCCTTTAGAAGGGCACTGTCCACCTCCTATGCATTCATTCATCAGTAAAGTTTTGTATGGCTCTTATTCGTCACCACTAGGTGGCGAGCAAAGAAAGGGGCCCAGATAAACCTTGGGTGATCCCACATATAGGAAAAAATAGTTAATAAAATGTACGTGAATGCAAAGGAAGAGCCAAAAACAGCTCAATAAACACTAACTGAATAAATATATTAATGAAAACTATGCTTTTAGAAAAGACTAAGTGCCATATTAGCATGTGGCTCTCCAACTTTTACTGTGTCAGAATTTTTGGTGATGAGACCCAAGGATCTGCGTTTTAACAAGCACCCTTAGCACACATTCTAAGCATAAGCATACCTTAAAGTACAATGCAGATGGTGACTTTATGAAACACTGCTTAATGATATGATAAATTATGTGTAATCCCAGGAAATGATATGTTTCCAAAAATTATCCTTTCAGGAATATCAAGAAGTTACATAGTGGGGGGAGTTCCCTGGTGGTGCAGTGGTTAAGAATCCACCTTCCAATGCAGGGGACTCGGGTTCAGCCCCCGGTCGGGGAACTAAGATCCCACATGCTGCGGGGGCAACTAAGCCCAAGTGTCACAACTACTGAGCCCACGTGCTGCAACTACTGAGCCCGCAAGCCACAACTAGAGAACCTACATGCCACAACTACCGAGCCCACGCACTCTGGTGCCCGCGCACCACAACTAAAGAAAAGCAAGTGTGCCGCAACAAAGAGCCCACGCACCGCAACGAAAGATCCTGCATGCTGCAAAGAAGATCCCATGTTCTTCAACCAAGACCTGACCCAGCCAAATAAATATTTTTTAAAAACAGAACTTAGATAGAAATATTAAGATGGTATGATCTTTAGAAAACAATTCAGTAGTTTCTTACAGAGTTCAACACTGTAAGACTAAGCAAGCCCACTCCTAGGTATTACCCAAGAGATACGAACATAATCTTCACAAAGACTTTTTTACATACCTGTCCACAGCAATTTTATTCATAATAGCCAAAAGGTGAGAACAACCCAAATGTCCATCCATACAATGGAATACTACTCAAGAATGAACTATTGATACAAGTAACAACATGGATGAATTTCAAAAAACATGCTAATTGAAAAAAGCCAGACCAGGGAGGGAGGCTCAAGAGGGAGGGGATATGGGGATATATGTATACTTACAGCTGACTCACTTTGTTGTACAACAGAAACTAACACAACATTGTAAAGCAATTATACTCCCATAAAGGTATTTTTAAAAACAAAAGGAGGGGGGGCTTCCCTGGTGGCGCAGTGGTTTAGAGTCCGCCTGCCGATGCAGGGGACACGGGTTCGTGCCCCGGTCCGGGAAGATCCCACATGCCGCGGAGCGGCTGGGCCCGTGAGCCATGGCCGCTGAGCCTGCGCGTCCGGAGCCTGTGCTCCGCGATGGGAGAGGCCACAACAGTGAGAGGCCCGGGTACCGCAAAAAAAAAAAAAAAAACAAAAGGAGGGCTTCCCTGGTGGCACAGTGGTTGAGAGTCCGCCTGCCGATGCAGGGGACACGGGTTCGTGCCCCGGTCCGGGAAGATCCCACATGCCGCGGAGCGGCTGGGCCCGTGAGCCATGGCCGCTGAGCCTGCGCGTCCGGAGCCTGTGCTCCGCGATGGGAGAGGCCACAACAGTGAGAGGCCCGCGTACCGCAAAAAAAAAAAAAAAAACAAAAGGAAAAAGCCAGACCAAAAAGGACTATGATTCCATTTAAATCAAGTTATAGAAAATGCAAAACTATAAAGGCAGAAAGCAAGTAAGTGGTTACCAAGATATGGGGGTGAAGTGAAAGGCTTGTGAGCAAAGGAGTACAAGGGAAATTTGGGGGGGTAACAGAATTGTTCTATCGTGGTGGTTACACAACTGAATACATTTATCAAAACAATGAATTTGGGACTTCCCTGGTGGCACAGTGGTTAAGAATCCGCCTGCCAATTCAGGGGAAGCGGGTTCGAGCCCTGGTCCAGGAAGATCCCACATGCCGTGGAGCAACTAAGCCCGCACGCCACAACTACGGAGCCTGCGCTCTAGAGACCATGAGCCACAACTACTGAAGCCCACGCACCTAGAGCCTGCGCTCCGCAACAAGAGAAGCCACCACAATTTGAGAAGCCCACGCACCGCAACGAAGAGTAGACCCCGCTCGCCGCAACTAGAGAAAGCCCACACGCAGCAACGAAGACCCAACTCAGCCAAAAATAATTTTTAAAAAAACAATGAATTTTATGTGTATAAGTAACGTATTTTAAATTTTACCTCAATACAGCTGAATTTTTTAAATGCAATCCTGAAGCATTAAAAAAAAAAGTATTAAGGCATATTTAAGACCATCTGTGGGAGCCTGAGCACATTCATTTGAAACATCCATTTTTTTTTTTTTAACCACAGCCATGTAAAAAAGCCTAAATTTAGTGGCAGTGGAGTAAAGAGGGTATCATTTCAAGCTCACTGCCATACTAGTTCTCAAAAACTAACAACAAATTAAACACGCCTCATAAGTGAACCAGTAATTCATCTAAGTTGTTCCAACAACAAATCAATTTAAAAAGTAACGTAGCTACACCAAAAAAAGACCATAATTCTTTTAAACTGTAGCGCTCTGCAACATTATATATGGAAAAACTGTACCCAAATATCTAATACCACTAAAAATTTAACAATGGTATGTCTCTGGGTACTATTCCAGATGACAGATTTTTTTTATTTTTCTGTGCTCTAGAAATTTTCAACAATGATCATATAATAGTTTTACAATGTGAGGGGAGAAATATATTTTAAATACTCAATGATATTCTACTATCCCAGCTTCAAGTAAGTATACAATTCCCTTCATTGAAAAAGCCACAAAACAATGCACAAAAGACTGTGGTACAAATACAAAAGTAGCAGTTATCTGTTATTATTAAATAACAGCTTTACTGATCTATAATTCACATACAACTCACCTATTTAAAGCATACAATTCAATGGTGGTTATATTCACAGAATTTGCACAACCATTACTATAATCTATTTTAGAACATTTTTCATCATTCGAAAAAGAAAAGCTCCATACACATTAGCAGTCATTCCCCATTTACCCCCAAATCCCTCAGTCCTAGGCAACCACCAATCCACTTTCCATCTCTATGGATTTACCTATTTGGACATTTCATATAAATGGAACTATATAGTATGTTGTCTTCTGTAACTGGCTTCTTTCACTTAGCATGTTTCAAGGTTCAGCCATAGTGCAGCATCTATCGATACTTCATTTACTGAATGTCTACAGGTGTATACCACATTTTACTTATCCGTTCATCAGTTAATGGACATTTGAGTTGACTTTCCACTTTTTGGCTATTATGAAAAATGCTGCTATGAACATTCATGTAAGTATGCATTCAAATCTCTTGAATATATACTTAAGGAGTGGAACTGTGATAACTTTCTGAGGAAGGAACTGCTGAACTTTTTAACAGGGGCTGCACCATTTTTACATTCCACCAGCAATAGAGGAGGAGTCTAATTCCTCCATACTCTCACCAACACTTGTTCCCTTTTTTTTTTTAATAGTCATCCTAGTGGGCGTGAAGTGGTATCTCTGATTTTGATTCGCATTTCCTTGATGGCTAATGATGTTGAGCATCTTTTCATATGCTAACTGGCCATTTCTGTATGCTCTCTGGAAAATACCATTCAGATGTTATGACAATTTTTGAGTTATCTGCCTTTTTATTACGGAGTTATAGTAGTTACTTTTAAAAGCCAAACTACTCCTCATAGCCCTTTATCTTCAGAAATTTCTTCACTCGCAAAGGAACTAGATTAAGGGATAGTAGTAGCACGAAGCAGAAGAGAAAAGAGCTAAAAGTTCTACAACCAGGCTTTGTACCAATTTGTACAAATTATGACTATAGAGAAATTCCCGTAACACTGGTGTCATCCTTATCCTTTTTTTTTTACACCAGCAACAGAAACACAATCCTAAGTATAATATACCCCAAAAGTATGTGAAAACCCTAATTCATCCAAAACTCTAGACTAGTCACAACCTTAAAACCTCCATCAGCAGAGGACTAACACCAGTTATATTCACACAACCTTCTCAAACACTAGTATTTCATGAAATCATTATTGCAGCAACTATTTTATCAATGCGATCTCAGCATTTCTCAGATGGCAGAAGACTGTCAAATCTATCTGCAGTAGATATGATCACAATTTATGAACCAGAGAACTGCATCTCATGGTCAAATCACTACTTGTGGATGCGCAGTTTGGTACATGAGTTTTGGGCAATAAAATATCATTTCTGGGACTCTTGATAGTTTGGGGACAACGGGTAGCTGACTGAAAATCACCACTGTTACAGAAACTCTGAAACATTATAATCCTCACAACTCCAAGGACATCTTAACCAAATACTAAGCTTGTTTTGTTCCAGGTCATTTCTCCTTCATTGAGTGGTAATAGCCTAGTTAGACATCCATTACATTAAACCAGCTTACTTCTTTTTGTTACTGACTATCCTGCCAGGAGAGTCAAATGTTTTGCACCCCAACTTTAATTTAGCTTTGGTTCTTGGTTTTTGCTCTCTGAACTATTTACACATTCCTTCAATAAACTGATTCACAAATAAAACACCTCACGGTAGGCACTGTTCCAAATGCTTTGCACCGGAACAGACACTGAATCTGAATGCACTGAATCTGAACAGACCTTTGAAGTAGGTACCAGTATTATCCCCATTTTATAAAAGGAAACGAAAAACTGTGGGGGTGAAACTTGCTCAAAATCACAAATTCAGTGGATTACAACAGGCACTCTGACTCCACAGTCATGCTCTGATTTAATCATATTTTCTCAGATTTGAACATTTATTTGAATTCATCTGTATGGGGATCCTTTCGTTTGCTTTTATAAGAATAGATGCAAGAGGGCTTCCCTGGTGGCGCAGTGGTTGAGAGTCCGCCTGCCGATGCAGGGGACACAGGTTCGTGCCCCGGTCCGGGAAGATCCCACATGCCGCGGAGCGGCTGGGCCCGTGAGCCATGGCCGCTGGGCTTGTGCGTCCGGAGCCTGTGCTCCACAACGGGAGAGGCCACAACAGTGAGAGGCCCGCGCACAGCAAAAAAAAAAAAAAAAAAAAAAAAAAGAATAGATGCAAGATAAATGATTTCAATGACAACAGACATACATGCTTAATACATTAAAATGTGGTTTATTCCTGC
Source organism: Neophocaena asiaeorientalis asiaeorientalis (assembly GCF_003031525.2). Lineage (NCBI taxonomy): Eukaryota > Metazoa > Chordata > Mammalia > Artiodactyla > Phocoenidae > Neophocaena > Neophocaena asiaeorientalis. The sequence goes on from NW_020172446.1 coordinate 6,152,735, forward strand.
CTACATCTTCTTCCACCTACAAGTTAACCTCCAAGAACATTATCTTCAAAAACCTTAACTGCCGGGCTTCCCTGGTGGCACAGTGGTTGAGAATCTGCCTGCTAATGCAGGGAACATGGGTTCAAACCCTGGTTCTGGGAAGATCCCACATGCCGCGGAGTAACAGGGCCTGTGAGCCACAACTACTGAGCCTGTGCGTCTGAAGCCTGTGCTCCGCAACAAGAGAGGCAGCTAGAGTGAGAGGCCCGCAGAGCGCGATGAAGAGTGGCCCCCATTTGCCACAACTAGAGAAAGCCCTCGCACATAAACAAAGACCCAACACAGCAAAAATTAATTAATTAACTCTTACGCCCAACATCTAAAAAAAACCTTAATTGCCAATGCCTAGTAGTAAACATCCCAGTAAACTTGATTCTCCCAAGACTGTCCCTGCCAGATGGTAAAACAGGTCTCTGCTGAGGTCCAATCGTCTTAATTTTATAAAGACAGAGTACAAAATCTAAAGGGGGGCCTACAGTTTCTAGTAAGAGCCAGATTCAGGATGGAAGCAAACTGTTCAGAATCAGTCACAGGAAAACAAGCAGGCTGTGTATTGGATGATGGGACTCATGTACCTCCTACCAAAGTATACAGGGTCATAACCATAATTTCTCTGAACATGGAAAAAAATGTCTGCCGGCTGTCAGAACACATAATTCTGACTTTAAAGACAAAAAACTGAAAAAGTAACTTGCCTAAAGTCACACAGCTATTAAGTGATAAAACCAGAATTCGAACCCAGACAATCTAACTTAAGTGCCTGAGCTCCCTCTTAACCACCACATTCAACTAACTTTCCAAGTAGTGTGCTCATAGAAACAAATTCTTAAGTCCAAAAACACTAACGGCAAACACCCCAAGGACAGAAAGGGCCACAGAATCAAACACTGCCTTAAAAAGGTTCTGTCACTCAAGGTTCTGGAGAGGTCTTGGGTTTGCTTTATGTAAGATTGATCAGTTGACCCATGACCTTTCCTCTTTGTCTAGGAAACTATTCATCCCTCTGGATCAAGTTCTTATTCTGCAAAGCCTTACTGTGCTCTCCAACCCATGTTCATACTTCTTTCTGTGTTGAGGATCAGTGTTTTTCTTCCCATCAAATACTACCATCCTAAAAGGGCATTAACTGTGTCTTTATCTCTCTATTCCCAGAAAAGCACAGTATCTAATGATATAAATGGCACACAAACATTTGATGAAAGAATGAAGAATGTAAACTGAACTATGTTAACAGAGATTGAGAAATATATTCTGGTGGGCCTGACTATATCACAGATAAATGAAACCTATTTAAGGATCCCCCCCTCCTAGATAGAACAAGAGATTCTATAGTCCCTTCTCAGCAATTTCAATAGGCCCTTTTTCTGCAGCCCATTTTATTTTGTTGAAAATTTAGCTATGTATCTGCCCCTAAAGAAGTATCTGAGACCCAAAGAATCATCCTGAAGGTCTGAATTCTGTTCATTAAATACATAAAGGGGAATTTAGTATAGGTGTCCTATGTTATCAACTTTAGCTAAATGCCTATAGTACATTCAAATAATATACCCAATTAACAAGACCATGGCATCTTAGGGACTTATGAAGTATCTAGTATTATATGATCTGATCTTGAATTCCGTACATGAAATGACTAAAGAAGACCAAAACTCTTTCATAATACAAAAAGTCAAGGCATTTGGAGTTATTCTGAGAACTGGGTATACTGTAGTCTAGAAGGCTTACCAATTCATCTGCTATAGATTATCAAGAAAAGGCACAAAGAATGTGAAGGGTTATAACTTGTCTTATATGGAAAAGTGGCTGGTTGATTGTTTAAAAAAAAAAAAAGGAGAGGGCAGGAAATAAGCCCATCAAAGCAATCTATAACAGAGGATACAAAAGTGCCATTTTAAATAATTACCAGATTTGATTCCCAATCAAGAGCCTCCTAGGGTGCATTCAGAGCAAGACAATCAAGGGGGAAAAAAATCTAGCTCTTTCCTTTATTTAAAAGACTAAGATCGTCTACCACTTCACACCCATTAGGATGGCCACTATCAGGAAACCAGAAAACAGGTGTTGGCAAGAATGTGGAGAAATCGGACCACATGCCCTGTTGGTGGGCATGTAAAATGGTACATTTGCTGCGTAAACCAGTATGGTAGTTCCTCGAAAAATTCTGAAAACAGAATTACCATATGACCCAGCAATTCCACTTCTGAGTATATACCAAAAAGAATTGAAAGCAGGATCTTGAACAGATATATCTGGATATTTTCATAGCAGCATTATTCATGATAGCTACAACATGGACGCAACCAAGTGTCCATTGACGTGTGGAGAGATAAGCAAAAGGTAGGTATATACATGCAATGGAATATTAAAAAGGAAATTCTGCAATATGCTACGACATAGATGAACCTTAAGGACACTATACTAAGTGAAAGAAACCAGTCACAAAAAACACAAATATTGCATGATTCCACTTATATGAGATACTTGAATTAGTCGTAAAGAAAGTATAATGTTAGTTTCCAGGGGCTAAGGGGACAATGGGAAGTTACTGTTTAATGGATAGTTTCGGTTTTACAAGATGGAATGAATCAGGGGGATGGATGGTAATGGCTTCACAAAAATGTGAATGTATTTAACACCACTGAACTATACACTAAAAAATGATCAACATGGTGGGACTTCCCTGGTGATCCAGTGGTTAAGACGCTGAGCTCCCAATGCAGGGGACCAGGGTTCGATCCTGGTCAGGGAACTACATCTCACATGCCGCAACAAAGATCCCACATAACGCAACCAACATCCAGCACAGCCAAATAAATAAATAATTTTTAAAAAATATATATCACTGTTTAAAACTAATGATCAACGTGGTAAATTTTGTTATGTGTATTTTCTCACACACACACGACGAAGATGAAGTAGCTCTGTCCCAAACTCTGTAGTCTCCCCTTCTCAATGAAAAGTAATCCAGATGACAGACATGATGATGATAGTATTGATAAAATCTTCAGCTAACTAGGGACTGTTGAAAAGAAACTCCTCCAAAGACCCAACATGAGAAGAAACTTAAGACAATACATTTATTTCTGGCTTGCATGAAGGCAAGCTTCCCAAATCATTATGTCAAATGGAAAGAATGCAAAGTTATCTCAGGGGTGATGGAGAACTACCATGGGAAAAGCCAGGGGGAAAAAACCAAGGTACCTCTGTAAATTGTATAAAACTCTCTGTAAAATTCACCTTGTTGAAATAATAAAAATCACCTCAGTAAAAATCTCTCTAGACCAATTATTAGTTATCAGGCATGGTTGTTTGAAATTGTTAGTTTGGGATCAGAATATATATATATATATTTTTTTTAATTTCTTTTGGATGGGGACCTTTTTTTTTTTTCTTTTTTTGCTGTATGCGGGCCTCTCACTGTTGCGGTCTCTCCCGTTGCAGAGCACAGGCTCCAGATGCGCAGGCTCAGCGGCCATGGCTCACGGGCCCAGCCACTCCGCGGCATGTGGGATCTTCCCGGACTGGGGCACAAACCCGTGTCCCTCTGCATCGGCAGGCGGACTCTCAACCACTGCACCACCAGGTAAGCCCTGGATGGGGACCATTTTTTAAGTCTTTATTGAATTTGTTACAATATTTCTTTTAATATTTATTTATTTGTTTACACCACGTCTTAGTTGCAGCAGGTGGGCTCCTTAGTTGCGACTCACAAGCTCCATAGTTGCAGCATGTGGGCTCCTTAGTTGTGGCATGCAAACTCTTAGTTGTGGCATGCATGTGGGATTTAGTTCCCTGACCAGGGATCAAACCCAGGCCCCCTGCGTTGGGAGTGCAGTCTTATCCAGTGTGCCACCAGGCAAGTCCCAGTACATACATACATACGTGTGTGTGTGTGTGTGTGTGTGTGTGTATTGCCTGCGCTGGGTTTTCATTGCTGTCGGCGGGCTTTCTCTGGTTGTGTTGAGCAGGGGCTACTCTTCGTTGTGGTGCACAGACTCCTCATTGCAGTGGCTTCTCTTGTGGAGCACAGGCTCTAGAGTGCACATGCTTCAGTAGTTGTGGCTCACAGGCTGTAGAGTGCAGGCTCCGTAGTTGTGGCACACGGGCTTAGCTGCTCCGCAGCATGTGGGATCTTCTGGGACCAGGGATCAAACCCATGTCCCCTGCATTGGCAGGCAGATTCTTAACCACTGCACCACCAGGGAAGTCCCAGAATATATTTTATATGCATACATCTGGACTGACATATAGAGAAGTCTTTACCCCTCCCCTAAGACATATTAATATTTCTATCAAATGGGAGTACTTCCTCAAAACAGAAAGATCTATTGTTAAAATAGAAGTGTAAAAACTATACTTTTCAATATAACAAAATAAAATAAAAACCATTTTCCCCTCACACTGAGTTTTTCACTTTATCACATGATGACTATTATCTTAGAGACACTTTACAAAATAACTAAAAACCTCAAATAAGGATAATAAGATAATAAAGAGAAAAGAATCACCATCACAGAAAGCCATTCTGCACTAGAAGAGAATAGCAAAAGGAAGAGAACAAATATCTTGAAGTATTTTCCCAGTTGCTGAAGAAAAAAGTGTTTTTTTTTTTTTCTTTCGGTAGCACCGCACCACATGCGGGATCTCCCACCAGGGATCAACCCCGCACCCCCTGCAGTGAAAGCATGGAGGCCTAACCACTGGACCACCAGGGAATGTCCCAGTTTCAAAAGTTTAAATTTTGGGAACATTTCCATCTTATGATTATCAGAGAAACTTAACACTGAAAGCTGGGATGTATGAAGGTGATACCTCTTGTACCATACACAGAAAAAATATTTGTGTTTTCTGAGTCAAAAGTGGGGAAGATAAGTACAGCAGCAAAGGAAAACCTGATGTTTGGCATGGGTTGGGGTAGGGGGGTGGGGGAGTTCCCAAATGAATAAAAAGCAGAAAACCAGACTTGTGCCAGAAACAGGAGAGAATAGCTAGATTGAGGACCAAAGGGAGAACTAAAAGGCTTAAGATGAAAGAGCTCAGCCTGGCCAGAGAGCTTAATGTGATGAATATCTCCCTTAAAATCTCAATACTTATTTCTGAAGAGATACGGTTTAGAAATTAAGGAATGAAAAGAAGGAAATCCACCAGAGACTTAGTGTGCAGAGAAGGGGGAAGTGTTATGCCCTTTAATGATTCATTCATATTGAGGCATGCCATGAAAGCAAAATGTCCTTCATATAGCATGCACATATTTAACATACCAGCCAAAGGATGACCTTTAGAGAAGCTGGCATATAATTTTGAGACAGCTCTGCCTCCCCTAAGATTCTGGAAAGCAGAGGCCTAGATGCAATCTATTTAATATCTCAAAATTGAAAGTTTTGAAACTTTTGAAAGTTTCAAAATTGAAAGTTTGAAAGTTTCAAAATTGAAACTTTTGAAAGTTTACAAGAGACAGTAAACATGTTTTCAACTTATTCTGAATTGTGATTGATAATTCTGTATTCCCAAAGGACAGGTGAGCTTGGGAACCAAATTATTCATCAAATTTCAGAGCCTTGACACAACAAAGGTTTCTTTTTCACTCAAATGTTTGTGAGCGTCCACCATCTTGAGGCTGTATGGTTCGGTACTTGAGGTTTCTCTAGTCAAGGAAGCAAGGGAAGAAACAGAAGAATCAGGAAAGGGCTCGTCACTGTCTCTGTTAAGTCCCCTACATACGAACCTTCAAGCTGTGAACTTTCAAAGATACGAACATGCGTTAGCATGTCCGATCACCTGAGTCAGTTCACCTGTCTGGAGTACACTGTCATGTGCATGCATCCTTTACAAGTGGTTGTGCTTTTGTGTACTTTACAGTACTGTATAGAGTACAATAGTATAGTGTCTTTATTTCAAGCTAGGTCTGCAAGAGAATGACTTCACTGAACTCCTTGCTGTGCAACATGAGGAGCTTACTAATGAAGACCTGATGGAATAGGAGATGCACGGAAAAGACGAAGAAAGACAAAAGTAGTAGTAACTGAAGAATCAAAGAGACTCACAACGTGGGAAATGGCAGAGATTTTACTTGAGGATTTTAGTTTTTTGAGGCACAGGACCTAAATGTAGAACGGTACTGCAGCAGCCATTCAGACTGCAATCCAGTCCTACTGTGTCATTTATGACGAGAAAAAAAAGAGCTATTACCCAGACATGACTGGATCGTTTTCTCAAGAGGGTAGGTAGAATTGAATCCATCAAGGAACCAGAACCTGTGCCATCAACGTCAGGTGTGAGTGAAACTGCAGCTTGCCCTCTGTCTCCTATTGCTGACAATCCTTCAGCTCTACCATCTCCCACCTCCTCTCCCTCCTCCAGCCAGTAACTCTTCTTGCCTGTTCACTCGATGCCAGCCCTTGTATGCCAGCTGTTGTACTGCACTACTGTGCTTTTCAAGGTACTGTTTTCTTTATGTATTATTTCTGTGAAAAGTATTATAAACCTATTACAGTACAGTATTATATAGCAGATTGTGTTAGTTGGGTGCCTAGGCTAACTTCGTTGGGCTTAGTAACAAATTGGGCTTAAAAACGCGCTCTTGGAACAGAACAAGTTCGTATGTAAGGGACTTACTGTACACAGTTACACATACAATTTCTGCTCACACTGCACTGGCCAAACAGCTCACATGACCCTGCTGCTGCCCAAGTACAAGAAGCTGGAAGAAGGGGGAAGAGCGCACTACAGTGTCTCAATATAGCTTAAAAAAAAAAAAAAAAAAAAAAAAAAAACAAAAAAAACACAAAAAATTTTTTTTAAAAAAAAA
>NW_020172446.1:6159700-6179624 GCF_003031525.2 Neophocaena asiaeorientalis asiaeorientalis
AAAAAAAAAAAAAAAAAAACCAATGAAACCACACTAAGATTTATTTAAAAAAAAAATTAAGGCTATCAAGCCAGACATTACTTATAAGGTCACAGATACGCATAGGAATTATGGGCAATTAATTAACACAGACCACGAATTTTGTCTATGGTTAATGACAATTGAAGCAACAACTTAAAATGTCCCAAGCTGGACTTCCCTGGTGGCACAGTGGTTAAGAATCCACCTGAAATGCAGGGAACATGGGTTCGAGCCCTGGTCCAGGAAGATCCCACATGCCACGGAGCAACTAAGCCCATGTGCCACAACTACTCAGCCTGCGCTCTAGAGCCCACGAGCCACAACTACTGAAGCCCGCACGCCTAGAGCTCGTGCTCCACAACAAGCCACCACAATGACAAACCCGCGCACCGCAACAAAGAGTAGCCCCCACTCGTCGCAACTAGAGAAAGCCCACACGCAGCAACAAAGACCCAGTGCAGCCAAAAATAAATATTTTTAAAATTCCAAAAAAAAGAAGTTAAAAAAAAAATGTCCCAAGCTGAATTTTGTTCCTGTATTTGATAACAAGAAGTATGCAAGTTTGTTGGAGGAAAAATTTCCAAGGTACTAAATTTAAGAGGAATTTACCATATGGATCTTTACGTAAAAAGAGTCACAGAAAACGTTTGACTAGATTTACACAAGAGAAGCAGTCTTCACTCAGACACTTCTGATCTCATGAAATCAATGAGAGCATTTCTACAGGAAGTTACCTATGTGAATGTCCAGGTGTTATGCTGCTTTCAGATGATCTGATGGACTTAGACAACCTCCAAGAAATGAGTGAAATTACCAGCTAAGCAAAATTTGTACAACCACTAAACATAATCAATTCATATGGATAATCCAATGTCAATCACCATCCTGTCTTACAGATTTCTAAGAGTCGTATCTCTTGGTAGCAATGACTGTTAATATTTAGGAATATACAGGTAAGAGCCAAATTTTTTCTAAAACTATGCATTTTCTCTGTCACACTGATGAATATTCTACTGGCACCAATAATTCTGTACCATAAGGCATGGAAAAGAAATTTTATTTGGACAATTTTAAGGGCAGGTATTGTCAGCTAACCATAAAAGAAATTCAGTATGATTCCCTATGGAACATGATTTTTGACAGAGCTATACTCTCATAAGCCCATCAGATTAAGCTGGTTACAAAACATTCTCAGAAAACTAACGTGACTTAAATTGGCTGCTGAACATTAAATCCCTGCCAAATTCGACAATTTAGTTTCATCACTAATAATTCAGCTGCCTAAGTCTGCACAAAGTTTGTGATGCCATCACTTTGAAATGTTTTTTGCACCTGTGTGAGTGTGCTTCCAAATCACTGAAGAGTTCTGAGGTGCGAAAACACAATTTAAGATTTTACATTACTCAAAATTGTAAGTCAATCTATTAAAAAATTCTTAACTGGGAATCCCCTGGTGGTCCAGTGGTTAGGACTCGGTGCTATCACTGCCAAGGGTCCACGTTCAATCCTGGCTGGGGAACTAAGATCTCACAAGCCATGCGGCGCAGCCAAAATAAATAAATAAAAATTCGTAACTACTTTAATTCCAACAGTAAATAATGTGGAAAGGATCTAAAAATACAATTAAAAGCTGATGTTTGTAGCTTTAGGAGACTTATATCACTTATATTTTCCTAGAGAGATAAAAAGCTATAGTAATCACCAGTTATATTTTGTTAAAACCAACAAAATATTGAGATGTATCTTACATATGTTAAGATGACTTATTTTAAAAAGCAATCTGAGTAAACAGTTTGGCCAAGATTTGGAAGCCACTCCTGGGTGTTTTTTTTTTTTTTTTTTTTTTTTGACGCCCCCTGCATCAGCAGGCGGACCCCCAACCACCGCGCCACCAGGGAAGCCCTGGGTGTTTTTTTTTTAATATTTTATTTATTTTTGGCTGTGCTGGATCTTTGTTGTGGCACGTGCAGGCTTTCTCTAGTTGCAGTGTGCGGGCTTCTCACTGCAGTGGCTTCTCTTGTTGTGGAGCATGGGCCCTAAGCACGTGGGCTCAGTAGTTGCGGCGTGCAGGCTCTAGGATGCGCAGGCTTCAGTAGTTGTGGTGCACAGGCTTAGCTGCCCCACAGCACGTGGGATCTTCCCGGACCAGGGACAGAACCCGTATCCCCTGCATTGGCAAGCTCTTAACCACTGTGCCACCAGGGAAGTCCCTGGGATTCTTCTTTAAGCAAAAGTTTAAATGGCTTAAAGTTGACAGAATAAATCTGACATCTAAATACAGTTTGTGTTGAGTACTATATGAAATGAATAGGATGCTGAAACAAAACAGGAGATCTGGGAAGCCTCTCTAAAGAGGTCTTATTTTATTCCAGTAACATTTTTACTATTCTTGTCATATCTACATACCACTTGTACTGTTACTAGGTGGACCAAAAGACACACACACTTTGGGAAACAGCATGGTAGGAAACCACATTTATAGCCAGAATGATGCACATTAGATTTTCATTCTGGCTTAGATATTCACTTACATGCTATTTGACCTATGTCACTTAACCTCTATGAACTTGTTTCCTCACTTACAACTTGGAAGATACCCCATCACTCACTGGGTTATGAGAGTTAAAATGATATTGCATCGCAAACTCCCTGGCACATAATAGGAACTCAACAATATGTTAAAATCCTTTTATTTGCTTGCCTCTTTTTTTTTTTTTTTTTGCTGTACACGGGCCTCTCACTGTTGTGGCCTCTCCCGTTGCGGAGCACAGGCTCCGTACGCGCAGGCTCCGCGGCATGTGGGATCTTCCCGGACCAGGGCACGAACCTGCGTCCCCTGCATTGGCAGGTGGACTCTCAACCACTGTGCCACCAGGGAAGCCCTGCTTGCCTCTTTTAAGACTTAAAAACATACAGGAATCCAGGAAGATGTAAGCACTTAGAGAAGTGTTAACACTGTGCTTGAAGCGGTAATAAGCTAAATAAAGAACAGCGAACTTAGTCTTAATGGCATCTAGAATGTTGAATCCTTTCCAAATGGTTTTCAATTTACTTTGCTCAGATCCACCAGAGGAATCACTAACTATGGAAGCTACAGCCTTACAAAATATGTTTCATAAATAGTAAGACTTGAAAGTTGAAATTACTCCTTGATCCATGGGCTGCAGAATGGATGTTGTGTTAGCAGGCATGAAAACAGCATTAATCTCATTGTACATCTCTTATCAGAGCTCTTGGGTGATCAGGTGCATTGTGAATAAGCAGCAATATTTTGAAAGGAATCTTTTCTGAGCAGTAGATCTCAACAGTGGGCTTAAAATATTCAATAAACCATGTTGTAAACAGATGTGCTGTCATCCAGGCTTTGTTCCATTTACAGAGCTCAGGCTGAGTAAATTTAGCATAATTTTTAAGGGTCCTAGGATGTTCAGAGATCAATAAATGTGGGGCTTCCCTGGGGGTGCAGTGGTTAAGAATTCGCCTGCCAGTGCAGGGGACATGGGTTCGAGCCCTGGTCTGGGAAGTTCCCACATGCCACAGAGCAACTAAGCCCGAGCGCCACAACTACTGAGACCACACGCCTAGAGCCCGTGCTCCACAACAAGAGAAGCCACTGCAATGAGAAGCCCATGCACCGCCAACGAAGAGTAGCCCCCACTCGCCGCAACTACAGAAAACGTGCGCGCAGCAACAAAGACCCAACGCAGCCAAAAATAAATACATAAATACATAAAATTTAAGGAAAAAAATCAATAAATGAGCATTGGCTTCAACTTTAAATCACCAGCTGCATTAGCACCTAATAAGAGTGTCAGCCTGTTCTTTGAAGCTTTTAAGCCAGGCACTGACTTCTCTCTAGCTATGAAAGTCACAGATGGGATCTTTTTCCAGTAGAAGGCTATGAAACATATGTTTGACAATGGCTCTCAAAGTTCCTCCAGGGTCATTCAGTTACAGTTGCCCACAGTGGTAGTTAGCCTGATAATACACCTTTATTGACTATCTGCTGGCCCTCACTCCCCAACTGATGTTTCCTTCCCCAACAAAGTAAATCACTGGCTCCTGAATCTTTGCTTTAGGGTCCACTTCTAAGGAAACTCAAGCTAAGACACAGTTGCGGCTGAAAAACATAGTCTACAATCCTTGCTACAGGAAGTGTAGTCTACAGACCAGGAACATCAAACATCACCTGGGGGCTTAACGAAAAAGCAGAAATCCCAGGCACCATCACAACCCTCCTGTTATAATCTCTACTTAAAGACGACCTCTGGGGGGTTTCCCTGGTGGGGCAGTGGTTAAGAATCTGCCTGCCAATGCAGGGGATACAGGTTCGAGCCCTGGTCTGGGAAGATCCCACATGCTGCGAAGCAACTAAGCCCACGTGCCACAACTACTGATCCTGTGCTCTAGAGCCCACGAACCACAACTACTGAGCCCACGCGCCACAACTACTGAAGCCCACACGCCTATAGCCCGTGCTCTGCAACAAGAGAAGACACCACAATGAGAAGCCTGCACACTTCAACAAAGAATAGACCCCGTTCGCCGCAACTAGAGGAAAGCCTGCATGCAGCAACAAAGACCCAATGCACCATAAATAAATTTTTTAAAAAACATAATACGAAAATACAGAGGTAGATACAGGGAAAAGCGACAGAAATCAATAAACTACGTAAATGAAGGGAAAAAATAGTAAGAGGTCCATACTCAAAGTATGCAGCACCACTCAAAAACAAGAGTTAACTGATCATGTTTTTTAAAAAACTGGACAAAAAACTATGCAATATTGCCACAGAATTTCCCATATTCTCCAACTCAGGGTCTCTGGCAATTCACTGCTGAAAAAACAGCTGAGACAGCCTCTAAGAAGGGAGCTCTACAAGGTCGTCTAGTCAAATCTAGCTGTATACCCGGAGATATGTATTAAATTTGAGTACTGATCAAATGCCTTAATTTTTTTTTTTTTTTTTTTGGCGGTATGTGGGCCTCTCACTGCTGTGGCCTCTCCCGTTGCGGAGCACAGGCTCCGGACGCGCAGGCTCAGCGGCCATGGCTCACGGGCCCAGCCGCTCCGCGGCATGTGGGATCTTCCCGGACCGGGGCACGAACCCGTGTCCCCTGCATCGGCAGGCGGACTCTCAACCACTGCGCCACCAGGGAAGCCCAAATGCCTTAATTTTTAACAAGCACCCTCAGTAACTCTTAGTCAGGGGTTTGAGAAACGATCTATTCCCGTGTTTCTCAACCCTGGCTGCACAGTAAAATCCCTTGGGAAGATTTCCTCCTTTAAAGGTAGACTGACATAGGTGAATAAACCAGACATTTTAAACGTTTTTATGTTAGTCTGGTTGAAATGGTCCAATTTTTTTAAAATAAATTTAATTATTTATTTATGGCTGTGTTGGGTCTTCGTTGCGGCGCACAGGCTCTAGGTACGTGGGGCTTCAGTAGTTGTGGCATGCGGGCTCAGTAGTTGTGGCTCGCAGGCAAAGTAGTTGTGGCTTCTGGGCTCAGTAGTTGTGGCTCATGGGCTTTGCTGCTCCACGGCATGTGGGATCTTCCCAGACCAGGAATCGAACCCGTGTCTCCTGCATTGGCAGGCAGATTCTTAACCGCTGCGCCACCAGGGAAGTCCCAATTTTTGTTTTAAAAAACCTTTGTTAGGGCTTCCCTGGTGGCACAGCGGTTAAGAATCCGCCTGCCAATGCAGGGGAAGCCCTCGCACCACAACGAAGAGTAGCCCCCGCTCGCTGCAACTAGAGAAAGCCCACGCGCAGCAACAAAGACCCAACGCAGCCAAAAATAAATAAAAAATAAATAATTTTTTTAAAAATACTTTTTTATATTCACAATGTTTTGTTGAGGGAAAAAGGCATGTGGCTGAATAACATATAATGTGATTTCTACGAAAGAATGCAGTACATTACGTGTATGTACTATAAATATGTATCTATCTTTAGGACACTTTTTTTTTTTTTTACATTAACATCTCTGAAACCCAGATTTCTCTTAGTCAGTGGCATGTCATGATGCAGTTAGCATTTTTCTGTATTAGTATGATGCATATCAATAACATTAGAGTCAATAAAACAAGGTATGTTTGTGAATACACGAATTGGCACTTGAGCGAAGTTCTAAAAGTATATTCACAAACTGTCAACAATCGTTACATCCGGCAGGTTGGAGTAGCTGTCAATATTTTACTTGATAGGGCTGTACTTGTTTAACTTTTTTACATTTAATTTTAACTTCTGTAGTTAAAAAAAAGAATCGGGGAAATTGTGGACTTCCCTGGTGGTCCAGTGGTTAAGAATCTGCCTTCCAATGCAGGGGATGCAGATTCGATCCCAGTTCAGGGAACTAAGATCTCACATGCCACAGGGCAACTACAGAGCCCGCGCGCACCACAACTAGAGAGAAGTCCGCACACTGCAATGAAAGATCCCACATGCCGCAACTAAGACCTGATGCAGCCAAATATAAAATAAGTATTTTTCTTAGAAAAGTGGGGAGAGCTTCCTTGGTGGCACAGTGGTTAGGAATCCACCTGCCAATGCAGGGGACACGGGTTCGAGCCTTGGTCCGGGAAGATCCCACGGAGCAACTAAGCCCGTGTGCCACAGCTACTGAGCCTGTGCTCTAGAGCTAACGAGCTACAACTACTGAGCCCATGTGCCACAACTACTGAAGCCCACGCGCCTAGAGCCCGTGCTCCGCAATGAGAAGTCACCGCAATGAGAAACCTGCGCACCGCAATGAAGACTAGCCCCTGCTCACCGCAACCAGAGAAAGCCCACACGCAGCAACGAAGACCCAATGCAGCCAAAAATAAATAAGAAATTACAAACAGTGGTATTTTTCTCCTGCTCAATACTGTTTAATCTCTCTATTCCTTTTTTTAAATTTATTTATTTATGGCTGTGTTGGGTCTCATTGCTGCATGCGGGCTCTCTCTAGTTGCAGCGAGCGGGGACTACTCTTTGTTGTGGTGCACAGGCTTCTTATTGCGGTTGCTTCTCTTATTGTGGAGCACGGGGCCTAGGCGCACAGGCTTCAGTAGATGCAGCACACGAGCTCAGTAGTTGTGGCTCGCAGGCTCTAGAGCACGGGCTCAGTAGTTGTAGCACACGGGCTTAGTTGCTCCGTGGCATGTGGGATCTTCCCGGACCAGGGCTCAAACCCGTGTCCCCTGCACTGGCAGGCAGATTCTTAACCACTGTGCCCCCAAGGAAGTCCTATAATCTCTCTATTCCTTGATTAAATAACACGTGAATATCTTCAATGTCCATGTGAAAAAGCCAGGGGGGTTAGGAATAAGCACTAGTTAAGATTTCAAAGCTAGAAAGCAACAAAGAATCTCACAATGCGTAAGGGGAAAGGAGAAAGACAACAGTAATTTAAAATATAAAACAGTAAGAAAAATTCCACATTAATAAGTGGGATTCTACTGGTTACACTTAAGGAACCATATTAATATTACATAATCTAATAAATCCAAACATTTTCTTACAACTGCATTTTACCAACTGTAAAGTATAATACTGAGACCAACTCTCCTCTGGAAAGAACAATGAGGGTAGTAGCCTTGTACATTCTCTTTATCCTGACAACTAGTAAAACAGGATGAAATTCCATTCATGTTATTCGGGAGAAAAAACAGTATTTTATGCAGCACCTTTTCTCCAAAATGATCAAAATATCTGGGGTCCCTATGTTGCACAGTTCCAAGAGAAGTTTATCATGCCAAAGTGACCCTGAAAGTGCTGCATTAAAAGAATTGCAGGGCTTCCCTGGTGGCGCAGTGGTTGAGAGTCCGCCTGTCGATGCAAGGGACACGGGTTCGTGCCCTGGTCCGGGAAGATCCCACATGCCGCGGAGCGGCTGGGCCCATGAGCCATGGCCGCTGAGCCTGCGCGCCCGGAGCCTGTGCTCTGCAACGGGAGAGGCCACAACCGTGAGAGGCCCGCGTACCGCCAAAAAAAAAAGAGAGAATTGCAAATACAGCAAATGCGAATCCATTATTCTGAGAAAAGAAAAACCAACAAAAAACAGAGAACAGACCTACAAAGTGAAAATAGGTCAACTCAAGCAAGGTAAGTAAAAAAGCTAAACCAGCCTCTGAGGGAAAGTATTCGTGGCACAGTCCCTCATTAATCCTGGTGCTTCCTTAAACGCTTGATGCCTTTTGGGGTATATTGAAGCCTCATCTTCCAGACCTTCCAACCACAACTTAACATTACATTAAATCATATAAAATCATCATTTTTGTAGGTCAAAAATGGCTGAAATTGACAATTTCATATAGTTGAACCTTGTAATTCATTCAACACAAGCAGGAATATATATGAAAACTTGGCAAATGGGAGTTCCTCTATTAAATGAACCAGTAGCTTAGCTGACTGGAGTAAAACCCAAAGTTGTAGACACAATCCACAGCTGAATTTAGATTTCTTTCATAGCCCTCCACTCTGCTGGTCACAAGGCAAAGATTACTTTTTTAAAAGTTTCTGCCTGCAAATTGTATAATACAGCTTTCAGAAGTCTATTATACAGGGACTTCCCTGGTGGTCCAGTGGTTAAGACTCCATGTTCCCAATGCAGGGGGCATCGATCCCCGGTTGGGGAACTAAGATTCCGCATGCCCCACAGCGTGACCTAAAAATGATAATAAAAATAATAGTAATAATAATAATAATAATAGTACCAAAATGTTCATTGCAGCTCTATTTACAATGGCCCGGAAGAAGGAAGCAACCTAAGTGTCCATCATCAGATGAATGGATAAAAAAGATGTCGCACATATATACAATGGAATATTACTCAGCCATAAAAAGAAACGAAATTGAGCTATTTGTAATGAGGTGGATAGACCCAGAGTCTGTCATACAGAGTGAAGTAAGTCAGAAAGAGAAAGACAAATACCGTATGCTAACACATATATATATGGAATTTAAGGGGAAAAAAATGTCATGAAGAACCTAGGGGTAAGACAGGAATAAAGACACAAACCTACTAGAGAATGGACTTGAGGATATGGGGAGGGGGAAGGGTAAGCTGTGACAAAGCGAGAGAGTGGCATGGACATATATACACTACCAAACGTAAGGCAGATAGCTAGTGGGAAGCAGCCGCATAGCACAGGGACATCAGCTCGGTGCTTTGTGACCACCTAGAGGGGTGGGATAGGGAGGGTGGGAGGGAGACACAAGAGAGAAGAGATATGGGAACATATGTGTAACTGATTCACTTTGTTACAAAGCAGAAACTAACACACCATTGTAAAGCAATTATACTCCAATTAAAATAATAATAATAATAAAAGAAGTCTATTACACAGATGAGAAAAACAGGCCCTGAGACTAAGTTACATGTCTGAAGGGACAGTAATCAGAAATAAAACATGGACATGAAAGACCTCCCCTAAATTTAATGATTTCTGGTCCAGTGCTCATTCTCCTATCTCATCTCTCTCTTCAATAAAAAATATACTCAAACCTACATACCCTTCTGCCTTATTCATATATGAAAGAAAACACAAATTAAGCCAAAAGACTGTTCAAAATAACCTTTAAGTTATAAAATTAAAACCTAAAGAACAAGGCTTCCCTGGTGGCGCAGTGGTTAAGAATTCGCGTGCCAATGCAGGAGACACAGGTTCAAGCCCTGGTCCGGGAAGATCCCACATGCCACGGAGCAACTAAGCCCATGCACCACAACTACTGAGCCTGCGTGGTGCACCTACTGAAGCCCACGTGCCTAGAGCCTGTGCTCTGCAACAAGAGAAGACATCGCAATGAGAAGCCCACGCACAACAACGAAGAGTAGCTCCCGCTCGCCACAACTAGAGAAAGCCCGCGCGGCACAGCAGTGAAGACCCAGTGCAGCCAAAAAACTAAAATAAGAATAAATAAATTTATATATATTAAAAAAAAAAACCTAAGAAACAGGGACTTCCCTGGTGGTCCAGTGGTTAAGAATCCACCTTCCAATTGAGGGGGCTCGGCTTCGATCTCTGGTGGGGGAGCTAAGATCCCACATGCCGCAGGGCAACTAAGTCCACAAGCCACAACTAGTGAGCCCGCGTGTCACAACTACAGAAGCTACACGCCACAACTAGAGAGAAGCCCACATGCCACAACAAAGACCCGACACAGCCAGAAACAAATTAAAAAATTTTTTTTCTTTTTTTTTTTAACGTAAGGAACAGAAATAGAGCTTCAAGTGGTTTGGACTAATGGGAATGAAATAGACTAACTGAATCCCGGTGATCCCTACTGCTGTCACCTTTCCTAAAGTTCTTAATCCTTATCTGTAAAAGTACCTACTCTGCAGGGTTGTTTTTGAGGATTGAGGGAATGTTAAGCACCTGGAATAGTTTTCAATAAATTGTAGATGGTACTGTTACAGGGTTTTATTATCAGAGTCAATGAAAATAATTTTTTGAGAAAACTTTTGTTTGTTAATACCACTTAACACTAGTAGTCAATGAAGAAAGAATTTGATATGGGACAGGGACCAGCACCAGGTATAATGCCTTACATTGTACCAAACACCACTGTTGTTATTGACTAATTCAAATTAACTCTTTTTTTTTTACATCTTTATTGGAGTATAATTGCTTTACAATGGTTAGTTTCTGCTTTATAACAAAGTGAATCAGTTATACATATACATATGTTCCCATATCGCTTCCCTCTTGCGTCTCCCTCCCTCCCACCCTCAAATTAACTCTTAATTACACATACTAACAGAAGAGTAATTCTAAAAGCATTTATGCATTCACTGCAAAATAAGCTCCTTGAACAGACCTTTTGTCTGTTTTGTTTACTGGTGAATCCCAAGTTGTTTAGAACAGTGCCTGGTACATACTCTGAATACTAAGGCTTTTCAAAACACAATAATCTTGACACTCAAATATGTACCATTTTTCTTCTTCATGCACCAGCCTAAACAGAGGAGCCTCTCACTCTAAAATTAACTCATACCTTCCCTTAAAAAAGAGTAAAACAATTTTTAGCCTTGGGAATTCCCTGGTGGTCCAGTGGTTTGGACTCCACACTTTCACTGCTGAGGGCCCAGGTTCGATCCGTAGTTGGGGAACTAAGATAACACAAGCTGCTCAGCCGGCCAGAAAAAAATCTAGCCTTAAAAAAATTTTAGGGCTTCCCTGATAGAGCAGTGGTTAAGAATCCGCCTGCCAATGCAGGAGACATGGGTTCGATCCCTGGTCCGAGAAGATCCCACATGCCACGGAGCAACTAAGCCCGTGCGCCACAACTACTGAGCCTGCGCTCTGGAGCCCACGCGCCTAGAGCCCGTGCTCCACAACAAGAGAAGCCACCGCAATGAGAAGCCCGCGGCCCCCAACGAAGAGTAGCTCCCGCTCGCCGCAACTAGAGAAGCCCGCGCACAGCAACAAAGACCCAACACACCCAAAAATAAATTTATATAAAAAAAATTTTTAAACGTTCCTGATTAGCTTCTGATAGGTAGAAAACAGACATCCTTTTACAACGACTCTACAATTTTGACTCCAGAAAGGTATCTCGCCCACGAGTCTCAATACTGAGAGGAAAAAAAAGATCCCTCTTACTCCATCAGAACTGGAGATTTCTCCTCTTAGAATTTACGAAGATACTCCCTCAGGCATGCAAACATGTTTACCTGTACTAGAACCAAAAAAAATGTAAAAGATTGGGGAAGTAAATGACCTAAGGTACATATGGGAGTGGGAAAAAAAGAGCTTAAAGTCAATCTCTTTTCATAATTTCTGTAGAATTTGATACTGAAATTAAAAAACCTTAAAATTTTGTTTTGGAGCACATGAGAGGTAAAATGACAAGAAATAACCCATGCACTGATTCAGGAGAAGAGTTATACTTCTTATTCAGATTTAGTAATCTGATTTATTTTCCTAAGTCTTTGAACAGCCAAGAAACTCTCATCAAAATTGCAGCACTTTCATAGTAACGTATTTTAAAGTTGTGGAGGGAAAACTCTACTCTGCACAAAAAAAAATTTGTATTAATGAATACCTTTTGAAAAACTTATAAAAGCAAAATTATAACTGTCCTAAGTGATATTTTATAGTCAAAGGGCATAAAATGTGTCGAAATTCTCATGGTAATCCTATTATAAATTTTTACTAATTTATGATTTAGCCCATTATGAGCAAACAAAATCAATCAATCACATAAACTCTTAAGCAGGACACATTTCTACAACACAAAAGTATTCACCACCACCATTCCAAGGTCCTTAAATCTTCAAATGACTAACCACCAAGGACTACGTAGTATTAATTGGTAGCTTATTTTCATACAAATTTATTTATTTTATTTGTTTTTGGCTGCGTTGGGTTTTCATTGCTGCATGTGGGCTTTCTCTAGTTGTGGCGAGCAGGGGCTACACTTCCTTGCGGTGGGTGAGCTTCTCATTGCAGTGGCTTCTCTTGTTGTGGAGCATGGGCTCTAGGTGCGCAGGCTTCAGTAGTTGTAGCGCATGGGCTTAGTTGCTCTGCAGCATGTGGGATCTTCTCGAACCAGGGCTCGAACCCATGTCGCCTGCACTGGCAGGTGGATTCTTAACCACTGCCCCACCAGGGAAGCTCATAATTGGTAGCTTTCTTTAATCAGAACCCATTCACTGCCCAAGGCTTACACTAAGCCTTTAAAATCACATCTCACGATACTGGTTACACATAATATTTTTTCCTAGTCAGTAACCTGAGACTGCTAACGTGCAAATATTTAACACTGATTTACTTTTACACTTTTGTACTATGGAACCTTTCATCCCAAACCCATAGACATCAGGTGTTATATCTGCTAGGGAGATAAGTACATC
The DNA here is from genome assembly GCF_003031525.2 of Neophocaena asiaeorientalis asiaeorientalis. NCBI lineage: Eukaryota > Metazoa > Chordata > Mammalia > Artiodactyla > Phocoenidae > Neophocaena > Neophocaena asiaeorientalis. The sequence continues at coordinate 6,172,568 of NW_020172446.1, forward strand.
CTCCTGAATATTAACCTGGAATTAATATCAAAAGAACTACAGGGACTCCCCTCGTGGTGCAGTGGTTAAGAATCCGCCTGCCAATGCAGGGGACATGGGTTCAAGCCCTGGTCCGGGAAGATACTGCATGCCATGGAGCAACTAAGCCCATGTGCTACAACTACTGAGCCTGCGCTCTAGAGCCCAAGAGCCACAACTACTGAGCCCGAGTGCCAGAACTACTGAAGCCCACGTGCCTAGATCCCATGCTCTGCAACAAGAGAAGCCACTGCAATGAGAAGCCCACGCACTGCAACTAAGAGTAGCCCCTGCTTGCCGCAACTAGAGAAAGCCCGCATGCAGCAACAAAGACCCAATGCAACCAAAAATAAATAAATTAAATAAATTTAAAAAGAAAAAAGGAAGAACTACATACCAGGGACTCCCTGGCGGTCCACTGGTTAGGACTCCGCGCTTCCACTTCAGGGGGCGCAAGTTCCATCCCTGGTCAGGGAACTAAGATCCTGTATGCCACAAGGTGCAGCCAAAAAAATCAAGTACTACATACCTCAACGTGGCCAAAGTATAGGTTAAACTGCTTGGGAATAAATTTGGACAACCTTCATCCTCTGGATATGCAATTTTACAGATGAGTTAAGATTAAGGATTTTGTTTTGGGAACTAACCCTTATGCAAATCTAACTTGGACACTAAACCCATGACAGTACACTTGCTAAGAATAACTCAAAAAAGGTATATCAGGGCTTCCCTGGTGGCGCAGTGGTTAAGAATCTGCCTGCCAATGTGGGGGACGTGGATTCGTGCCCCGGTCCGGGAGGATCCCGCATGCCACGGAGCGGCTGGGCCCGTGAGCCATGGCCGCTGGGCCTGCGCATCCAGAGCCTGTGCTCAGCAACAGGAGAGGCCACGGCGGTGAGAGGCCCGCGTACCCACCCCCCCCCAAAACAAACAAAGGTACGTTATCCTCTAATATGAATGTAGATCAACAGCAAAAACATTTACTTCATCTCTGACAATGGGTAAAAGGAAATTTTCACAATTAAGACTACTACCTGATAATTATACTTTGCAGTTTACAAAAGCCCACAACTTCATAACCACCCTTGAAATTAGCAAGCAAGGTAGATATCATTAATTCCCATTCTATAGATGAGGAATCCAAATGATTCCAAGGCCTTTGCACTACATTACATCCACCAAAGTATGAAAGTCATTTTTTAAAGTATTCTGACTTCCTAACAAGCAAATTTAACAAGGTAACTATTTATTATAAATTTATTTATTTTTGGCTGTGTTGGGTCTTCGTTGAGCGCGCCAGCTTTCTCTAGTTGCGGTGAGCGGGGGCTACTCTTCGTTGAGGTGCCCAGGTTTCTCATTGCGCTGGCTTCTTGTTGCGGAGCACGGGCTCTAGGCGCACGGGCTTCAGTGGTTATGGCACACGGGCTCAGTAGTGGTGGCTCGCAGGCTCTAGAACGCAACGCAGGCTCAGTAGTTGTGGCGCACGGGCTTAGCTGCTCCGCGGCATGTGGGATCTTCCCGGACCAGGGGTCGAACATGTGTCCCCTGCACTGGCAGGCGGATTCTTAACCACTGCGCCACCAGGGAAGTCCAAAAGTCATTAATTCTTACTCATAGTAACGTGTCTCCTCCAAATTTTTATATGTGAAGAGAAGGGCTTAACACATTTCATATTGCTTTAGCTAGATAAAATCCTGTCCTGATCACAAATGAAGCCTACCAATGACAGATATGCCCAGCTACTATGATGGATCGATCACTGAAAGAAGGGCAATAAATTCAAGATTAAATTTCAAAAAGATAAACCAGCATCATGATCATATGTTTTCTAAACTATTCAGGATTCAGTGTTCTAAACATAATGATCATAACAAGACGTGGGTGAGACTTTAAAAATATTATTTGGAAAGTTCTAAACTTAAGACAGACCCTGCTGCTAAGGGTCTGCACCTAAGTTTTTTTCTTTTTTTTTTGCGGTACGCAGGCCTCTCGCCGCTGTGGCCTCTCCCACCGCGGAGCGCAGGCTCAGTGGCCATGGGGCACAGGCCCAGCCGCTCCGCGGCATGTGGGATCTTCCCGGACCGGGGCACGAACCCGTGTCCCCTGAATCAGCAGGCAGACCCCCAACCACTGTGCCACCAGGGAAGCCCTAAGTCAAGTATTTTTAAACACAGATCTAACTCAAGGTAAACATACATAAAACATACTTGGCTTTGACACTATCAGTCTGATTGACTAGTTAGTATGCCAGTAAGCTCTATTTTCAGCAACTACTGTATTCTTGACTTTTCCAGCTCCCATTTGGGGGAAAGGGGAGTGAGAGGAGGAAAGTTTTCACTTTGCCTTTGATCCGTCTTATGTTCTGCCAAATAATAACTTCATTTGAAAGAAGAAAACCAATATTCTGGGGATTCAGATCTAAGATATCTTGGTGGTAGAGGGATGGACAAAGCTTAGGAAACTTTCTAAATGAGACAACTAGTAGCAACAAATGGTCTTAAGTAGGACGACCATAGGGCAAATTTGCAGTTTCAGCACAATTATGAATTGGCACCCGTTCACTTCAAGGTATCCTGACTTGAATAAATTATGATGACCCTTCTATTATTATGGCAGTTGTTATTACAACTTAGTAAACTTACACGAGCTTCTGAAATTGTTCCTAGGACTTGCATGAATATTTAGTTAATGAGCTCAAAGTAATGTTATCTTGGCAAACCAATCTGTCAACTGGGATGTATCTGTATTTAACTGTATCAAACTGTTAACTGACCATTTCAAAAACCGTGAAAACAATTTTGTTTCTGTTCCCCACTACCCCTTAAGAGATTCTGCTTAACAGCTAGCTAGGCTACTATCTGGAACATTTGAGAATCATTTGCCAACCTCCCTGCCCCCCAAATTTTTATGACTATATCATTAATTTAAGGGCTGCATTCATTAAGACTAAGGTGAGGGGCAGAAACGTTTTAGAAGTACTTTACAGAAATGCATGGCATTAAGTTATATCCCAATACAGAAATTGTGATAAAGCAAAAAACCTAAATATAAACACACTCTGAGACTACCTAAAATTCATCACTCTAACTTCATTCACTGTGCCTTGTTTTTGAAAGAAAACAAGAGATTTCTCTAGAAAAGTATGAAGATATCTTACCTATTTACAATGGATACGAGTCAAGTCATAAATACCAAAACATATTATGTGAAGTAACTGCTAAAAAAATAAGCATACCCCTCCTCCCACAAGGCACCATCTGATTTAGTTACACATGGGTCTTTTGTGAGTGGCTCAGGAGAAATAAGAGTACCAGTCTAAAGGTCATCAGACAGACAAGTTCTGGCTTTGCCATGTACTTGCCAACTAATCATGTGATACAGGAAAATTAAAAAACAAAACAAAACAAAAAAATCACTAAATCTTCTCACTTTCCTGAACCATAAAATGGAATTAACACTACCTACTTCAATATCACATGAAATAAGTAAAAAATTTTCTGAAAGTGGTCTGTGAAATGTGAAGTTCTATATAAATATGAAATTATATAACATAAAGTTTAAAATTTTAACCTATATCCTATGCCTGTCACTACTGTTTAAATACACTTTACTTAAATATAAGGCTAAAAAATTGCTGGAAAATCAGCCTTACAGCCCTTTAAAAAAAAAAATCATGCTTTCAGATCAGCTTCTTAAAGTATTTGACATTCATTTGTAAAATTAGATACATTAATTCACTGTGCTGAAATTTCACTTGCTATATACCAGGTTAAAGTCAAGAAATTTTCTGAATATTTCATATTCCCTTGACCAAGCTATAAAACAATTATGAAAAGCCTGCTTATTTGTATGGACTTTCAGTGGGTTTGCTTGTACTTAATGAATCCAAAATTTGCTCAGTTTAGTATCTGTGTTCTTCCCCATACTAGAATTCAAAGGTGAAAAGGGTGCCTACAAATGTCCACAATAAGAATTTACCCCATCACCACCTCAAATTGCAATGATTCATGATTTCATTATATTCTATAGTTTTGTAAGCCAACAGAATAGACTGAACTATATATTGTGTATATGCACTAAAATATACACAAAAGAGCATCTACCTTAAACACAAAGACTAAAAGCTACTTGTAGGAGGAATTTTTAAATTGCATTATCCAACTCTGCTTATGTTTAGATAGGAGAAATGTATTCAATAAATTTAACTCCATTAACTGAAATAGCAATTTCAGCCTTAAGTGAAATAGCAACAATAAAAATTATTACTGGCCTATAGTCAAAGAACTGATAATTAACCTTGCTTTTAAACTCATTACTAAAGTCAATTTACTCTTATCCATTTTTTTTTTCCCCTAACAAGATGTATATTAAGGAGGTAATTCAAAACATGCCCCCCACCCCTCACTGACTACCAAAATAAGCCAGAGATGAGGCTCTGGTGTCTTAAAAGGACAGCTCTCAAGTGACACAGAACAGATGCATTCCTGGTGTTCCGTTCACAGACTGAATCAAACTCGACCATCAAAATGTTACCCCTACCTCATGTGGAGCTAATCATCACATGGAGAAGAAAAGTGAGAACAGGCCAAAACCAGCACTACCCCACAACCCAAATGTAGCCTATGGTGACCGCTCTATTCTCAAAAAATGTACAAAGTACTCATTTTCCCCCCTCTATATTCCCCACTTTCCCATACTAATATGGTTCATATACATGAGAAGTTAAGACTTCAGAAATGCTAAAAGATGATGGGGTTGCTTAATATGGTTATGAATGATATAAAAACCATCCCTTAGACTACTGTTGTTACATGATAAGATGCTAGATTTGATCTTCAAAGTGAACAGTCCTAGCCCCAAACTTCAATATTTCCCATCTGCAACACAAACTGTCCTTTTCCTGAACACAGCTTAGCTCGTCCTCCAGTACCATTAAATAATCTGCATCAATTGATTCCAATTCACCAGGACAAAGTTAAATGATGCCACAAAAAAGTTGAAGTACTAGGTTCAACATAACATGCAAGATAAAAGCTAAAGGTACTGCAAGAACAAGGAAAAAAGCCAATATGTATATCCAACTACACCAAACCAAATCGTCAAAAGCACTCTTCACCTTCCCCATACCTGATAAATTGTTTGGCAACTTATAACTATGGGGTCATTTTTTTTGTGACCACAAACAAAACTGAATTATTGCACCCAATAAAGGAGTGGACAAAGGTAGAGGATGATTCCTAATGACTGTCTTCCTCTTCTTCCTTTCCAATGACTCCCTCCCAATTTTGTGCCCAAAAGTCACAAGAGATTCTGTCCACCTGGGAGATCCTATATACCCCCCACCCTTAGATCCTGAAGGACAACCCTAATGTTTAAACAACAGTAAGGATGTGGCTCTATAGTCCTGTGATGAATAACCAATTAAGCCTTTGGTCAAAAATCCTCAACACCCAATTCCAAAAATATGATTTTCACACTAAACTGTCACTTACTTGGAAGCTACAATCACAAGCTTCCAAATCAGTTTTTAAAATAAGTTCTTAAAAAAACCTTCCTCCATGTCCTTTTTGGTGATCACAGCAGGTTTACTCAAAGCCTAAATCCCTACACAACAAAAAACATTCAAATACAATTTAGAGTTTCTTCCCAAGGGCACTGGTAGATTAAGAGGGGAACCTATTTGGGGCAGGAGAGGGGAAGAAGAAAACAACTTCCATTACAAGCACACCTACATTTGTTTGACTTTTAAATACTGAAATAAAGACAAGTCTGACCTTGAGCTGTATTTCCCCATCTTATTCCCCTCCTCCTCCCAAGAGAAATCTTGTTCAATACAAACAGCAATTTAAGGATTTACAAAACGAAATTTAGTGATTTTTCCTAAATTTGAGTTCGAGGTCTTTTCTCCTAATTTTCAAATTCCTGAATCCTAAGGTATGATGACACACTGGGACTAGCCCTGAAGCTATTCACATGACCAAACAGGCATTCAAGGAAAGCAAGGTTCCCACACAGAATGTTGAAAAATAAATGGTTTAATGAAGCAAAATCTAAAGATCACTGACACTTGATTCCAACCATGTTTCACCCCACAACAGCATTAAAAACACAAAAAGCATACATATGATTTTTTGTTTTGATAATACTAGTTTAAAGGATGTGGGGGTAATTCAAATACCTAGGTCCAAAATGGGGGAAGGGAGGGACCCAGGCCGGGAGGGGCAATTAAAAAAAGCAGCACTTTGGGACTGAGCAAACAGACACAATGGCCACTTCGATAAAGTTCTGAAAAATGACTATAGCACCTTTAGGGACAAAGGAGCAATGAACAAAGAAGAACTGTTCCAATCTGTACATAAAGCCGTCTATTAAAACTGGAGAAAAGAAAACAGGATCTGCTGGGATCCCTTATGTTCTTAATACAAAAACCGAAGTCTCTGCTGAGTGCTTTGGAATAACTGAATATCCCCAATGAAGTACGAACACGCATTCCAAGCCAGGGGAGTCAACCAAAATAGTTACTACACGTTATTTGAAAAAACTTTATTTTTCAACAGGTCCTTCCATTTGTCATAACGCTGCGTGTAAACAGGAAAGTCATCATTTTTAAATACCGGTAGATTGAAGCACAGGCATGGAAAAGAGACTAAGAGTCATGATCTCCTTTTTTCCTGTTCAATGTTCTATCCAGCAGAACCCACAACTTATGGAGCCAGAAAATGATTACAGAAACTTCGAGCTCTCTGGGATAAGTCTGAGGACAGGGAACGTGAAAGAGATTTTTCTAGGCCTCCCTAGAAAAAAGCGAGGTTGAAAGGAAAGCCTAAAAAACCCCGCTACAAGGTGTGCCGGCCTACGGGAAGGAAATCCGACCGTAGCATCTCAGCTGGCCTCCGCCCAAGGATGAACTGCAGTGATTCCCACTCTCTCCCCCCTTCCCCCACCCTCATCCAAGACGGCCCCCCACCACAAGCCCAGAGAAGCCCTCCGCTTGCAAGGGTTCTCCTTTGTGAGACTCCACAGCCGCCGCCCCACTTTG
>NW_020172446.1:6179795-6226030 GCF_003031525.2 Neophocaena asiaeorientalis asiaeorientalis
ACAGGACACATTCCTGAGCCTGGAGCCTCCTACCGCTCCGGGAGCCCAGAGGCCATTTCCTGCTTCCCGAATCCACGTCCCCGGGCTAGGCTTGGAGACGATGCCGCCATTTTGTCTCCTGCTCCCGGCCTCTGTGGGCGGCGGCAGAGGGTCCGAGAATTCCAGCCCCCCGTTGCCCCGCCAACTCACCGTCGTATCGCTCAGCCTGCTCGGCCAGCTTCGCCTGGTACACCAGATCCTCCCGATCATCCATAGCGGCAGCGGCTCCGGCAGGGTCTGCGCGACGGATGGAAGCGGATAGCGTCTCCAACTCTCAGCCTCTCGCTCAGCGCCCGGGCTGCAAAAATGGCGGCGCCTCAATCCGGGACTTCCGCCTGCGCACGCGGACAACTGCTCAGCTCTATGGCAACCGCTCCCTGGCAACTGGCGCGGGGGGCGGGTCCGCGAGCTAAGTGCCCGAAGAGGCTGGAACCAGCTAGACGCCCCTCCTCCGTGGGCTCAGCGGCTGCTCTAGGCGGGAACTACGACTGCGGGGAGGGAGAGCGCCACGAGGGAGCGAGGGAGGCCAGGTGAGGCCAGCTTGGACTGCTCCAGGAGAGAGTGAGCAGGAGAGCTTCTACTGCGGACTGAGAAACGAGAGGCTGTAACGGTTTTTGAAATCGCAAGCTTTCCTCTCCGAAACCAACTTCTCTCCCATTGCCCCTGTTTTCTCAGCCAAGCCCAGTCCTGGCCCTTATTCAGACTCGTTTAACTCCGGGGTAAAGAGTTGGGCCCTGCTGTGGTTGATAGGGGAAGGAGGGCTGCAGATTTCACACCTGACCTTCGCACTTTGCAATCTTTTCCTGTTCCTCTCCCTCAGCCGCCTTTTTCCCTTTAGGCCCACCATGGGTAGGAACAGGGAAGTTCTTAGAGGAACCTGGTCTGGAGTGCAAGGTGCAGAAGAGTATGTCCAAGATCAGACTGAGATCCAGGAGGCAAGAATGGGAAAGGACCTGGTCTGTTTTGCTTCCCAATGGATTCGCAGCACCTTGTACTCAGTACAGTATGTGTTGCAAGACTAAGGCTTAGGTAATTAGAGCATATGCCGTGTGGTAAAGTCTGCAATAAACGTGGAATAAAAAGCTTGGAACAAAATTATGAGGAGCCCTGGATGGCGAGCTGAGCAGTGTACACCTTATTCAGTGGGCGCAAGGAAGCTACTGTTTGATGATTTTGCGAGGAGGATGACACCGTCAGTTATTCTTTAAAAAGATCATAAATATTGTACAGCAGTAATTAAAGAGCAGCATGAATTATCAGGTTATTACAATAATACAGGCAAAAGGTAATAGAATAGCAGTGAAAATGTGAAAGAAAGGATACATAGGAATAGTACTACAGAGGGAAACCACAACAGTTTCCGGCTAATCAGATTTGAAGACCTTGTGAAGGGAAAAAAATTAAAATTGACCTTCAGTCTTCCCACCCTGAGTCACTGGGATAATGAGTGGCAGTACCATTAACAACAAAAAAAGGAATGCTAGGAAAATTTGACGACGGAATGCAGAGAAAAACGTGAGTTCCTTTTATCACATGTTGGTTCTAAGGTTCTCACATATCACTAAAGTAGAAATAACAGGCATGGAATTGGGAAAGGGGACTGGCATTCCAAGCTGGAGGGAGGCTGCAATGGAAGCAGCTAGAGAATGTGTGGAGGTAGGAGGACAAACAAAACCTTGGAGAATACTTACTTTCAAGTGATAGGAGAAAGCAGAAGAGCCAGCAAAGTTTGGCTCCTTAAGCCCCTTCACACTTTTAATACACCTTATCAAATGTCAATGATGAATGACTAAGAATCAAAAGACCTGGGTTCTAGCCCTAATTCTATAACTAAACAAATGTGTGACCTTCAGAAAGTCATTTCACCTCTGAGCTTCATGTTCATCTGTAAAGTTAACCGGAGACCATATGTTAGGCCACAAAACAAATCTTAATATTAAAAGACTGAAATCAGGGCTTCCCTGGTGGCACAGTGGTTGAGAGTCCACCTGCTGGTGCAGGGGGCGCGGGTTCGTGCCCCGGTCCAGGAGGTTCCCACGTGCTGCGGAGCGGCTGGGCCCGTGAGCCATGGCCGCTGCGCCTGCGTGTCCGGAGCCTGTGCTCTGCGACAGGAGAGGCCATGGCAGTGACGGGCCCGCGTACCGCAAAAAAAAAAAAGATTGAAATCATACAAAGTGTCTTTTCTTGTCACAAAGGAATGAAGTTGGAAATCAGTAAGAGAAGGAAAACTAGGAAAATCTGCAGATATGTGGAAATTAAATAACACTGTTAACTAACTGATGGGTCAAAGAAGAAAATACAAGGGAAATTAGAAAATACCTTGAAATGAATAAAAATTAAAATACACTATACCAAAAATTATGAGATGCAGCAAAAATCCTGCTAAGGGAAATTTATAGCTGTAAATGTCTACATTAAAAAGAAGGGGACTTCCCTGGTGGCGCAGTGGTTAGGAACCCACCTGCCAACACAGGGGACATGGGTTCGATCTCTGGTCCAGGAAAATCCCACATGCCGCAGAGCAACTAAGCCTGTTCACCGCAACTACTGAGCCTGCACTCTAGAGCCCACAAGCCACAACTACTGAGCCTGCGTGCCGCAACTACTGAGCCCACATGCTGCAACTACTGAAGCCCATGCACCTAGAGCCCCTGCTCCGCAACAAGAGAAGCCACAGCAACAAAAAGACCACACACCGCAACGAAGAGTAGCCCCCGCTCGCCACAACTAGAGGAAGCCCACGCACAGCAATGAAGACCCAACGCAGAAAAACAAACAAAAAAATGTTAAAAAAAATTTTTAAAAAGCAGGAGGATCTTGCAGGTTGGGTCAGCCTGAGTCTTTGGTCCTACTCCCATATGCTTCAAAGCTTTATTAAAAATATTTGGATCCCGGGCTTCCCTGGTGGCGCAGTGGTTGAGAGTCTGCCTGCCAATGCAGGGGACACGGGTTCGTGCCCCGGTTCGGGAAGATCCCACATGCCGCGGAGCAGCTGGGCCTGTGAGCCATGGCCGCTGAGCCTGCGTGTCTGGAGCCTGTGCTCCGCAACGGGAGAGGCCACAGCAGTGAGAGGCCCGCGTACCGCAAAAAAAAAAAAAAAAAAAAAAATTTGGATCCCTGTGAAGCCCTGCTATACACAAGTTTACCAAGAGGTTTGGGTAGGAATGGAGTTGGTGGGCTTCATTTATAAAATCAGGAGTACTGGGCTTCCCTGGTGGCGCAGTGGTTGAGAGTCTGCCTGCCAATGCAGGGGACACGGGTTCGTGCCCCGGTTCGGGAAGATCCCACATGCCGCGGAGCAGCTGGGCCTGTGAGCCATGGCCGCTGAGCCTGTGCGTCCGGAGCCTGTGCTCCACAACGGGAGAGGCCACAACAGTGAGAGGCCCGCGAGAGGCCCGCGTACTGCAAAAAAAACAAACAAAATCAGGAGTACTGATAAAAGAAGTAAAGCTTTGCAATTTGACTGCTCATGATGACTGTGAGCAGTCCTGCGCCTGCTCATGGTCATCATTAACCAGCTTTACTTGGAGGGAACGTCAGTCTGGCTGTAGATTTCAGCAAGCTGTCTCAGATGGGAACCTGCCACTGACCTGCTGGCATGAATAAATATACCTGGTGAGATCCACACTGCCTACATGGGTGTTCCTCCCTCAGCCCCCATGCCCATCGTGCTCTGCGTAGATCTTTGTGATGCAGCACGTACAGTCAGTCTCACTGAGCAGTCTCATCCTTAGGAAACCTGAGGGAGTGAGGAGTAAATATCTCAATTAGGGCGTAGGAGGTAGGAGTTGGGGATCAGATCTCAGCACTCACACTTCCGGTGTTCAATAAACACTTGTTAAAGCGGTGGGGGGGGGATAAATTGGGAATTTCGGTTTGGAATTAACACATACACACTACTATATATAAAACAGATAAACAATGGGAATTCCCTGGCAGTCCAGTGGTTAGGACTCATTACTTTCATTGCCGAGGGCCCGGTTCAATCCCTGGTCAGGGAACTAAGATCCCAGAAGCCGTGTGGTGCAGCCAAAAAAAAAACCAACAGATAAACAACAAGGACCTACTATATAGCACAAGGAACTATATTTAATACCTTGTAATAACCTGTAATGGAAAAGAATCTGAATACATATATATATATATACACACACACACACACACGTAACTGAATCACTTTGCTGTACACCTGAAATATTGTATATCAACTATACTTCAATTAAAACATATATGTGTTAAACAGATTTTTAAAAAGAAGGCTCTCACATTGATAACCTAACTGTACAACTTAAGGAACTACAAGAAGTACAACATAAGGAAATAAATAAAAAATATTAAAGTGGAGATAAGTAAAATAGAAAACAGAAAAAAAAGAAAATCAACAAACTGAGTTGGTTCTTTGAAAAGATTAACAAAACTGAAAACCCTGTAGTTAGATTGACTATGAAAAAAAGAAGACTCAAATTATTAAAATTAGAAATGAAAGTGAGGACGTTATCACCAACCTTACCGAAATAAGGAGTGTAAGAGTTTTATAAATTGGATAACAAATGAAATGAACAAATTCCTAGAAACACACTGATATCATGATACAATAAGAAATATATATTTGGTCTTTGTCCTTGGTTCTTAACAGAGAGCTCCTAAAACTCTTGTACGGGCATACTTTGTCTTGTTGCACTTCACTTTATTGCACTTTGCAGATACTGTGGTTTTGTTTGTTTATTAATTAATTTTTGCTGTGTTGGGTCTTCGCTTCTGTGCGAGGGCTTTCTCTAGTTGTGGCAAGCGGGGGCCACTCCTCATCGCGGTGTGCGGGTCTCTCACTGTCGCGGCCTCTCTTGTTGCAGAGCACAGGCTCCAGACGAGCAGGCTCAGCAGTTGTGGCTCACGGGCCTAGTTGCTCCATGGCATGTGGGATCTTCCCAGACCACGGCTCGAACCCATGTCTCCTGCACCAGCAGGCAGACTCTCAACCACTGCGCCACCAGGGAAGCCCGATACTGTGGGTTGTTTTACAAATTGAAGGTTTGTGGCAACCCTGCATCAAGCAAGTCTACTGGTGCCATTTTCCAGCAGCACTTTTTTTTCCCCCTAATTTGAATGTATAATTGGTTGTATTAACTCCAGGTAGTGTCAAAAATGAATTAAATTATAGAACACCCAGTTGGTATCCACAGAGAATTGGAAAACTGCTTGATGTGGAAAACACACACACTTGGTAGCAGGAATGTTGTGTGTAGAAACAGATTATTATACACACAAACTACCAAAACTGACTCGAGAAGAAATAGAAAATCTGAACTGATGTATAACAAATAAGGAGATTGAATCAGTAATCAAAAACTTCCCAACCGGTCTCCCCTGGTGGCGCAGTGGTTGAGAGTCCGCCTGCCGATGCAGGGGACACAGGTTCGTGCCCCGGTCCGGGAAGATCCCACATGCCGCAGAGCGGCTGGGCCTGTGAGCCATGGCCGCTGAGCCTGCGCGTCCGGAGCCTGTGCTCCGCAACGCGAGAGGCCACAAGAGTGAGAGGCCCGCGTACCGCAAAAAAAACAAAAAACAAAAAACAAACTTCCCAACAGCACAACAATGTGAATGTATGTACTTATGCCACTAAACCATACACTAAAAAATTATTAAAAGAGTAAATTTTATGTTATGCATGCTTTACCACCATCAAAGAAAAAAAAATCTTCCAACAAAGAAAATCCCAGGACTAGATGGCTTCACTGGTGAATGTGTCTACAAAACACGATAAACAATTAACACTAATCCTTCTTAAACTCTTCCAAAAAAATAGAAAACTTTCTACTTCATTTAGTTAGACCAGCATTACCTGGCCTCTAATACCAAAGCCAGACAAAAACACTACAAGAAAAGAAAACTACAAGCCAATATCCTTTATGAATACGGATGCAAAAATCTTCAACAAAATAATAGCAAACTAAATTCAGCAGCATATTAAAATTAAAAGACCAAGTAGGATTTTTTTTTTCTTTTTGCGGTACGCGGGCCTCTCACTGCTGCGGCTTCTCCCGTTGCGGAGCACAGGCTCTGGACGCGCAGGCTCAGTGGCCACGGCTCACGGGCCCAGCCGCTCCACTGCACGTGGAATCTTCCCGGACCGGGGCACGAACCCGTGTCGCCTGCATCGGCAGGCAGACTCTCAACCACTGCGCCACCAGGGAAGCCCCCAAGTAGGATTTAACCAAGGAATGGAAGGCTGTTTCAAGAAATTCAATCCATGTAATTGATACCCTACATTAACAGAGTGAAGGGGAACAAAAAAAATCATCAGCTCAACTGATGCAAAAAAAAATCATTTGACGAAATCCAACATCCTTTCATGATAAAAATAATAAGATAGGAATAGAAGGGAACTTCCTCAGCATAATGAAGGCCATATTTGAAACTCACAGCTAACATCATACTCAATGGTGAAAGACCAAAAGCTTCACCCTAAGATCATAAACAAGATAAGATGCACCCTTTTGCCACTTCTATTCAAGCATAGTTCTAGAAATTCTAGCCAGAGCAACTGGGGAATAAAAAGAAAGAGAAGGCATCCAAATTGTAAAGGAAGAAGCAAAATTATCTCTGTTCACAGACATGACCTTGTATGTAGAAAACTCTAAAGGTTCTACAAAAAAAAAAATGGTAAGAAAATAAACAAATTCAGCAAAGTTGGAGGATACAAAAAGCAACACACAAGTCGGTTGTATTTTTATACAGTCGCAAATGAACAATACAAAGAGGAAATTAAGAAAAACAATTCTATTCATAACAGTATCAAAAATAATAAAATAGGAATAAACTGATCAAGAACGTGAAAGATGTCCTGGAAAAACTACAAAACACTGCTGAAAGAAATGAAAGGAAACCTAAATGAATGGAAAGACACTCCGTGTTCTCCGATCAGAAGATTCAGTATTGTTAGTATAACATTATTACACAAAGTGATCTACAGATTCAATGCAATCTCTATCAAAATCCCAATGGCATTTTTTGCAGAAATGAAGTGAAACAGCTGAATTTGCTGACCTCTAGAAATCCCTCCCAGACACATCACAGCAAAGGTGATGGGCTCTGCTCCTGGAATCCCTGGGTTCAATGGCTCCTTATCACCTGTGCAATGGAAGCCTATTACTCAACTTATTTACACCTCAGTTTTCTCACCTATAAAGCGAGAACAGAATTTTCCTTGTAAGTGCGAGATTGAAAGAAAAGAACCTGATACTCAATGAATGTTAGCTATGTTTATTAATGTTTGTATGGTTCACGCTTGAGCAAGAACCAGAAGTTAGTGTCATAAAATACAAGTGAGAAGCGTTCAAAAATAAGGGGATGGTCGAATTAAATTCTCCAGAGACATCAAGATTAGCACTGAGGAAAAGCCACTGGTTACTGCAATTAGGTCATTAGTGACCTTCATTCAAGATCAACTTCAAAAGGGTGTTGGAAGCCAGACTGCATTTGGTTGAAGCACAAAGAAGGCGAGAACGTGGAACTGGTTAAGTGTAGGGTTCTCTTGAGAAGAGTAGCAGTGAAAAGGTAGAAGGTGATCATTTCATAGGGGTGATCCCCCAATAGGGGTAGCCAAATCATAGAGTTGGTCCAGATGTTCGGAAAACCCACCCCACCTTACAAAGCTGGCCTTGCTGCCATATTGACCACAGGATATGCAGAGATTAGGAGTAACATCTTTTTAACCACTGGGTCTTCTCTCCTGAATAGTCTCCCAAGACTGGCTAAAGTCTATCTGAAGATGCCTTTTCAGAAACTGCTGAAAAGGCAGAAATCTGAAAACCTTAGATTGATCCTCTGACTGTACTGCCTGTTCTCTCAACCAACAGAACTAAAAGGGACAGAAATTGTGGACAGGGCAACAAAAATATAAAGAGAAATATTTATGATATAGCATCTGGGATTATAAACTGATAAAAAAAAAATCATGGTGCTGAACTGAGGGGTGGCTCCCGCAGTATGGTACTGCACTTCTCATGCTGCTGTGTTGATGGATATGTCACCAACATCACCAAGTCAATAGATCACACCCCTAAATAGGAGTCTTCCAACTTTATTGAAGAACCTCCTTTAATAGAAATAACTCATTTGACCTGTCTTGAGGAAATAATCGCCGACACATGGCAGTGTGCTAACCACTGCAAGAAGGAAATAAGATGTTAAAAAATATGATTACTCATTGCCTACAGGATCTTGCAGTTTAGGGCTTATTTTTTTTAAAAGGTTATTGTGTCTTTGGACTTCTCTGTTGCCGCAGTGGTTAAGAATCCTCCTGCCAATGCAGGGGACATGGTTTTGAGCCCTGCTCCAGGAAAATGCCACATGTCACAGAGCAACTAAACCTGTGCCCCACAACTACTGACCCTGCCCTCTAGAGCCTGCGAGCCACAGGTACTGAAGCACGTGAGCTCTAGGGCCCGCATGCTGCAACTACTGAGCCTGCGTGCTGCAACTGCTGAAGCCCACGTGCCTAGAGCCTGTGCTCCGCAACAAGAGAAGCCACCACGATGAGAAGCCCGCGCACCACAACGAAAAGAGTAGCCCCGGCTCACCACAACTAGAGAAAAAGCCCGCGCCCAGCAATGAAGACCCAACGCAGCCTAAATTAAATAAATAAATAATAAATTTATTTTTAAAAAAGTAACAATCGACTACTTGAATAAACAGTAAGTCCAATAAATAACATATGCATAGGATATAACCTGGTAATTCATATATGAGGAAATTCAAGGAGTAAATAAATGGAAATAGATTCATTTTCACTGGTAATAAAAATATACAAAAAAAGTGGCTGAGATATACTTTTTTAAATTTTTAGGGACTTCGCTGGTGGCGTAGTGGATGGGACTCCACGCTCCCAAAGCAGGGGGCCTGGGTTCAATCCCTGGTTGGGGAACTAGATTCCACATGCATGCCGCAACTAAGAGTTCGCGTGCCACAACTAAGGAGCCCCCAAGCCGCAATGAAGACCTGGCGCAACCAACTAAATATTTTTTTTAATGTTTTAATTCTTTTTAAAAATTAAAATAAAAAATTTAATTGTGGTAAAATACACATAACAGTTATCTTAACCAATTCTAAGTATATAGTTCAGTAGTGTTAAGTACATTCACATTGCTATAGGAGGCATACTTATAAGCATACTAAATTATCTTTTATTTTTTTAATTATTTATTTTTGGCTGCATTGGGTCTTCGTTGCTGCATGCGGGCTTTCTCTAGTTGCGTCAAGTTGGGGGCGGCTACTCTTCGTTGCAGTGCGCAGGCTTCTCATTGCAGTGGCTTCTCTTGTTGCAGAGCATGGACTCTAGGCACACGGGCTTCAGTAGTTGTGGCACGCAGGCCCAGCAGTTGTGGCTCTCGGTCTCTTGAGCGCAGGCTCAGTAGTTGTGGTGCACGGGCTTAGTTGCTCCGTGGCATGTGTGATCTTCCTGGACCGGAGATCGAACCCGTGACCGCTGCCTTGGCAGGCGGATTCTTAACCACTGCACCACCAGGGAAGTCCACTAACTTATCTTTTAAAAGTTTAATGGTGGGGCTTCCCTGGTGGCGCAGTGGTTGAAAGTCTGCCTGCCGATGTAGGGGACACGGGTTCGTGCCCCGGTCTGGGAAGATCCCACATGCTGCAGAGCGGCTGGGCCCAGTGAGCCATGGCTGCTGAGCCTGCGCGTCCGGAGCCTGTGCTCCGCAACGGGAGAGGCCACAACAGTGAGAGGCCCGCGTACCAAAAAAAAAAAAAAAAAAAAAAAAAAGTTTAATGGTGGTCCACACTTTCTAGGTTATTCTGTTATCAGTGTTGACAATTGGTAAACGTCCTTTGGAGAGCAATATAATCATGGTGGTAACAGCCACGACCCAGTAGTCCTACTCCTGGGAATTTGTGCTAAAAATAATTCAGTTGAACCAAAAGGCTATATTCATGAAGATATTTGTAATACTTTCCTATAACTACTACAGCAAATTACAAGTTTTGTGGTTTACACACAAATATTTTATGTTTCTGGTGGATAAGAAAATCAAGGTGTCAGCAGGACTGTGTTCCTTCTGGAGGCTCTAAAAGGGTTTCCATTTCCTTGCCATTTCCAACTTAGTCTGCCTGTGTTCCATGACTGACTGCCCCTTCCTCCATCTTCAAAGTGCCTCATTGCAACCTCTGGATCCACTGTCACATCTTCTTTTTCTCACGGACTCCTCTTGTATCCCTCTTATAAAGCCACTTGTGATTACATTGGGCCCACCAAGATAATCCAGGGTAATTTCCCCAAGTCAAGATCTTCAACTTAATCACAACTGCAAAACTCTCTTTGTCATGTAAGGTAACAAGTTCCAGGGATCTGGATGTAGACCTCTTTGGGGGACTATTATTTTGTCTCCCACAGTATCACTAACAGATTTTGTTAGTATCATCACAATAACATTATTATACCCCAGAAGATTCACATTTCTTAACATCATCTAGTATCCAACCTGTGTTCACTTTCCCATGTTTGTCTGGTGTTTTTTTCCAGTTGGTTTACCTGAGTCAGGATACAAACTAAATTCACAGAGAGCGTCAGTTGATAGGTCTGTGAAGTCTCTTTATCCATAACAGATATCCCTTCCTGTCCTTTTTCATGTCACTGATTTCAGAAGAAACTGGGCCCTTTGTTTTACAGAATATCTCCCATCCTGGATTTGTTTCTTCAGCTTCTTATGGTGTTATTTAACTTGTTCCCCTATTCCTCACATTTCCTGTAAACTAATAGCTGGATTAGAGTCAGGGTCAATTTTGGGGGGTTTGAATGCCTCAGAGGTGATGCTTGCTGTGAGCTTCCTGTTGTATCAAAACAGAGACAATGTCTTGTTCGCTTTTAGTGACGTTAACACTGAACAATGTTTTTAAAATGGTTTTATTAAGATATAATTTACATACCATACAATCCACCCACTTTAAGCATACCATTCAATATACCATTAGTACATTTACAGAACTGTACAACTACGGCCACAATCTAATTTTAGAACACTTCCATCACCTTAAAATGAAACTGTGAGCGCATTTACAGTCAATCCCCATTCCTACTCTCAGCCCCAGGCAACCATTAATCTATTTTCTCTATATATAGATTTGCCTTTTATAGAAACAAATCATATTTGGGGTGCTTCAATGTTCTGATCTGTTAACTTTCAGTTGGTTTCTGAATTCGATTCAGACATATTAACCTAAGTCTTTCTTTTTTTCTTCCTCCTGGTTCTCTCAATCCCTCATTCATTTATCTTGATCCACTTATAAGAACAGTGTTTTGTGCTTACTTTTCTTGCTTTGTGCATTTTGTGCCATCTCATGTTCCTCAGAAACCATTTCTCTGCTACCTGAGGTTGAGTATCGGGGCCCTGCTAGCCCACAGGGCACTTCTGAGACATAAAATAGGTGCCCTTTCCACATATATGCAGCCCTAGGGGCTCAATGCTTAGCAAGCAAAATGTGCTTTTGAATTTAAAATGATGCCTCCTGCAGGTTGATGAAGCCAGGGACCAGACCTGCTTCTTGGCTAGCCCAGTGCAGGTTGGATTTCGGCTCCACTCCTCTTTGCTCGGCATGTCCTTGGAAAGGGCATCACCTGCACGTCCACACGCAGCCATACTGCTAGATAAGACTAGACATTCACCTCTCCTTTACAACAGTAAATAGACGTTTACTATTAACCGTTCAACAAATATTTGCTGAGTGCTTTCCATGTGCTAATCATGTGAGATGCTACAGATAAAAGTTAATAAAGTGGACACAGCCCCTTCCCTTATGAAGCTTCCTGTCAGAGTCTTCATTCTCAGTGACATTTTTGCAAGTGCCTTTCTTCTCAAACAGTCCCCATGGTCCAGTTCCAAACACCTATTTTAGCAGGTACTGAAAATCATGATTACACATGCAAAATGTTCAAGTTACAAAATAAAATGAAGAAAAACTATGAACATTTGGGTATTGACTCACCCAGTGATGATGCTTCCTAGGAATCTGTGCTTCTTCACACATTTTAGTCAAATAGTTTCTTTGGGGTAGCTGTGTAGCTTCCAAAAGTAGCCATAATCCTTCACTCTTCCTATATCCACACCCCTTTGCAGTAAGACTATATAGCTTCTCCCATCAAGAGGTGAAATCTATTTTTTCACTCCTTGAATTTGAGCTGGCCTTATGACTTGCTTTAAGCAATAGAATGCAGTGGAATTGACACTGTGTCAGTTCTAAGGCTAGGCCTTATGAAGCCTTGTGTGATTCCATCTGTTCTCTTGGAACCCTGTCAATAGCCATGAGAACCAGTGTGGGCTGCTCTGTTGGAGGATGGAAGATCACAGGAAGCAGAGACTAAACTCGGTCAGCTGAGGGCCATCCAAGACCAGCCAGCCCCCAGCCAACCAGAAGCTGACCTCAGATACATCAGTGAGACTAGACCAGACCAGAAGAACTGTCCAGCAGAACCCAACCCAACCCAAACTGCTAAGCTGTAGAATTGTTAAGATAAATGATTGTTGTTTTAAGCCATTAAGTATTGATGTGGTTTCTTTTGCAGCAAAAGCTAACTGACACTAACTTTAAGTCCCTAGGAGTAATACTACCCACTGCTCCCACTTGGCTTTTGATGACCTCTAGCCCACCTATCCTGTTTTCATTCTTTTGTTCAAAATACATACCCTGGGTATCTGCTGTGTGTCAAGCAGAGCTGGGTGTTGGAAATACAATGAGAAGTCTTGGTCTTGTGACAGACACACGCACAGGCAATTTCAGTTCAGCGTGACAACTGTAAGCACATATTGCCAAGAGAGGACATGGAACAGATACATAACCCAAATCAGAGTGTCTGGTAAGACTAGTAATCGAAGGTGAGCCAGACAGAGGTACAGACTGTATGAAAGCCTGGAGGGGTGGGCAGGTGGGTCAGGTAAAAAAGTATACAAACTCAGTATGGCTAGAGTCCAGAGTACAGCAGAGAAAGTGACGAGAGGGGAGGCTGGAGACAGGAGCAGGAACTAGAACATAAAGAGCTCTGTATCCCTTTGCAGGGAGTCTAGATATCTGCTGAAGGAGAATATAATCTAATCTAATCTAAATTATAGAAAGCTCACTAAGGCTGCAATATAACAAAGGGATTGGAGGGACCAAAACTAAAGGCACCCAGGTGGCTTTTGAGCTGATCCAGATGAGAAACATTGGCAGTTTGAACTAAGGTAGAAGCAGTGGGGATGGAGGTAAGTAAACTGATTTTAGATGCTCAGGAGTTAGGACTTGGTAAATGACTAGAAATGGGGTGATGAACTCTCGAGAGGAAGGAATAAAAGATGGTCCCCAGGTTTTTGGCTTAGCTAATCGGTGATAGACATTGAGATAGGGAATGTGTATGAGGGGCAGATAAGGGAAGGGATGATGAATCCAGTTTGGAATATACTGAGTTTGAGGTGCCTTCAAGATATCCAAAAGGTGTCCAGTGGGCAGTTGGATGTATCTGAGACCTGACAATATTTTATGTATTTCTTCATTATCTAACTAGAAAAAAAAAGGATAGTAGATGGCTGATAGCTGAAGAGTTTAGGAACTAGAAGGTGCCTTGAAATGGAAGAGCAAAGGCTTTGGGAAGACAGTGAGAGAACTGGAAGGCTAGAAAGTAGTGGTCAGGGAGTAAGATGTTTAAGATTCCGGGGATATAACAGTACAAGATAATGGATTTGAGGTGGTCAATAAAGTGAAAAGCTAGGTGATGAATGGGTAACCCCAGAAGACAGCAGACCTTGGCAAGAAGAAACTGTGAGCCACACGTCAAAAATCTTTAATAAATGAGGAGAAATTTGATTGGCAACAGTAAAGTGGCAGGGAGCCTAACAGGTTGGCAAAAGCTTCAAAGATGGAGTAATGTACAAAAACGGGGGACAGAAGAGAAGACCCAGTACAGCTTGAGGATGCCAGTGACAAAATGAGAGGTGACTAGCGGGATTTACACTTGGGGCAATTAGCAAAGATGACAAGAATGTGAGCTACGGAATGAGCTGGTTGGCCCTAGGTGTCCTAGTTTGGATTGTTTTTCCTTCAGAAGAATTCAGTTCCCGTGGAGGAAAGAGCAGCAGCCCTGCAGCAGTATTTCTCTAAAGGGGAGACCAGGGATAGAACTGCCAGATTTAGCAAATAAAAATACAGGATGCCCAGTTAAATTTCAATTTCAGGTATTACATAGGACATACACTAAAAAGTTATTTATCTGAGGCACCTGAAGCATCTTATTGATTTCAACAAAGCTTTGGCATCATGTGGTCCTAACAACCTGCCAGTTGGTCAACCTCTCATCTATCCAACTCAACTCCCTTGTATTAGTCGGAGTAGGCTAACTAATGTAACTATTTGACCTTAAAACATATGATTGAACGAAAGTTTATTTCTTGCTAATTAAGCCAGTCACCAAGCCAAAGAGGCCCTTCTCTGTGTAGTCACTTTGGGCTCAGGTGGATGAAGGATTTGCCCTGGGTGTCATCTCCATTCCCACCTGATGGAAAGGAAGAGCATGGAGGAACACCTGTGGAAGGTTTCTATAGGCCAGGCCTGAAAGTGGTACAGGCACTTCTGTACACAGTCCATTGGCTGAACTCAATCACATGGTCATATGTAATACAAGGAAGCCTGGAAAATGTACGATGCACAGGAAGAAAAGAATATGGCTTTGAGTGAGGTGTCTCTGCCACACCCTTTATGAGTCTATCTGTAGATTCCCCAGGGATCAAGATTCTGGATCAATAACCTCTGCTTTAGAAGAACAGGCACCCACACATACACCATATCCTAATTGCTATTGAAAATGTGATCAAGGACAGAACTAAAGATCATTACATGTATTCCTTTTTTCCTAGACATCAGGGTTTTTTTGATAGCCAATAGTGGTACCTATCAAATAGATCTCACTAAAAAGAACCGGAAAAATTCATCCTGTTGTTCCCAATTCTAGCTGCTAGCCCACCAAGTTGGTGTTTTATCTTTCCATTACAATGAAATTTACCACAAATCATTCCAAACAAATGTTTTCCCCTAGTTCTTGCTTATGTAAATGTTGGTTGCCATGACAACAAAAAAGACTGCCCTTGATCAAATGGCAGAGCTTGCTAAGGAACAAGAAACAACTGGCTGGTTCAGCCATAAACCTAACCCCTCAGGCATGTTTAACAAGGGAAATAAGAAACTGGGGCAATTTCTTATTCAAAAGAAAAAGTGAAAGTAGAGGAAGAACTTGATTCTAGTGGGAGAAAAGATGTGGCCAAAGAATTTACATAAACCACTTCCTCTTGTTACCTTCTTTTTTGGGGATGGGATCTGGCTTTCTCCTTTTCTCTTGTTATATCACAAGGCTCATAAAAGGACTTGGGCCTCAGACTCAGGCCAATTTTGTCTTTACTTCCTACCTACTTTCACATTAGAATGGGTTCATGCCCTTTACCATAATGCACAGAGAGAATTTACCTGCCCCTCTTAGATGCTTTCTTGAGTTGCTGCCTCTGAAGTCTGTTATTGAAAGACCTAAATGACAACAGGATAAGGAATAACTACTTTGAATATTGTTTAGGCTATATTAAGCTACTTCCATTACAATTGGTATTTTAGAACAAGATAATTTAGACATAATCTTGACACTTTTGTTAATGAAATTCAGCCTTTTTGAAAATATTGTCAAAACTAGAAATTAAAATACCACCCAGTGAATAATCTTCATTGTATGAATAGAGCTCCCCTCTAAATAATCCAGTCACCTCCTTTTCTATGGAAAAAGAAAGAACAGGAAAGCACGAGAACTTGAGACTAGGCTTTGTCAAGCATTTCATGTTTCTACAACAGAAAGACCTTCGGAAATGGGTGTTATTCTGACCGATATTAAAATGAACCTACAGCCTTCGAGCATACATAAGAGCAGGGATACTGGGGACAGCAGCTGAGAGGTAACAGGTCGGGTCCCTATTCCCCAGACTCAAACCCTGCTAAGGAAAACGTTATTTGATCAACAAATATGTATTGCCGACTGTGAGCCAAGCTCTGTGCTGGGCTCTGGCGATAGAATAATGAACAAATTAGATGTGGCCCCTGCCCTGATGGAACTGACTGACAGTCTAACAGAAGAGGTGGAATGAAATCACAGAAATAATTACAATCTGAGAGGAGCTCTGTGAAGGTGAATGATGTGATGATTATAAACGGGACTTAGGGGTTCAGGGAAGACATCTCTGAGAAAGTGACATTTAAGCCAGAGGGGGAGGCAAGTTAAGCTCGCTTCAACCTGTATCCCTAGAGGATCCTTAAGCCCTGTTCTTTTTGAACGTCACTTCTTAACAGCTAGCTCTTCTTGGTCCCCTACCTTACCTCCCCATTTCTTTTTCTTCATGATATGTGTGGCAGCAGAGTTCCAAATTCTTAGCTTCCTCCTGCCAAACTTTGGAAGACCATTTTCATATTCTCATCTGTGGACAGGGCCACTTCTCTCTCCACATCTGTAAGAGGAATAGACTTTAATCTGAAGATAAGGGTCACAAAATTTAACAGCTGTTATGAGCACTCCAGGCTATATAAAGGAACCCAACACTCAACCTATCACAAGATTTGGCAGCTTCTTATTGATAAAAAGTGGAAACATACTTAAATCACCTTGCTGTTAAGTGTGTGTACAGCAAAGATGGCCCCCTTGCAAGAGTTTCCTTTAACTCTGGGTTGATACTCTGCTATGTATACAGCAGTAACTAGATGTTTGTTTTGGGTCCAAGGCAGAATACTCTATAAATGACTGGCAAAGCTTGTCCATTTCATTTTAAAACTTCACTACCCACAGGACATAAGACTATGGAGTATAAAATCAACCTTTTAGGTATATATATTCACACACTGTGTGTATGCATCTAAATATACATGTGCTTTGAGAAAGGATGGGAAGAACATAACTCTTTAAACTCTTTCAAATTTCCTAAATTATCTACCCTGAAAAAAGTGCCACTTACATAAAAAAGAAGGAATTACACTGAATATCTACCCTAACATTGTAAAAACCTATTGTATAACATCCACACTTCTCATCTGCTTTACAAAGCCCCTAGCACATCCATATTTTCTTTATACCCACATATAACCATTTCTGGACAAGTTTGATGTTATCTGTCCACATCATTCCAGCTTTCCAATCATTACATAATCATTCTTCTTATATTCCCCTCAAATCATTATTTCATGACTTCTGGAGACTCTTCAAAGTAACACCAATGACTGATCCCATCTTTTATGAGTACCCACAGAGTGTGTATAATTGTTTCTTTATCTCTTATTCCCTAAGCATAAAAGATTTAGCTCTTTTGTGAAAAATATTCAAAGATTACTTTCTTCAAAAGATCACCAAGCCAAACATTTGGCCATATTTTTATTTACTACATATACTATAAACATATACAATACATGCTACAAAAAAACC
This sequence comes from Neophocaena asiaeorientalis asiaeorientalis, assembly GCF_003031525.2. NCBI lineage: Eukaryota > Metazoa > Chordata > Mammalia > Artiodactyla > Phocoenidae > Neophocaena > Neophocaena asiaeorientalis. The sequence goes on from NW_020172446.1 coordinate 6,197,314, forward strand.
ATTTTTTTAAAAATTTAACTGTCAAGAAAGTGTATAGTGTTATAATACAATGGCACATGTTCATATTTTATTTCAAATTGGTTTGCTTATCATCCATTTCAAACCATTAACAGTGAAATGTTACTTAAGGATAATTAAAAATTATCTATTTGCATTATTAACAATAAACAATTCCAACAAATTAATAAGAATTAATCATGTCAAATATTAGTATCCAAAAAACGGGCTTTTGCAGAAATTATTATATAAAATATAGCAGCCAATTTCAGTTTACTTTGCTCTATGATAATGTACATATGCACTTAAATAGGATTCTAGCATTTGCTTTTGGAAGATACTTTTAACAAGTCCTTTGATTTCTTAAGGTCCAACAACTGCCACACCCAGCCAAATCTAATCCAACAGTTCATGTAATGGCTTTGGACAACTGATCATTGAGAAATTCTTACGATTTGGGTAGAGTTGCATGTTCCACCAATATTACACATGATGAAAAGAGACATTACAAGCCAATATCAAAATTGAAGCAAAAGAAAATACAAACATTCAAATCAGTTGTGACAAAGCTTTTCTACAAATATTTTAAATGTCATTTTAGGAAACCAAGATTTAATGTGTATTTGGATTTTACAGTGTCTATGCTCTAACTGAAAATTTAACAGAGTAGTCAGATGGAAGTCTAGTATTGCAAATCTGTCCATTCAACATTATTGAGCACCCACTATGTGCATAGCACTGTGCTAACATTTTAAAAGTCGAGTATTAAGGTCCTTATCAAGCATTACCTTAGTGTGAGGTAAAAATATATTAAATTAGCGTCAACTCATTAGTTTGCTTGTGGTAATGTATGTAATCCTGTGCCAGCTGGCTTCCCTGTGCCATATAATGAGCTTCTGCACAACCCTCATTCACTCACACAAGTATCTATACACCAACTGTGCCAGGCATTGTGCTAGTCACTGGGATACCATGATTTGGCATATGTTCAATGAACGCAAATTAATCTTAACCTATGCAAAACAATTGGAAAGCTACATTACTTTTCTAAAATGAGGCCCAAAGCAAAAAACAAGGTGTTTCTATTGGTCATATCACACCACAGACCAGTAAGTGCCTCTAGACTGTGAACTAACTTTGAAAGTTTCATACTGTAGTCTAAATAGCCTAGATCATTTCTGGTCTTAAAAGTCAATTCTTTGGAGCACCTGACCCTATATAAACCACTCCATACTTAAAAGGGTTTGTAAACTAAACTTGAACACAAAGAAAAAGAGCCCCAAATGAAGGCAGTTTATAATGTAATGTACTTCAAGCACTATTCTGGCCATATGAAATTAATAATACATAAGTAATTCATGATTGGTTCAAACATTTTTCAAACCACTAACCCTATCCCCAAACTCATGTAATTTTAACTTGACTTTTATACAAGTTGTACATAAAGCAAAGGGCAGAATTTGGCCCCCCAACCGTCTATGGAATATTCTAAGTGATTGGTCCTTCCACTCAACACACAAGTGACGAATTCCAGAGTCCCCTGATAGGATACTGGCACTCAGGAGAATGGCCCTGCTGGATCCCATTAGCCAGGAGTCTATTTAGCTGTGGTAGCAATGTGAACCTACTATGACCCCTTGAGGGATGGCAGAGAGCTGGGAGTCTGGCTGTCCGTGCAGTGAATCCAATACTGGCTTAAAGCTATGCACTGAATAAAGTGCTCTGCACACCCTGCTTAGCATCTGGAATGAAAATAACACTTATCTTGAGAATCAACCTATTTGTAGGTTTGGGGAAAAAGAATTACAAGGCTTGAAAGAATCCCAAGAAAAAGTATGAAGCACTGACTGGGAAGGAAGACAAATGCCTCTTGTAGTGTCCTCAGAATTCTCAGGATTTGAACTGTCAGAATGAGTCATACATGGTCATGTTGTATAAATGAAAACACAATCCCACTGGGTACTATCACACGGTGCATGATTACTTCATGGGGGTGGAAGGGAACAGTCTATTGCCATTTGATAGCATGATTTCAGAATGAAAATAAAACCATTGAATAAATCAGGGTAAGCAGTGTGCAACACTTCTCTCCTGTCCATCAGTTTTCCACAGGTTGATTTGTATTGCCTGAGAGAAAGAAGGCAAGATACCTATCCCTTCAGATACACTCAGGCAACGTTGCTACCATCTAAAATTGCCAATTCAAAAGTTAACACACTAGCCCTCCAGTTTCGTACCCTGAATATGGTAAATAAGACTAGGGATGGAGTAGTTCAGTCTAAAAGAGATCACAGGTAACAGAATGCTTATATAAACTAGACTGCTTTGACATCTGTAAGAAAATTGTATAGATGGCAATTGGAAAAAAAAAAAAAAAAAGATTGTTCCCATCTGTGAGCAAAACTGTTTGTTGAGCTATACTCAGCTGAAGTCCTCATCGGGATTCTGTTGATCCAGCAGACGGACATGTGTGAATGGGAAGTGACCTCGTTTGCCATTACACTCCCCTTCCCACTGACCACTCACATTAATCTTCGTAACCTTTACCAGCTCACCGACCTGCAGGAGGAGAATAAGGACAACACTTTATTTCCAGTTACGAATGCAAGCTGAAAAACTCCATTCCTGGTTAGCCATACCCTGCCCACGTGATTGCTCTAGGGCTGATATCACAGAAATGGCTATTCGCTGCCTCCCAAGCCCCAGCCACCAGACCGATTACTTGTGGTTAATGCAGGCAGGAGGAAGAAGTGATTTTAGCAGTGCAGAAAAACACAGAATACAGAAGATAGAAGGGATCCTAAAACATGATTAGAAATCTCAACTGTCTCTGGAGGAGCAACCCTACCTAGAATGATCTAGTATTTCTTATCTTTGTACCCACTACTCTTAGCTTCCTGCCTGACCCATACTGGCCCTCCTATCCCTGGCATATAGCAGCACAAACCCCCAGCCCACTCCCGTACACATATCCTGGCCTGCTGCTGCTTATAGAGCAGAAGGCAATCATGGGAAGCATACTTCATTTGGTCCCAGAAAATGAAGTGTTCTCATCACCTTCCTACCAAGGCAAGGCTTTTCCCACTTGAGCAGGTACAGGCCAAGACTCCAAATTCCATCAGCTCCCTGAAAGACCCCACCTTCTTCAGCAAGTTTTACTTGGCAGGCCACTGCCTGCCAGTCCCCCCACTCCCACCCCACCATGTACTGATAGACCTAGTTGCTCCCTCAATGCCACTTGGTACTTGTCCATTAACAATAAGGGGACATCACGTTTTTGCTGTTACAGAAAGCTTCCTGTTGCAACATCAGATATTTTTGACAATCTAGGATATACCTCTATCTTACTATGAATCTTAAGACAAGGTCAGTCTGATGAATGGATTCGTCCTGTAGCAAAGTATTTAACAATGGTGAGGTAAGTCCCCAAATGTCACTGGACTAAAGAACTTTATGACTATCCTTTAATTATGAACATCTGAGTTTTGAGCAGGCAAGTTGTTTCTAAACATTACTGTTCATTTGGTTTTATTAAATTAATAACTACTACATATTTAACTTTCATAAAGTACTATAGAGAGCATTTTATATAAATTATTTTCTAATAATCATTATACCCCTATAAGACAGGAATTGTTTTCATTTTACATATGAGAAACTGAGGTTCAGAGCAATTACATATTATACCTGAGGTCACAAAGCCAATGACAGGGCTGAGATTTGAGGCCTGAAATACCTGGCTCCCAAGCCCATTTATGTTCTTTCTGCTATACCAAGAACATTCAAATTATGCTCCCACAGCCCTGGGGGTTCCTTCCCTAAGAATGCAGGCCAACTACTGGCCAAAGCCAACCCAAGTCTAGGCCGGGGCCTTCTCTAAAACCAGCTTGATCTCACTCACAGAGGAAACAGGTTGCCTACTGGCCAGTCTACAATCTCCTAAAGAATTATCTGAAAACCGTAGAGGCCTAAAGTGGTTGTGGGGGGTCATAGGATGCTGAAAAAAGGAAGACAGAAACCATCAGATATTAGAGAGACAAGGGATAAGACACAAGTGTGAGAAAAAGCAGCTTGATCTGTTGATAGTGAAGGCTAATAGTGTAAGGGGAGGAGAGGGAAAAATGATATTGCATGTACATCTTTCCAAACAGATCCAGTTCCTATAGGCTGCTAGCACCAGGGTTCTGTTTATTCCCAGCAATCTTCCAATTCAGTTCCTGACATCTGAGCAGGCCAACTATGACAAGCAAAAATTTTCAAACAGTCTTTGAAGAGAGGAAGCCCGGAACATCAAGTGAAAATTTCCTTGGTAGTAAAGATGATCTAAAAGATTTCTTCCTATATCCCCAATTCTAGTTCTCAGACTATCTCACTTGTTCTCTTCTTTTTAAAATCCTTGGGACTTCCCTGGTGGTCCAGTGGTTAAGAATCCGCCTTCAGTGCAAGGGATGCGGGTTCGATCGCTGATTGGGGAACTAAGATCCCATATGCCGCAGGGCAACTAGGCCCACGTGCCACAACTACTGAGCCCGCAGGCCACAACTAGAGAGAAGCCCCCACGCTGCAATTAAGACCCCACGTGCCGCAACGAAAGAGCCCGAGTGCTGCAACTGAGACCCAATGCAGCCAAATAATTTTTTTTTTAAAGTGCGAGGGAAAGAATATGAATAATAATAAAATAAAATTCTTGCAGTTTTGCAAGAAGTTAGCCTCTACATAAACTCCATAATGTGACTATTCCTTAGTGAATTTTCCTTGTTTCTGAACTGTCAACTACCTTTGACTCCCCACTCTTCACACACACACACACACACACACACACAAAACACGTTACTGGAATAATTGCCCGTGTGCTGCTAGCCCCTTGCTATGATACAGTAAATTATATCAAGTGCAGCACTCCCACCGCCGTTTTTGTTATTTATTTGTACTATCTGTTAAAACACTCATGTCATACTAAAGTGCTATTCAGGTAGCTGGACCCAGAATAATAACAAGTCCCTGACCTTAAGAAAGAAGAAAACATTTGCGCGGATGTGTTTGCTCATGTCAAAAATCTAAATTGCCACTCATGTTAGATTCTCCTCCAGATGGGGATGAAGGGGCCAGTTTCTTTCAAGAAGCTGGTTTAATGACATCCCAGCTGTCATATCTGAATCCATCATTTTACTGATATTAAAAACACACCCAAGGGACATGAGGGAACATTCTGGAGTGCTGAAAATGTTCTATACTTTCATCTGGGTGGTTGTCACATAGGTATATATACATGTAAACTCACTGAGCTATATACTTAGGATTGGTACGTTCTACCAAATGATTTCATATCTAAATTAAAAAGTGAAAAGAAAAGAATGTTTGTTATGTTTTATCCAGCTTTTCTAGGTGTTTTGTAAAAGATGGTTCTTCAGGATACATCCTTAAGCCCACCATTCTACTTGATACCAAAATCTAGGTTTAAACACCTCTCTTTTACTATAAGATTGCCATTATTCTTAAGCATTCAAAGTGTTGTCTCAAATCACATCCCAAAGAGCCCTCAGTGACGGGCAGGTAGAAGTGTGGACCACCCACCCCCTTGCTGTTAATCAGCACCACAAAACCACACTAGCTTCTCCACAAACAGGGCAAAACCTGCTGACCTGCCCTCAGGCCTTTCTTCCTTCAGAGTTCGAAGGGAGAAATGAGTTGGGGCTCCCATACAGCAAGATGTTACTGGGGGGACGAATGAAGTGCAAATTAGTCCTTTGGACAACATCAGAGTCTGACATCATACAACATCTCTGATGTATACACTCTCTTGGTTCTACCCTACAGAGAAGGGCTCAGGAAAAGCACACCATCTTCCAGAATCCAAAATCTTTTTTTACAGTTGCTTAGGTTCTTGGCAGAGAAGTCCAACCACCACAGGGTGGGAAAAAAAAAGCTGTGTTATGACTCTGAAACGATTCTGATTTTTAAATGGATAAAAGAAGAAAGTTGTAAGTGGTTAATAGGCTAATTAACCTGCACAAAGCTGCCTTGAAGTACAAATACTTTGAGGAAGACCTTATTAAAATTAAATACCCTATGTATAATACCCTATGGGTTCTTTCTTCCAAAATATTCAAAGCACATGGGGACTCTTGGGGGTCAAGAACAGACAAGTCCCAAAGGCAACATGACTATCCTTTAGAACACATGAGGCCCTCGAGCTCCAACAGGGTGGAAGAAAGGGTAGCTGTCGAGCCTGGGGCTGAGTGCAGGAGGGGATGGGGCAGTCTAGGAACATGGTGCTCCATTAAGTCCAGTTCTTTCTCCAAGTCAGACATGACACCATAATTTGTGCTCCTCTTCCTGTTAAGCAACAACACTCTGAAGCAGAACTCCCCAAGGCCAGACCAGGGGATGCATATAGGTTTGAAGCTTGGTGTACTACTTCAAAGACAAAGAAAGCAAAACTGAATACTTGCCCCAGAAATGTTACAATTTTAAGACACAAAGGAATGTACTAATTAGTGAGTGCAGTAATAACTTAGTTCTAACACTACTGATTTCAAAATTCAAGTTATAGATGGAAAAAAAAAATCCTCATCTGCATACTAATGAAAAAGAAAGAACTTATAAAGGACCTAAAGCACTATGAAGCAGTTAACCTTTCCTTTTATGAGGCAGACCTCACTAACACCTTGTAAAGGAGAGAGAGTGATGATTCTTTCACCACCAAGGTACTATTTTAGAGTCCAGTCAGCTCCTAGCCTCTCAACCATATACCACATCCTCAGGAGCAAGTGCACAAGTAAATTATGGCACCATCTGCAAAGAGGACTGAATGTGGTTACTTCAGTTTCTTCACTCCCAGGGAACTTGAGGAACACACTGGTTTGTTCCCTAGCTCTGTGTAGTTCCCAAGGTCAATCATGATCTTGCTACAGATTAGTCAAACCTAGAATTGATCTACAAGCCAAAAAAAAAAAAGAATTGATCTAGGAGCAAAAGATTACCCAGTTCACCTTCACCAGTGAGTTCCAGTGATAATGAGAAAGAAATTGGAGCCCAAATGGCATTAAACAGGAGACATCACGGAGCTGTGTGACCTAGTCAGCTGATGTAACCCCAGGTGACTGCTTTTCTAGTTTGCCTTCTAACATGAAAGGCATCAACAGTTGCCAACGTTCCTTTGATCCAGATTTGCTGCACGATTCCAGTGAGCTCAGGGCAGGAAACACACATAACTTCATATAAATAAAACCAGGGAAACCAAGTACTGAGATGGAGTACAGGGACCTTGTGTTCAAATATTTCCAAACACACCAAGAACACATTTAGTAAATATTTCAAGATTTGACTGAAGGAGGAAAAAAAGGTAAGAAAACTACAGCAATCTAAGACAGGGGTCAGCAAACTATGGCCCATAAGCCACAACCAGCTTGCTGCCCCCTCTGTAAATAGTTTTACTGGAACACAGCAAGCTCATTTGCTGTTTTCTACGACTGCTTTCTAGCTACAATGGCAAAGTGACAGAGGCCAGATGGCCTAAAAGTCCTTTACAGAAAGAAAGAGTCTGCAGACCCCTGATCTAAGGAATAGGTGATATTTAGGGTCCATCTAAAATCTTTCAAATCAGTGAAGACAAAGTGACGACAATTCAGCCTTAATGATTCACTTGCCTCAGAGATGGACTGAAATGGGCATGGCTCATATTGGTGGAAAGTTGCAGGTCTTTGAGATTTAACTGGTAGGTAGGCTTCCTGGTGTAGAGCAAAAGCACCTCACTGAAGATAGGTCTTACCCTGATTCTAGTCCAAGTCAGAAAAGATTTTCTATAGACCAACAACTAATAATGACTGCAACTAAGTTCCCCATCCCCTTGGTGAGAGGTGGGGAGATGACCACATAGAGCAGGTACATTTTAGCTCAACGTAAAGAATTTTCTAAGAACTAGTCCAGTGAACTAGACCTGAGGTTCCCAAACTGTACAGTGTCAGAGGCACTGCAGCAAATTCAGAGGGGTGCCACCAAGTATTTTAAATTTTTGAGGGAAACACAGCAATACTTGACATCTCTTATGCCACGTGAACTACCAGCTAGAGGCAGTTAAAAATTTTGACATCAGATTATACTACATCCCTTTCAAAGATGTCATATCTTTGTAAAGCTGGGTTTTGGCAGTTGCTATGATAAAAACCAAGTACCTCATGAAAATAAGTGTAGAACAGGAAATGAAGGTGGCAATGTTCCACATGATCCCAAGGTTTGAGAAAATGAGGTGTACACATCTCATTAGTTAAATAACTGAAGTTATTTTATTAAAACAAAAATATTATTTTCTTCCAATTATTTTGATTATTTTTTCAAGTGGGTACTAAGTTATTAAGATATAAATATTTAAGCTGTTTGAACCTACTGACTTAATAAATGGAACTGTTAAGTATTTCATTTGGCCTGGAACATTGTAAAATATTACTGAAACACTATGGGTTCTATGATCCAAGAAAGTTTGGAACCTCTAGACTACACTGTTGTGGATGATAGAGAGCTCCCCAAAAGTAGAGATAATTCAAATACATGTTTAAAAATCATTTGGGGGAAAAAAAAAAAATCATTTGGGGGGGCTTCCCTGGTGGCACAGTGGTTGAGAGTCCGCCTGCCAATGCAGGGGACACGGGTTCGCGCCCCGGTCCGGGAAGATCCCACATGCCGCGGAGCGGCTGGGCCCGTAAGCCACGGTCGCTGAGCCTAGCAGAGAGACAGGGACACGGGTTTAAGAAGGTACAAACTATTATGTACAAAACAAGCTACAAGGGGGACTTCCCTGGCAGTCCAGTGGCTGGTACTCTGCGTTTCCACCACAGTGGGTATGAGTTCAATCCCTGGTCGGGGAGCTAAGATCTCACATGCCGTGCGACGTGGCCAAAAAAAAAAAACAACAAGCAAACAAAAATAAACTATCAAAAAATAAAATAAGCTACAAGGATATATTTACAACACAGGGAACATAGCCAATAATTTCTAATAACTATAAATGGAGTATAACCTTTAAAAATTGTGAATCACTATGTTGTACACCTGTAACTTACATGATATGGTACATCAACTATACTTTAATTTAAAAAATTATTTTAATTTATCTCTAAGGATACCAGAGGGCCTGCCTTCAATGTCCAAGAAGCTGGATTAGTTACTTCCAAACTCTCTTCCCATTGAGATACTGTAATCTGAAATGAAGAAGTCCAAAAAGGATGGAAGGAGACGGAAAGTAGACACCTGTCTCAATGAACAATACAGAAGTCTACAGCTACAATTCCAAAAAAAGACAAACTGAACACAGCCAAGACTTGTCACTCAGGTTCTTATACTTTCTAATCTCATTTTTTCTCTCTGGATCACAGGGAAAATTAAGGTCTTCACTCCGCTTTTCCATACATAGGTCAAAAGGCCTAAATAACTTAAGTTTCACAGAGTTCCACACGGGGAGATGTAGAGTTGATGTAGTCACTGCTACATATAATCAGGGACCCAAAACACCGTCCCTTATCTGTACTCTGCAGGACAGGTCCATGCCTAAGTCCACCTGAGAAGCTCCCTGGTTACTCAGAAGTCTTATCTACCAAAGGCAAGATGCCAGAAAATGGAAGTTACATGATTAGTACATTTAAAGATAATGGGGGGGGGGGGGCTTCCCTTGAGGGGCAGGGGTTAAGGATCCCCCTGCCAATGCAAGGGACAGGGTTCGATCCCTGGTCCGGGAAGATCCCACATGCCGCGGAGCAACTAAGCACATGTGCCACAACTACTGAGCCTGCGCTCTAGAGCCCATGAGCCACAACTACTGAGCCCGTGTCCCAGAAGCCACCTCAAGGAGAAGCCTGCACACCACAATGAAGAGCAGCCCCCGCTCACTGCAACCAGAGAAAGCCCACGTGCAGCAAGGAAGACCCAATGCGGCCAAAAATAAATAAATTTATTAAAAAAGATAATGTGAAGGACTTCCTTGTTGGTCCAGTGTTAAGAATCCATCTTGCAATGCAGGAGACGCCAGTTAGATCCCTGGTCAGGGAACTAAGATCCCACATGCCACAGGGCAATTAAGCCCAAGCGCCACAACTAGAGAGCCTAAGTGCCGCAACTACAGAGCCCACGCACTCTGGAGCCCACATGCCACAACTAGAGAAAAGCCCACACGCCTCAATGAAGATCTCGCATGCCACAACTAAGACCCAATGCAGCCAAAAAATAAATAAATATTAAAAAAAAAAAAGAAAAAGTATATAATGTGATTATTCTGGACAGTCTACAGAGGCATAAAATAAACTTTAACACCTGCAATTTACAAGATAAATTCACTATTCAAGTTCTCATGGAGTCATAAGCATGAAACAAAAACCAATCAAATCAAAATCTTAGATCAGCAGCAGAGCAACTAAGCCCGTGCGCCACAACTACTGAGCCTGTGCTCTAGAGCCTGCGTGCTGCAACTACTGAAGCCCATGCACCTGGAGCCCTGGCTCTGCAACAAGAGAAGCCACCGCAATGAGAAGCCCGTGCACCACAACAAAGAGTAGCCCCTGCTCGCCACAACTAGAGAAAGCCTGTAAGCAGCAACGAAGACCCAACGTAGCCAGAAAAAAATAAACTTCCATTTCTTTAAAAAACCAAAAAACTTAGATCAAATCTAAGATCAAAAAGATAAAAGGTGCCTCTGCACTGTTCTAGTGTTACTTCCAGTGTTTCTCCTTCAAAACAGCATATCTACATTTGTTTAAAATCCGTCTTCATTAGAAACTCCAGATGGAACAGATGGTGTCTTCCTGGTTCAGTTATATTCCCCCAGAATTACAGTGGGCAGAGGAATACCCCTACTTTGGTTGTTAGCTAGAATTAATCCCTTCTTTCCAACAGGCTTCATTCCTACTAGAGAAATCTGATGGGCAGGAAAAGAGGAAATAGGCATTAACTTATATTCTACTGGAGAACTCTGTTCACAGCAAATATACCATGCAGGAAACAGCCATCTGTAAGATGAGGACAGGTGGATCTTGAACAATTTTTTAAATTTATTTTTTAAAGTACAGAAACCCTCTGTACTTAAAAAATCTTAGAGAGACCCTGATATATAACACAGTGAAAAACAGAGTTGTTTTGATTAAAAGCAAAAGAGGGAACCCAGAATCTTGCATCCTCAGCTACCTCCTGGGAAATGTTAGGGCACTTAGGGCAGTGCCTAGCTCATCTACAGATCTAAATTTATAGTGGGTCAAATATAGCAATGAATATTTTTCTTATCAGAATGCTACAGTCAGAAAGCCAAAGTCTCCTAATCTTACCTCCTAGCCTCATCTCAATAGGGATGAGGCATCAGCTCTTATGAAAAACCAGAGATGGGAAAGGAAAACTGCCTCCCCGCATAGAGAATACAACTGAAGACATGCTGTCAGTGAAACCACACAAAACTTACACTGAGGAGGGCAGCATCACTGTTCTAAAACAAAAAGAAGCAGAGATTGAATCTGGGTATGGTTGACAAGGCACCAAGGTAGATCTGGGTTCCTCATATCTCCACCTCCAGCTAGTTTAAACAACCCATTCGATTTGTCTCAAGATAAGTTTTTTTTATACAACGAATAAGGATATCTAAGGTCTTTTCCAGCTCTAGATTTCTATGATGCTAAACTAACATCATGTTTTATTAAGTACATACAGTGTTTTAAAGCTATTATTTGGGGTATTTGTTCTAACTTGAAAGAAGCTATCTTCATCAATCAACATATGTGGCTCAAAACTAATATCCAATCAAAAAAGAAAACTTACTGAAATCATAAACTAGTCTTCCACTTTAGTTTTTATTTTGCAAGATTTAGGTTTCACAGTAGCAGAACAGCTCAACCATCTTTGGGCACTAAAGCCTCTAATCAAGGCAGGCATCGTTCAAAACAACTCTGGTGGGACTTCTCTGGTGGAGCAGTGGTTAAGAATCCACCTGCCAATGCAAGGGACACAGGTTCGATCCCTGGTCCGGGAAGATCCCACATGCCGCAGAGCGACTAAGCCCATGCGCCACAACTACTGAGCTCACGTGCCACAACTACTGAAGCCCATGCAACTAGAGCCTGTGCTCCGCAACAAGAGAAGCCACCGCAATGAGAAGCCCGCACACCGCCACGAAGAGTTGTCCCTGCTCGCCGCAACCAGAAAAAGCCCGCGCACAGCAACGAAGACCCAACGCAGCCAAAAAATAAATTAATTAATTAATTTAAAAAACAATTCTGGTAATTCCCTCGTGGTCCAGTGGTTAGGACTTGGCGCTTTCACTGCAGTGGGCCCGGGTTCAATCCCTGGTCGAGGAACTAAGATCCTGCAAGCCACACAGTGCAGCCAAAAGACAAAACAAAACAATTCTCTCTGAGAAAGGAATGGCAAATGGAAGCAAAATTAATGTGATAACTATTCTCTACTGGGTGTCAGCTGGCTTGTTCCAAGAATGCTATTTTCACACTCCAGCCCAGTGCTAACAGAGTCTGCAATAAATGTCAAGAGTCACAACTGTCATGTGCACAGCACTGTGTTGGTTGTTGCCATCATCTGAACTTAAACGAAAACATGAGGCTAGAAACTTGTTTTCCTTACCCTCCAAACTCTAAGTGGGAAAAAGTGGTGTGACCTAGACAATATACATTTCATTTCTCATCAAAACCAGGACACAATTAAGTCACAACATGATCTCTTAAAAACACACATTTTTCAGTCAAACCTGTAAGACCTAACTAACCCTCCTTTGCATCTATAATTCAGAATGTAAAAGAAAAATTTCAAATCCAGTAACATCAGAGACTACTTCAAATAAATTCCAGCTCACTGTACAGGCTAATACTCCCACTTAAAGGGCAGCTCCCCCGCCTCAGTGTATAAACATGACCCAAAGGAAACAAAATTTAGAGATTTCAGTTCACAAGAATATACTTTTGCACCTTCTCTGCTAACTTGTGCTCACAAAACTTCAGCCTGTGCTTATGAAATTTAGCTACTTACATTCAAGTTACCATATCTGAAAGGCTCTGAAAGATTGGAAAGCATGCTACTTCTACGCTAGCTTTTATGCTGAACCACTAGCTCTGCATAACTCAGAAAGGAAGAAGAAAAGAAGGGAGGGAGGGAAGGAGAAAGAGAGGAGATAAGGGACAAAGCTGTGAGTGCTAAAGACAGGAATAAATACAATGCAATGGTTGGCGAGAGGAGGTGGGCTACCAAGGATAACTATCCACCCGTAAAAGGCAAAACTTTATTCCTCAGGAGGAACTGGCTTCTTGTCTATAAAATGCATTAAACAGAGGGCTTCCCTGGTGGCGCAGTGGTTGAGAGTCCGCCTGCCGATGCAGGGGACATGGGTTCGTGCCCCGGTCCGGGAAGATCCCACATGCCACGGAGCAGCTGGGCCCATAAGCCATGGCCGCTGAGCCTGCGCGTCCGGAGCCTGTGCTCCGCAATGGGAGAGGCCACAACAGTGAGAGGCCCGTGTACCGCAAAAAAAAAAAAAAAATGCATTAAACAACAAAGACCAAGTAAACCTGCTGCTCCTGGGAATTAATACTTTTGGGTATGTATCTCTTCATACCTATACACTTCACCGTTCCTCCTGAATTACTTGATGAATACAATCAATCAATGGTAAGAAACCCCATACCCCCTAAAGTAAAAACATTATATTTTTATAAGAAAATTAGTTTAAGTATTTTGATAGACACCACTTACTGTACTCAAATCTGTGTGAGCCCACCTTGTTTTAGATAATGATAAACAGAAAGAAAGAAACGGATTAGAACATAGAAGATGAGAAAAAATATTTTAGGTTAATTCCTGTGAATTCAGGTAGTGTTATTAAAGTAGTCAAAGTATGATTTAGTAGATCAATCAGAACATTCAGTTATACAGTTTTAAGCTTACTCATTCCAAAATAGGTTTTCCATAAAAAAGAGAAAACCCGACATTAAATGCCAAAATCAGTACTTAATGGTAAAGTACCATTCGACATCTATAACAACATCACAATGCTGTTGCTTGTATTCAGCATTCCTACAAAGCTCTAAGAGGTCTGAAAGGGAGACCCTGTAGCAGATCTCTTCTTTCTACATTTTACACGTTATGTACCTCCAAAGCCAAGGCTGTCTTGTCGTAGGCATTAGGGACTCGCTTCTGGATTACCCTGGCATAAATGGGCCCATTCTGGAGGTTAGGGAGCGGAGTGTTGACGCTGGGTTGGGCATAGGGCCCGGGCTCCGGCCCACCCAGTGGCTGTGGGTGGGAACCCTCCTGGTTACCTCCAATCAGAGCCGATACTGAGGCGGAGGCAGGTCTATACTTCTCGACGTAAGGGACTGGAATCATCCCCCTCTTGCCTTCGCTGTCCTCCGCATTCCACCACTGCTCTTCAGGCTTATCCCGGATTCTCAGGATGTCTCCTTTCTTAAAGGGAAGATCTTCTTCATCATTCCCATTAAAGTCAAAGAGGGCTCGTACATACTCTGCCTCTTCCTGCCTGAGAATCACTCCACTACCCTGCCTGGATCTGGAAACTGGTTCTATCAATGTTGTAGTGTCCAAATAGTGTATTTTGTAGAATTCCAGTAAAGCAGGCAATGAATCAAATTCTTGATCTCCTATTCGGAGTCTGGAGGGGCTCACCCCTGGAAAAAAACAGAGCAGGGTATTATTTAAAGATATATTATACTGGAGATGCAATGTAGATTTTAAGCATTTCCCAAACACATTTAGTCAATATTTAATCAGAAAGAAAAAAACAAAAAAAAACCTGTCTAGAATAAATAACTGCTTCTCCTAATAGTAAACTAAAATCATACTTTGTAGCTCAAACATTCCCCAGGAAGAAAGATGCCTATCACCACCTGCAGCAGTCAGAAGGCTCTGATAGACCAACCACGCCAGTCATGACATGCTCTCATACTGGATCAAAGACAGAGCAACATGGAGACTTCCTGCTAATTCTCCCCAAGTGTTCTGTTGCCATTCCATTTACAGGGTACAAACGGTTCAAGGCTGTGTTACAATCTTCTTTTCAACCTCAGGAAATGTAGCAAGCTCTCCTTTTTCATAAGTCGCAGCAGCTATTCCAGGAAGAGGTGGGGAGAGCTTGATATTTATACCAGGATCATACATTCGTATCTTCACATCTAGAATGTACAATTCCTAATGAGAAAAAGTTTTAGACTATCTTTTTAATCTACAATTAATGACCTCAATCTCTCTTCTGACAACTAAAAAGAAAAACTAAGAAGCTAACTGCTTGAAAATCAACTCATAAGATCTTCACTTAAATAAAACATGGAAACTGGACTGTTCCCTTAGAAACAAACAGGTCTTGAAAAAAGGTAAATAAGGATGCTCAGGAAAATAAAGAAGTGTTAAAATCCTCAAATTGATGACACACTGAGGGTCCAAGAGAAAGGACATATTAGGAATGCTTAAAATTCACATGACACAAAGGTGTGTGAGGCCTTTGACACAGGGCATACTTTAAACTGCGTTCCCTCCCTATCCTGAGATTCTAGAATTGAAGGATAATAAATGAATGTATTTTGCTTCAAATAAGAAACAAAGTTTCTAATGAGGAATACAAACCTTTAACTTGCACTCTGCTAAGCACCCAAAATATCGGCATCTTAATTGGATTCTTTACTATTTGGTTTCCTGATAAAGGAATGCATAGCTCTACAAAAACTTTTTCATGGAGTTTTTTTGTTTGTTTGTTTGTTTGTTTTGTGGTACACGGGCCTCTCACTGTTGTGGCCTCTCCCGTTGCAGAGCACAAGGTCCGGACGCGCCCGATCAGAGGCCATGGCTCACCGGCCCAGCTGCTCCGCGGCATGTGGGATCTTCCCAGACCGGGGCACGAACCCGTGTCCCCTGCATCGGCAGGCGGACTCTCAACCACTGCGCCACCAGGGAAGCCCCCCAGGTTTTTTATATAGGTATATACACACACACACGTCATAAATACATTTTTTGTTTGTTTGGTTGGGTTTTTTTGTTTTTTGTTTTATTGCGATACGCGGGCCTCTCACTGTTGTGGCCTCTCCTGTTGCGGAGAAACAGGCTTCGGACGCGCAGGCTCAGCGGCCACGGCTCACAGGCACAGCCGCTCCGCGGCATGTGGGATCCTCCCGGACCGGGGCACGAGCCCGTGTCCCCTGCATCGGCAGGCGGACTCCCAACCAACGCGCCACCAGGGAAGCCCATAAATACATTTTTATAACTAGATTACTATAATTTTATACCTTGCCCCTTTTCCTACTGTAAAATAAAAATGTTTTACTTTATATAATATTCTATTATATAATATTTATATAATAAAAATTTCCCCATATTCTTCAAGAATATGACTTTTAATGGCTATAAAATATTCCCAACTTTTCACTATTGCAAACAATGCTGTTATGAGTGTTTTTGTTCTGGTCTACTAATGAACATTTTTATTACTTCCTTATGATAAACTCCTTGAAATGCAATTGCTGGATCAAAGGGTAAGAACATTAAGGTTTAGGGACTTCCTGGCGATCCAGTGGTTGAGACTTCACCTTCCAATGCAGGGGGTTCGGGTTCGATCCCAGGTCGGGGAGCTAAGATCCCACATGCAGGCCAAAAAACCAAAACATAAAACAGAAGCAATACTGTAACAAATTCAGTAAAGACTTTAAAACTGGTCCACATCAAAAAAAAAAAACAACAACAACATTAAGAACATTAAGGTTGGACTTCCCTGGTGGCACAGTGGTTAAGAATCCGCCTGCCAACGCAGGGGACATGGGTTCGAGCCCTGGTCCGGGAAGATCCCACATGCCACGGAACAACTAAGCCAGCACGCCACAACTACTGAGCCTGTGCTCTAGAGCCCACGCATCACACCTACTGAGCCCACAGGCCGCACCTACTGAAGCCTGTGCGCCTAGAGCCCATGCTCCGCAACGAGAAGCCACCGCAATGAGAAGCCCGCACACCACAACGAAGAGTAGCCCCCGCTCACCGCAATTAGGGAAAGCCTGCCTCACCACAGCAGCAAAGACCCAACGCAGCCTAAATAAATAAATAGTTTTTTTAAAAAATAATAATTACATTAAGGTTTATGTTGCCAAACTGTCCTCCAAAAAGTTTGTATAGTTTTACACTCCCACCAGTAGTTTATGAGTTCCTATTTCCCCCATACCCTTGCCAAACAGCAGGGATATCTCTTCTTAAATAACATCTTTGATTGTTTGATGTTTTTCATGTTTATTGACTATTTGTACTTCTTTTGTGAAAGTTACTTGTTCGATTCCTTTGTTAAGGGAAACAGCCAATCTACCCTCTCCACTCCTATTAAGACCAGCCCACCCATCTAAAACCCTTTGCCATTAGTGCTGTGAAACAGGAACATTGTGGTAGCCCAGCTGTCTAAATCACTTCGCCACTCTAAAAAAATGAGACCAAATTATTTCGTTCAATGTTAGAAGAAAACACTTCTTCCAGAAAGACCAGAAAAAGTACATTTAAAATTCTCTACTGGAGACAGGTGAGGAGATAAACTTTGGAAGTTAATCAAAAGTCCTCAATACAGAATGAGTACTGATGAGTGCCTTCTCTTTTCACCCAAATGAAAGAAAGATCAAGACACAATTGAGAGGACAGATGCACATTTCTTATATTGCAAAAGTCCATCTGTGGAATTCATGGCTGTAAACTAAAACAAGTTAATAGCCCACATTCAATAATGTTGGCTGTCTCTCCAACTCAAGATGTTGAAATACATGCCCAAACCCAGGATTGTCCATCTATGGCAAACGCTCATCAGACACCAGCATAATGCAACCCAATAGCTCCAAGTACAGGACTGGAGAGATGATTTTGGTTATGACCATACCAGAGCATGGTGGTGCTATATTCTGGAGTTTCTCTTCACTAAAGCGGATCACTGATGGGCAATTATTCCTATTCAAGTCTGGTCAACAAGATGCATGGCTATCTCATCTATCACCAGTAGGCTATAGTGAACTTTCAGGTCTGTGGAACTATGTTAAGGACAGGGTCAGTGTGAGCTCCAAGAAGACCTACTTAGCACTGCCTGGTCAAGAAAGCCTCCAGGGTAAAGTGGTAGGGAGAACCTTCACACCAGCAGAGCACCCCAGCTTAGAAAATGGTCCTGATGACACCTGGGAAGAAAAGCTCCCTTGCTAGAATTTACCCAACTACATTCCAAGGTACAAGAGCTAATATGGTTTTTCACTAGTCACCCTTTTGGGACAGTGGTTGGCAGACTGTACGTGCTTATTGTTAGATATTATTCTTTTTTTAAATATTTTTATTTACTTATTTATTTATTTTGGCTGCACTGAGTATTTAGTTGCGGCACGTGGGATCTAGTTCCCCAACCGGGGATCAAACCCGGGCCCCCTGCATTGGGGGCATGGAGTCTTACCCACTGGACCACCAGGGAAATCCCATGTTAGATATTATTCTTAATGAACATAACTCTGAAGTGAGGAAAAGTTAAATCAAAATCTGTTCCCAGTTTGAGAAACTCACAGCGTAGTTGGGGATACAAGCATACACAGTGTGGTTAGTAAGCAAGGAGTGTAGCCGCATGTCTTAGGAAGACATTATTTTTTTCCCCTGGCTTTCACTTCCAACTGGAGACATGCTCTTACAAAAAATAGTGGCAACAACAAATTATGTTCTAAGATACAACAAAATCACAATAAAAGAGCAGCTCTTTCCGTTCCTGAACAGTTTTTTTTTTTGGTCACACTGTGCAGTTTGGGGGTCTTAGTTCCCCAACCAGGGATCACACCAGGGATGGAACCCAGGCCCCCAGCTGTGAAAGCTCCGAGTCCTAACCACTAGACCATCAGGGAAATCCCCTGAATGCTTCTAAGGTACTCTTTTCTAAGATGGCAACTACTCCCTTTCATCCACTGTTATGGTTTCTCCAATTACTGTACTATCCCAAGTGAAATGTGTTTTGGGTTTTTTTTTGGGGGGTGGGGGTGGGATAGGGTTTAGAAGAACAAATAAGATGACTAAGCCAAGTCCCTTAAAAAGATCAGTGTGAGAATTCTGAAAACAAACCGTCAGTTCATCTGCCAGAAAGGTAGCAAGTTGGTTCAATTCACTTCTTGCTCAAATGCTTCATGATGTGAACTGAGCCCACTATTTTTTTGTTTGATTTTTGCTTGGCAATTCCAACAGACACAAAAATACAAGGAAAACACCAAGTAAAAATTTACCTATAAATGCTTTACCTTTCCTTTCTTTAAAAAAAACTATATATATATATATATTTTTTTTTTTTTTTTTTTTTTTTGGCCACACCAAGCGGCTTATGGGATCTTGGTTCCCCAACCAGGGATCAAACCCAGGCCCAGGGCAATGAAAGCATGGAGTCCTAACCACTGGACTGCCAGGGAATTCCCTCTTTTCCTATTCTAATGACACTCTAATTATTCCATAGAGGAACACCTGTTTTTGTGTACTGCTGCAGCAGTTACAGTTAGATATATGGGGCAATCAAGCTTTGCTGATCCAGAAGAAGAGAAGGAGGGGGAACAGAACATACATAAGCCCCAGATAAGCCCAAACCTCACCACAGCTATGCATTCTGGTTCCTTTTCCCTAGTTCATCTCCTTCCAACCACAAACAGCCAAAGGCAGGAAATAGAAGGGCGGGAAAGGAAGGAGATACAGTCAGTCAGTCTAGAGAACAGAACAACAGAGTTCTCATAGCTGGGACTTGGAAAACCTCACTGACTTGTTTTACATTAAACCTGTGCTGGATTCTGAACGTGCAGTTATGAACACAATCAGAAATCAAAATCAATGCAGTCAGAAGTATCTTTTAACCAAAAGAGTTGTACATGCTCAACTCATTACTTCTAAGCATTTCAGCCTTCAAGTTACATCAGTTTTTACAAGACCACTCTCTGGAGGTTTTATGAAGAACACCCAAGAGCTCTGTGGGCTAAACAGGCCAGGTCACTTCTGGCATGGGCACCACCACAGTGGCTCCATCATCAGCCTCTCAGTCTCACAGCACTTCCTCTTCTTTTCTTTCCTCTTTAATTCTCATTCCCTCTTTCTCCTCTGCCTATGCTATTTATAGAGGCTGCTTAAGCACTCTCACTACCTGTCCAATACAAAGGGCTAACAAGGCCACTGACTTCCATTTGAGAAAGTATACTGAAAAAAAAAAAAAGGTCATGAAGAACCTAGGGGCAAGACAGGAATAAAGACACAGACCTACTAGAGAATGGACTTGAGGATATGGGGAGGGGGAAGGGTAAGCTGGGACAAAGTGAGAAAGTGGCATGGACATATACACACTATCAAACGTAAAATAGATAGCTAGTGGGAAGCAGCCGCATAGCACAGGGAGATCAGCTCGGTGCTTTGTGACCACCTAGAGGGGTGGGATAGGGAGGGTGGGAGGGAGACGCAAGAGGGAGGGGATATGGGGATATATGTATACATATAGCTGATTCACTTTGTTATACAGCAGCAACTAACACAACGATGTAAAGCAATCATCCGCCAATAAAGATGTTAAAAAAAAAGAAAGTATCAAGATGTACGGTTTCCTAAGCAAATAGAACTTCCTAAAAATAGTGGATGTCAGCATGGTATACTTTGCAGATTCAGACTCACTAGGTTTGATGAATTCTATCTCTATTTCCTAGCTATATTAGCTGTTATTTAACTTCTCACAGGGCCTAATTCCTAACTAATAAAGTTCCTGAAAGTAGCTGGTACATTATAGGTGCCCAATAAAAAGCAAATCAGTTTAACACACCCCCCCAAACCTCCAAATTCCTTTAGAAGTTTTCAATTCATACCCAAATCCAGAGTCTGCTGCACTGTTTCCCAG
The DNA here is from genome assembly GCF_003031525.2 of Neophocaena asiaeorientalis asiaeorientalis. NCBI lineage: Eukaryota > Metazoa > Chordata > Mammalia > Artiodactyla > Phocoenidae > Neophocaena > Neophocaena asiaeorientalis. The sequence goes on from NW_020172446.1 coordinate 6,218,195, forward strand.
AGAAGCTTCCACAGAATCTCAAGATGCTTCTCAAGAAATTCCATGGTCAAATTGGTTTGAAAGACCCAGTGTCCAATACCTGCCTCTCTTAGAGTCATAATTTCACATGAGCATAGTAAAGGCTTGGAGAAGTTCTGCAATAAATAAACCCACCTCCTTTTACCAAGGAATTTTTTCTTTTTTTTTTTGGTCTAAAACCTTTAACTCACTCACTGAAGAACTTCTCCAGAACCAATGAATGGAGGGATACTCTGATATTAAAGAGCAAATCATGAGGACCAGATTTGAGAACTACAAAGATGAGGTAAACAAATGAAACAGATGCTGAAGGTACAAAAAGGCAGCAGTAAATAACACGCAGTCCCCTACGATCTCCAGAAGTGTCTTGACCCAGCACCACCTTGAAGAGGCAGTACAGTTATCACCCTAGCTTCTACCCCCACCCCCAAAACGAGGCAAGTTTTATGCTCCACTCACCCACTAGAGCAACAGGTGGGAGGCTCTGGGTTGAGCAGGTGACGGCAGGCGCCATCTTATTTCCATGTACTGGATCCAAGGTTCTTTCACGCTTCTTGATGCACCCCACCCCCCTCCACCCAGCACTTACTCCTTCAGACATGCTGTAAGCCTCTCAAAGCTGAGAACAGTTTTCCACCTTGCTTCAACTCTTCCCTCTCAACCACATAGATTAATATACCTAATGCTTACTGAGTACTTACTAACTATATGCCAGTTCCATTCCTAATACACTAAAACTCACTGAATCCTCGAAACAACCCTGAGGTCAGTATTACTATTTCTCCTCTTTCACAGATAAGGAAACTGAGGCAGAGAGACGTTAAAGAACCTGCCCAAAGTTATATGAGTAGTAAGCAGCAGGTAAGGAAGGTTCAAACCCAGGCTTCAGAGCACAAGCTTATAACTACTTTCCCAACTCATATTTACTCAGTTTTATTGATTGTCTACTGGACAAGGTCTAGTAAAACCTCATGTTCCAAGAGGAAAAAACTAGTGGATCCATCAATGATTGCAAAGTCTTTCCAAGAGGTACAGCTGACAGTGTATGACCAGTAGACTTGACCAAGCCCTGTCCTATGGCCCTGGGGCACAATCAGGTCACTTCCAGGCAATGGCAGCACTGGTAGCCTGTGGGAGCTAAACGCTTATGTTAAAAACAAGTTCACTGGTGGTCCAGAGGTTAAGACTCCACGCTCCCAATGCAGGGGCCCGGGTTTGATCCCTAGTCAGGTTAGATCCCACATGCCACAACTAAAGATCCTGCATGCTGCAACTAAGACCCAGTGCAGCCAAAGAAATAAATAAAATATTTTAAAAAACAAAACAAAAAAACACCAAACAGGTTCACTGGAAAAGGTTGAGAATACCTGGTCTATTTTGTCCCTATGCCTCTAAAATCTATATCTAAGCCATTCCATACAAATTCATCCTCTACATTATCTCTACAAAATACACTATATAACCCTAAACAAAAAGCTCATTTCCCGTATTCAATCTACCAAATAAGGTTATTAAAAGCCTCTTTGTCACCAACTTCAGATAGCAGATGTGTATTCTCTGAACACTAAAGCCAGTTTCTTCTCGTCATTCTTTCCTTTTGGTCTTTAAACAGAACCTGGGACCCAGGGCAGAGACAAAAGTGTTGAGTCCTCAGAGTGCACTGTGGGATCTCAAAAGAAAACTGGCTTTGACAGAAAGGAATGCAGTGTAACAGTGTCAGCTCTCAGGTCACAATTCCTAGGTTCAAATTCTGGCTCAGTCATTTACTAGCTGTGTGACTTTGGGCAATTTACTTTATCTCTCTCAGTTTCCTCACCTATAAAATGGAAATATTTTAATAAGTGGAGATCATAGTACTTTCCTCACTAGATCGTTATAGACAGTAAATGAGACAAGGCACATAAAGTATTCAGCAAAAAAAAAAAAAAAAAGGGGGGGCTTCCCTGGTGGCAGAGTGGTTGGGAGTCCGCCTGCCGACGCAGAAGACGCGGGTTCGTGCCCCGGTCCAGGAGGATCCCACAAGCCGCGGAGCAGCTGGGCCCGTGAGCCATGGCCGCTGAGCCTGCGCGTCCAGAGCCTGTGCTCCGCAACGGGAGAGGCCACAACAGGGGGAGGCCCGTGTACCGCAAAAAAAAAAGTATTCAGCAAACTGCCTGGCATAGAATAACCAGCCAATAAATGTTAGCTATTAATATTGTATATGCCTTTCTAAAATTCAAGAAATTCTTCTGTGTGGTTTCAAAAGAATAAGAGCTGGACGGGGAGGAGGAGAACAGAGACTAAGTAGTTTTTATAAAGACAGCAACTGAATCAATTGCCCTATGTGGAGAATAGGGTACGTGGCAGAAAGAAAAATGACCACAATGCCCATGAACTTTCCACACCCCATGCACAAACTTTAGCAATCCACACCTTCTCTCTTGGGCCAAGGATCTGACCTCGTATCTGTTATGAAAAGGTGGAGCTCAATATTAAGGTAAGAGCTGAGATTAAAGTTGTAACACCAAGATGTGGGGAAAGCTCACATAAAACTGCCTTCTGCTATTTCCACATTCTGCAACCAACAAAACACATACACAAACAAAATGTTGAGAACTGAGTTTCAGGGACCGTTTGCCATCATGTCACTGCACAGTAATGCAAAACCCTAAACACCATGAAGGTGGTAAAAAGTAGAACATATTTGATTTAGGGTAAATACAAAAATATTCCCATCTCATGTTATAATGCTATTAAACCAACCAGACTGAGAAAGACCTCAGATAACTGTGGGCTTAAATATCCCAACACTTGGGACTTCCCTGGTGGCGCAGTGGTTAAGTATCCGCCTGCCAATGCAGAGGACATGGGTTTGAGCCCTGATCTGGGAAGATCTCACATGCTGCAGAGCAGCTAAGCCCGTGTACCACTACTACTGAGCTTGCGCTCTAGAGCCCGTGAGACACAACTACTGAGCCCGCGTGCCACAACTACTAAAGCCCACACGCCTAGAGCTGGTGCTCCGCAACAAGAGAAGCCACCACAATGAGAAGCCCGTGCACCGCAACGAAGAGTAGCCCCTGCTCACCGCAACTAGAGAAAGCCCGTGCACAGCAACGAAGACCCAACACACCCAAAAATAAACAAACAAACAAATAAATTTATTAAAAAGGAAAAAAAGTTAAAAAAAAAATCTCCACTCTCTTTTTAAAATTGGTATGTGTTAACAACAGAGACTACCCCTTCTCCCCATTTCTGGCCAGAGTGAATAAATCTAAATTAGGACTCTCCTAAAAGGGCAAGTCTGCAAAGGCTGGTTCAGGAGCCTCCTAATTCACAGGAGATTGGCCTGGATCTCGTCTCAGCTGGTCAGGACGAAACTGCTTCAACTTGGGAACAGTGAGAAGGTGCTAAGTCTCTTGGTGCTGTTACACAGATAACAGCAACCTCAGAATTACTCTGTACCTCACAAATCTCAAGTACTAAGTGCCTAAATCTCCTTAATACTCCCCAAACAACTCCAATGGCATGGGTAAGAGAGTCACATCTCAAATCTCTGGCAAGGAAGAGCCGGTACAGATAATTTAAATTCTCAGAGAATCAGCTCAGCTGGGTCTGTTCCCAACATCTAGGAAGACTCAGGCCACAGCCCTCAAAGTTATTGAACAAGGAGAGGCCCTGGAGTACAAGACAGACAATGCTGAGGTCCAAGAAAAAAATGAAGTTCCATTCACTTTCAGGGAAGGGATTGTCTCCACTGTCTAATTTCTGAATTATTTCCTGAAAAAAAATCTTTCCTCCACTAATCGCTTTGAAAACTAGAACCCCCTCATTGTGGAAAGCAGTCTCTGGACGCTAAGATCTCTTGAACACAGTCAGCCGGTCATCAGCTTATTCTGGGCTGGTCACAGAGGCCTTTCTTTTATAACCAAGGCACTTAGCTCACCACCTTCGTCCTCCGCGGGGGAAGAGGACGGTAAAAGTATTTTGGAAAAATGCCCAAGAAAGGAAAAAGCTGACCGGTTTCCTGAGGGTGTCTCCATCCCTCCCGGCCAGTATGCGGTGACTTCCTACCAAAGGCCACCAGGGGAGTATGGCCAAACCCGGCTCTCCAACACTGCAGGAAATGTTTCAAGCCTAAAAAGCCACTTGTAGGATTATCGGATTCATTCCGGGCACCGCTGCCAAGTGATGCCCCCGCAGTGCCAACATCCCCCTCAGCTCTTTTGTCCCCACGTTGCTCGGCCCTGCTCTGGCGCTAGCCCCACCCTGGGGCCGAAGCAGTTCCCCTTCCCCTGGGCTGTCCTCCCAAGTCACACCCAGAGGCCTGGGTCAGCGGCTCCTCCTCCCCCACACACTCCCGCTCGTCCGTGGGAGCGAGCCCCGGCAGCTGGCTGTCCCCCGGGCCACGGTCACTCCGGCCCTCTGCCTACGTCCCTCGTGGGGGTCAGCTCTCGAGGAGCAGCCGGCCAGGCTGGGGAGTTACGCGGCCCTCACCCCCGCCCGGGGCCTCCCGTCCCGTCCGTCCCTCACCGGGCGGAGGCTGGGCGGGCGACGGTGGCACCGGCGGGCGCGGGCCGCTGCTGTTGATGATGTAGTGGGAGACGCGCGAGTTCTCGGAGACACTGAGCACATAGTCCCCGGGGCTGGTGCTCGAGTCCCGCACCAGGAACACCCCGTGCCGCTGGCCCTGCAACAGCGCCACCGCCTCCTGCCGACTCAGCCGCCCCCAGTACCAGCTACTCCGCTCCTCCGAGTCGAAGTTGCCTGCCATGGCCGCCTCCGCGCCTACACGCTGGGCCGCCGCCGCCGCGCGCGCCCCTCCAGCCCCGGCGCCCGCCGCCCAGCGGACCGGCTCGGGTCTCAGCCTCTCAGCAGCGCCCGAAATGGCGGCGGAGGCCGCGGGCCTTCCCCACCGGAAATGACGCGCTCCCTGCCCCTGGGAGGATGCCGGGAAGGGGACCGCGGCCCGCCATTGGGAGAAGGGCAAGGCACAGCTCTTGCGCGCACTGCGCATGCGGCCTCTTGGGCGTCGTCGCGTGGCGGGGACCGGGATTGCAGAGGGTGGAGAGGCGGAGTCTAGGGCCGAGGGGCGGGGCCTCAGCTACCAGTCCACTGTTGGCCACAGGGTTCTTCGGTTCTCCGGGTTTCAAGTTCCTGGAAGGCCCAGGTTTCTAGGCAGTGACTAGCAGACAAAATTAGAGTAAAAAGGTGATGTGGCCCCAGGGCCTGAGTTCCCTGAGACAGTCTTTTTCTGATGGTTCCTCCAGCGTCTCCCCAGGCCTGCTAAAGTTCTTGTTTTCATTGATTCATTCAGCAAACAGTTGACCACGTTTGTCCTGCTGGTGCAAAGGTCATCAAGGCTGGGCCCTTTCCTCACCGAATTCTCAGAACAGTAGGAGGAACCAGGAAACAGTCAATGACGAAGGAATAACAAGTGACACGATGGGGAAGGGACAAGGGGCTCTAGGAATACAGAGCAGGGCCCCCTAATCCACTCTGTAGAGGAATCCAAGAGGGCTTCCCAGAGGAGGTGGCTTGAGCTGAATATTGAATGGCAATCGGGGAAGAGCATTCAAGACAAAGGGAACAGAGTGTGCCAAGCCAGGTGGAAGTATGGAGTTCTCCTCTCCGTTGAGGCTCGCAGTCATCTGCCCAGATCCTCTAAACTCTAATTGTGGTCATGGGTATCCTCTGCTCTCCCTGCCATCAAGATCATTTCTATCTCTGCATCCCATATCTATATCTGTATTCCTGTGACAGCCTGCTCACTGGTGTTCTATACTCTTGCTGCCCCTAATCGCATAGCACACATCTGCCAGTTTGCACTTTCTAAATTATAGCTCTGAGTCTGCTGCTACCCTGTGTAAAACTTTTAACAGTCTCCAGGTGTTAGAACTCCCAGTTTATCTCACAGTATGAAACCAGGCCACAGTCTCATCCTCACCGCTCCTACATGAATCTTGTGTTTCTTCTTTCTGGAATACCCTTCACTCCTTTTGGGATCTCAGACTCAAATGCCTCCCCTTTCTTGACCATCACATCACTCCCTCTCTGCATCTACAGCACAATGTCCATATTATCTCTATTAGAGTTCTTACCTCTTATACTGTAATCTTTCATTTACACGTCTGCATTCCATGCTAGATCTCCTCAAAGGCCAGGCATCTAGTGTAGGACACACTCCATAATCATTTCATAATAACAGCTAACAGGGCTTCCCTGGTGGCGCAGTGGTTAAGAGTCCGCCTGCCAGTGCAGGGGACATGGATTCGAGCCCTGGTACAGGAAGATCCCACATGCCGCGGAGCAACTAAGCCCATGCGCCACAACTACTGACCTGCGCTCTAGAGCCTGCAAGCCAGAACTACTGAGCCTGAGTGCCACAACTACTGAAGCCCGTGCACCTAGAGCCCGTGCTCCGCAACAAGAGAAGCCACCACAATGAGAAGCCCGCACACTGCAACAAAGAGTAGCCCCCACTTGCCACAACTAGAGAAAGTCGACACAGAGCAACAGAGACCCAATGCAGCCAAAAAAAAAAAAGCAAATAAATAAATTAAAAGAAAAAAACAGCTAACATTTATCCAGGGAATACTACTTGCCAGGCATAGAGCTAACTGCCCTTAGATAGATCATTTCTTTTAATCCTCTCAACAACCTTATGGGTTGGTCCCATTCTACAGATGAAGCCGGAGAGTTAGGTGACTTGTCCAGATACACATAGCCACTGAGTTGGGAGCCAGAATTCAAATCCTGGGAGGAGAAGAGAACTATGGTCACTCTGCTCTATCCTCAGGCTTCTGGGATAGGAATGGCAAGAGATGGGGGTGGGGAAAGGATGGCAGAAATAGATTTTTTTTTTTAATCAGTCAGCCCTGGGTTTTATGGTCTTATATGAATAACACACCTATTCCAGACCCACTTCACACACCCCTGGGCCTACTCTGGAAAGGGTTGGGGAGCAAGGACAACTTCCCTGCTGTGGGTGATTCATCGTGACCCTGGCTTAGTCACAGCATGTCACCACAAGCCAGCAGAAGAAGCCAGCCCAGGGTGAATTGTGGTCCTTTGGGAAAGAGACATGCCTGCTCTTCATTTCCCCAGGATGACTGGGTAAGGTCCTGCCTATGGGGATCTGAAGCCGTGCCTCTAAGCCCCCTCTCTGGGGCACATGGACATGACAGAAGAAAATACCTTAAAAGAAAAGAAAAGAAAGAGGGGGTGAGGGAGAAAGAAAGAAATGAAGGAAGAAAGGAAGGAAAGAAACAAAGAGAGAAAGAGAAGACAGAGAGAGGGAGGAGAGAACAAATCATAACTAAGCTGGAAAGTAAGCAAGGAGATTGGTAAGGAGGGGATGCCCAGCACCAAGCAGCTATTCAAGTGTGTTCTTCCTTGGAGCACAGAGAACCTATAAATGCAGAGGCCAACAAGGTGGGAACAGGAATGGCCTTGGGACAAGAAGAAGGCAAGCCCCTCTGCCCCTTCCTCCTTTCTCTTCTCCTCCTCTCCCCTTCATACATAAGGATTTACAGCTATAATGGTGGCTTTTGGCCCCTGATAAGCCTGAGATCTGCCCTACAAAGAATGTAAAGAATGTGACCTTCTTGTTTAGGAAGATGCTCCTGGAGTTGCCTGAAGGAGAAGCAGAGATGAAAGGAGAAAAGAAAGGGAAGGCTTCCCTGTTCAAGAGAAAAACACATCAAAGTCCTCTACTCCCTCCCCTCTAATCAAAGAAAGGCATTCCTGGGAATTCCCTGTCGGTCCAGAGGTTAGGACTCCGTGCTTTCACTACCGAGGGCAGTTCAATCCCTGGTTGGGGAACTAAGATCCACAAGC
>NW_020172446.1:6226381-6228041 GCF_003031525.2 Neophocaena asiaeorientalis asiaeorientalis
AAAAAAAAAAAAAAAAAAAAAAAAAAAAAAAAAAACGGGGGGGGAAAAAAAAAAAAAAAAAAGAAGAAGAAGAAGAAAGGCATTCCTTATTTTATTTATTTTTTTTTCTTATTTTATTTATTTTTAAAATAAATTTATTTATTTAGGCTGAGTTGGGTCTGCTGCTGCGCTCAGGCGGGCTTTCTCTAATTGCGTTGAGTGGGGGCTACTCTTCATTGCAGTGCACAGGCTTCTCATTGCGGTGGCTTCTCTTGTTGTGGAGCATGGGCTCTAGGTGCGCGGGCTTCAGTAGCTGTGGTACACGGGCTCTAGAGCGCAGCCTCACTAGTTGCGGCACACGGGCTCAGTAGTTGTGGCTCACGGGCTCTAGAGCACAGGCTCAGCAGTTGTGGCACACGGGCTTAGTTGCTCCGCGGCATGTGGGATCTTCCCGGACCAGGGCTCAAACCCGTGTCCCCTGCACTGGCAGGCGGATTCTTAACCACTGCGCCACCGGGGAAGTCCCACATTTCTTATTTTAGCAAAGGACGAGGAGCAGAGGTTCAAGGACCTATTTTCCTGCCTATGTCTCCTAAGATGATGAAAACTGCCTTGTACATCTGTGCAAGTCGTGCGCTGCACAACTCCAGGGTACTATGTAAATGAAGCCCTCTGGAGTTGGGCTACTCACACTCGCTTTTCCTTTAAAAAAAAACATTATTTATGAAGATGACAACAATTGCTATTTAGAGAGAAAACTGACACATATTGCAAAGTGTGTGTGAGAGAGAAAGGGAGAGACAAAAGTTGGTGGGTGTATAGGCACCATTGGTATTGGTGGGAAAGTAAACTTCTGCCCAGTTTTCATCCATGGATGGAGACGAGGAGAGAGAAAGGAGACAGAAAAATTTCCAAGTCTCTGCTGGAGTTTCTGGATAATGAAGAAGAGAGATGCCCCACCCCCAGTGGGTAGCCCATAGTTTTGCAGAGACAAGGACCTGTCTAAAGATGTACAAAGGTAGGGTCTGGAGGCAGACACTAGGGGAAAGCTCTGGGGAGAAAAGTGAGGGGATTGCAAGGCAGGTGGAGGGGAGGAGAGCATGCTGGGAACCAAGGCAGGAGATGGGACCTTCCTAGAAAGGTCAGTGAGATGTTCCCAGGGGTGACATGCTGCAGGGCTTTTGAGAATCATTTGTCTGCTTTGCTACGATGTAATTCCCCGATTGCCCCATCCTTTAGGAGAGCTGCTCACACAGATGCCTTTTGCAGGGAGGAAACAAGGAGAAGGTGTCTGGGAATTCCCTGGTGGTCCAGCGGTTAGAGCTCTGTACTTCCACTGCAGACGGACTAAGATCTTGCATGCCACACGGTGCAGCCAAAAAAAAAAAAAAAAAGAAAAGAAAAGAAAGGAGAGGGTGCCAACTTCCTTGTCTCTGTCCTCGTGGAGCTGAGAAAAATCGAGAACATCTGAAGGCGGTGAGATGCAAGTATGCTTATCTTCTCCTCTTCTCCTCCTGCCCACTCCTCTCTGGTCCCACTAACCATCCTCTTCCTCCATGCTTTGACTTGCTGTTCCGTCTGCCCGGATCTCCACGGTCACTCCCTCAGAGACCTCCTTCAGGTCTCTGCTCCAACGCTGCCTCTTCAGGGAGACCTTCCCTCACCCCCCCCCCCCTTTCCC
>NW_020172446.1:6228051-6231552 GCF_003031525.2 Neophocaena asiaeorientalis asiaeorientalis
GCAAACTGAAAACTCAACTCTCCCACTCCCCCTTCTCTGCTTGATTTTCCTTGCACTTATCCCCTTCTAATTTTACAGATCTGTTTCATGCGTTGTCCTTTCTTCCCCTCTAGAATGCAAGCTCCGTAAGAGCAAGGATTTTGGTCTTTTTGCTCCTGCTATATCTCAAGTGCCTGGCAGAGAGCCTGGCATATAGGCATTAAGTGAATATTGGTCGAATGATGAAATGAATGAGAGGAGAGTCCAGTGGAGGCACTTGTTCAAAGTCAGCTTCCTGTAATTGTCAGGTATCTCCTGGAGGGCCCTGCACTTCCCACAGGTGGTGAGCAAGGGGTGCAAAGCATTCTTGGTTACTTCTCAAAAGGACGTGTCCTCGGCTGCATCTGGGCTATGTCTGGGGCGTCACTCTCACATGTGCTCCAACTTGCTAGAGGAAGGCGTGCTGTTACAGTTGTAAAGCTGGTAATTGCACCTATCACAATGCTTATCTTATCTGTCGGCTTCTTGGTGTCAGCTTCTTGGAACCGCAGTTACTACTGACAGAGTGAACAAATTATTGTGGTGCTTTCATTTTTCTTTAACTTAATTCGCAGGGAGGTGTCCAAATCTAGGTGTGTTCACAGGATTGTGCCAAACCCAAGATAAGTCATACATTACGCAGTATCTGTTCTTTGGGAACTTCTGTCCTAGGTGATGAATCTAAACCCCTTGGCAGGTAGCCTGACTCCAAACTAAACCTCTCCTTGCCTTTAAGCCTTGCACCTGCCATTCCTTCTACCTACAAGGCCCTTCTCTTTTGGGAAAACTCTTAGCCTGCCGAGGAGCTCTGTGGTTGCAGATTGCAACACTTACTCTCTTTCTTCTGCAGGCAGCACTCTGATTTGGGGGGAAATCATCTGTTCGCAGTCTTGGTCCTTGCAATCAGGTGTGGTTCCTGCTTCTGCCTGGGGGGGAGCAGGCACATGACCCAGGCCCGGCAGGCATATATCAGAATGAGCTCTTCTCCCTCACTACACGGACCGGGTCAGGGAAGAGCATCTCATTCAAGCTGCTCCACTGAGAATCAGCTGAGACTTTGGAATCACTGGGAAAGAGGCACTTTCTTTTGCTGCTTCCGATGCTGAATTACAGAATGCAAGCCTGGAGCTGCCCGTAGCTGCTGCTGCCACCACATGAGTGGAGAACCTGCCTGAGAATGAAGCCACCACCCAGGAAGGCTGAGCCAAGATGGTTACAGACACATTCCTGAAAGTGAGAGCCTGGAAGGAGCCCTACCCTGGAACTGTGAAGCTGCTAATGCCAATAAATGTCCTTTTCTGTTTAAGCCAGTTTGAATTGGGTTTGTCACTTGCAGTGGAGTTTGGAGATTACCCTTTGAGACCCACTTCAAATGTTTTCTTCTCTGAAGTGTCAGCAACCCTCATCCCCACCTGAGTCAATCTCTCGTCACTGTGCCCTTGATGCCTGTACTTCCCACACTGGGCTGTTTCCATTCACTAGGCCTGCCTGCCAGGCTGAGGACCACACGGCAGGGACTGTGTGACGACCTGCCCTCCACCACAGCACTGGGCCAGGCTGAGTGGCCTTTCCATGGACAGTCAATGAAAGAGGGAGGCCATGTTGCAGCTACTGGTCACTCCTACTCTTTCCCCCAGGGAGGGATCCCAGCCTCCTTCCTTCTGGGCATAAGGCAAAAATTATAATACAAGACCCCTGGCTGCCTTCTAGGGGTCCTCTCCCTTTTTTTTCTTAATTAATTTTTTAGTTTTTGGCCGTGTTGGGTCTTTGTTGCTGCACGCGGGCTTTCTCTAGTTGCGGCGAGTGGGGGCTGCTCTTCACTGCGGCGCGTGGGCTTCTCATTGCAGTGTCTTCTCTTGTTGCCGACCACGGGCTCTAGGCACGTGGGCTCAGTAGTTGTGGCTCATGGACTTAGCTGCTCCGCGGCATGTGGTATCTTCCCAGACCAGGGATCGAACCCGTGTCCCCTGCACAGGCAGGCGGATTCTTAACCACTGCGCCACCAGGGAAGTCTTCCCTTTTCTAACATTCACAAGGAGACCAAAGTTGGCAAACACGTATTGCTTTATTTAGTGTTTCTCTGGATTGCAGAAGTGTCAGCAGTGGGCTGAGACCCCCCCAGGAGGGCAGAGGCAGCTGCGCAGTCCCCCAGCCCCTCTGGGGAGGTGGGGGGGAGGGGGAGAAGCAGCAGAAAGAGGTGACGCCCCTGCAGCTCCTCCCAAGGCCGGCCCCTTCCCCAGGCTCCCAGGATAGGGAGGGGGGTCAGGGGCCAGTAAAGGCCCTATGTCCTTGAATTGGGGCCAAAGTATATGGGCAGGGTGTTTGTCATCCTAAGGCATGGACTCAGGCAGGAGAGCTCCTTCCACCTGGTGGCCCCCAAGGGTGACTGCTGGTCAGGAAGCCACATGCACCCTTAAGGCATGAGCCTGTTTCACGGCGCCCCCATCCCTGGGAGAGGCAGTGAGGTGTGCTGAGGACAGGGTTGCAGTCTGGTTTTGCCCCAACCTACTGGATGACCTTGGGCAAGTCCCTTCCCCTCTCTGGGCCTCTGTCTCTTGCTCGTCACACCAGGAGACTAGACTAGGTGATCTCTCAGAGTCGTCCAAATTCTATGCTCTAGGGGTCCTGTCCCTACTCCAGGATGCCCTCAGGCTGGGATGATATTAGAAGGGCATTTTTAAGGCAGGAAGGAGGGGGCAGGCAAGGGTGGTCTCAGCCCCCAGGGGGATGTTGGAGTGGGCTACAGGTGGGCAGGCAGACGGACAAGGTGCCAAGGAAACGAGGAGAAAAGGGTGGCCTGGGCAGGGAAGAGGGCACCAAGGCCCAGACCGCCCACCCTCTCAGCTCCATTCCCTGCCCTGCTGGAGTCAGGGAAAACACATCCAGTGTGTCTTGGGGGTGGGAAGATGGCTTTTTTAAAAAATAGTTTCCTATAAAGCATCAAAAAATCTCAGAGAAAACCTCAGCAAAAGTTCCCTTCTCTCAAATATTTGGCATTGGCAGTGGGGCTGGCGTGGCTGCCTCTGGCCCCGGCTTTCCTATTGCTGTGGCCCGGCCTGGCCCACTCCTGGGGCAGCTCCCTGGTCCCTGCTGCTCCCTCAAGAGAGGGGCGAGCGGCAGGCAGGAGTTTGTTGGTGGGCTTCAAGGTGTCCCTGGGTCCCTGTCTGGAAGCTCGAGTCTTTGGTAACTGGGAAGGGGAGAAGGGGATGAGCGAAGCACTGGGAGGCGGGAGGGGGATCCAGTGGGCGCCTTCATCACCGAGAGTTCAGCCGTGGGGCCACCTGTGGGACGGGGGAGAAGCCCAGGTGGTGAGCAGGAAGCAGAGGTGCTTCGAGCACTTGTCTTCATGGCTTAGATATGTCACAGCGCGCGGGGGCAAGCTGGGGGAGTGGTCTAGAGGCCTTGGCGCTGGAGACTCCAACCCTATTCCCACGGGAGCCACTGCCCTGGCCAGAGCAGGCCTCCCCTCCCCCCCAGCACACT
>NW_020172446.1:6231797-6236051 GCF_003031525.2 Neophocaena asiaeorientalis asiaeorientalis
ACCCTCTGCACTGTGGGAGCTCAAAGGACCCACGGCGAGGCGCCCAGGCTCTGCCCAGCACCGCTGAGGTTGGAAGGCTCGGCCACCAGAGGCTCTGCCCTGGCCCCAGGGCCCTCAGCGGGAGGCAGGGTGCTGCCGCCAGGCCCCACTCACCACAGCCAGGTGCCCGTTCTTGGCCTTGGTGACGAGCAGCTCCGAGCCGGTCGTGAAGTCGATGATGCCATCCCTGCCGGGACCCCCTGCGAACGTGATGCTGGAGGGAAGGTGGTGCGTGAGGCCCACCTGCCCCACGCACGCACAGCCCCCTCCCCGCCCCTCCCCGCCTCACCTGCCCTGGTTGATGTTGATGTTGATGTTATTCACGCGGTCGGCGCTGAGGGCTGTCTTGGTCAGTGTCTCAATCACATGGTCACTCTGCAGCACCACGTCCCCCTGGGGGCCCAGACGGGGTCAGGGGTCAGGCCCTGCCCAGAGCTAGAGAAGCACCCCCTCCCCCACCCAGTCCCCCGAGGGCCACCTTCTGCTTATTGTCCTCACGCTGCACGTGGAGCACAAAGAGGCTGTCGCTCAGGCTGCTGACGGAGATTCCTGAGGCGGAAGGGCAGAGGTCAGGGATCAAGGGTCAGAGCGGGGGCCCTCCCCACCCAGCCCTGGACTCCGGCTCACCCGTCAGGTTGGCGTACTCAATCCTCTGCTTGACTTTGGCGTCCTCCACAATGACCACGGCGCTGGGCGTCAGCAGCAGCTGCCGGGAGCGGGGCTTGTAGCCCTTGCGGTCATATTTCACGACGGGCACTGCGTACTGGGGACAGAGGGTGGCTGAGGGGCCTCCTCACCCTCTGCCCAGGCCCTGACTCCCCCACCCAGTCCTCGGGCAGCAGAACTGTTTGGGGTCGAGGGTGGCCTGCAGGCAGCGTCTCACCTGGATGGGCTCAGAGCCCAGGGCCTGCAGCACTTTGGGGCTGATCTCATCTGCACCTGCAACCCAGATGGGGGAGGGGGAGGTGAGAGGAGAAGAGCGGGGACTAGGACAGTGACGGAGGGCTTACGCACTGGCAAGTCAGGGGCTCACCAAGCCGCGTGCTGATGAAGAGCCTGGGGACGCTCTGCGGGTAATTGTCCTTCTTGCCCTTGAAGATCTCACTAGCAATGGCTTTCTGCTGCAGCTGAGGAGACAAGGGCAGGGAGGGGGGCTGTCAGAGGGATGGCGACCATCACAGCAGGGACAGGCCCAGCCTCAGGGACTGAGACAGCTTCCCTCACCCTCTCTCTGGCCCCAGCACCAGAGGCTAAACCCTGCCACCAACACTCCCCTTTAGCCCCTTCTCTCCCTTACCCCCATCCCCACTGACCAAGGCACAGGCTCCTCAGAAGGGTCATGACAGAGAGGACTGTCAGGGTTCAGGCCCCACTTTGGGGATAATTCCCCACCACAGCAGGCCTTGGAACCCCTGAGATAAAGCTCCAGCCTGAGATCTGGCTGGTTGCTAATACTCAAAGAACTACTACAGGTTGGGATTTCCCTGGCACTGCAGTGGTTAAGACTCTGCTTCCACTGCAGGGGGCACAGGTTCAATCCTTGGTTGGGGAACTAAGATCCCGCGTGCCACAAGGTACGGCCAAAAAAATTTTAAATTATTTTAAAAAACCACTACTGCAGGTTAATTCTGCTGCGTGTGTCCTTTAGCATCATCCTATACTGAGTTGGCAAATACAGGCATGTCAGCCACCAATGTCTCTCTCTGGAACTACTCTATCAGACTCAAGGTGCAGCCTTTTCAACACAGGGCCCTGGGCAGCCTCTACCAGGCCAGCGGAGCTGGTCTAGAAGATAAACCCTATTTGCCGTGCAAAATCTACTCCAGCCTCGGCTTCATACATGAGGCCAAACGGGCTGGGATCCATTTGAGGGCACGTGGTAAATTGGGGTGAAGGTCCTCCAGGCCAGCACTCTTCGAGTGGCCCCCTGGCTAGTCCCCCAACGTCTGCCTCCCAGCCCCATACCTGCTGCTTCCACTCAGGGCTGATGCTCCGGCAGTACTTCCACACCATATTCTTCCGGCACAGCTCCCGCAGCAGTTCCGAGGCCTGTGGGCGCGAGCGAGGTCAGGGCACCCAGGCAGCCTGGCTCCCTTCCCTCTGAAGACAACAGGCATGTGCCTACCATCAGGCCTTGGCCTAAGTGACACCCCCTCAACCTGGACCACTCTTCCATTCCTGAGTTGCTTCTTTGCAAAGAACTCATTCTTGGGACTTCCCAGGTAGCGCAGTGCTTAAGAACACTCCTGCCAATGCAGGGGACACGGGTTCGAGCCCTGGTCCGGGAAGATCCCACGTGCCGTGGACCAACTAAGCCCGCGCGCCACAACTACTGAGCCTGCGCTCTAGAGCCCGTGAGCCACAACTACTGAGCCCGCGTGCCACAACTACTGAAGCCCACGAGCCTAGAGCCCATGTTCTGCAGCAAGAGAAGCCACCGCAATGAGAAGCCCGCGCACCGCAACGAAGAATAGCCCCTGCTCGCTGCAACTAGAGAAAGCCCGCGTGCAGCAACGAAGACACAACACAGCCAAAAATAAATAAATAAAATGAATAAATTTATATATATAAAAAAAGAACTCGTTCTCTGCAGCCCAGCTCCAGTTCCCTTCCCTTCCCTGATGGCTCCTCTGGTCACATGGTTATTAGGTCCCTCCGCTGAGCCTGCTGGTGGTTCCTAACTCAGCAGGGAGGGCCCACGGACCTCACGCAGGGCAGGTGGTGGCGTGGGCCAGGAAGTGTCCAGGATATTCCGGGGCAGCTGCCGCCGCAAGTTGAGCAAAAAAGAGGTGCGCACGTGATCCAGGAAGAAGGCGTTCTCGGGGCAACGGGGTGCGTGGCGCAGAATGAAGCCGCGGATGAGCCTGTGTGGGGGGGTGAGAAGCCTGGTAACGGACCCCCGCACACACACACTCTGCACCCCGCCCCCCATGGCGTCCAGTGCTCACTGCCGGATGGTCTGTGCTGCCCACTTCCTCTTGGCTGCCTTCCTCCGGCCCAGGGTTCCTCGCCACCACGACTGGATGCAGATGGCTGCAGAGACCACAGACGGCTGACCTCTATCTCCTCCCCACCCTTACCCTAGCCCCTGCCCTCCTGAAGACCCCTGGGCCCCCAAACCTGATCGCTTCACCCGGAGGAATTTCTGCCGCCAGTGAAAGCCCCTCCAGGTGGCCTGGATCTTCGTGGCTGTAATTGGGAAAGAAAGTCCCTTGGCCAGAGCGCAAGGGACCCGGCTGGGGGCCGGGCACTGTCAGAGCTCACTGAGTGGCATGAGTCGGGGGAGTGGCTGAATGAGCATTAAGTGAAGGGAGAGTAAAGGAAAGAGCAAGGGAGCGAGCAAAGCAACATGAGAACATGCAGAGTGTGTAGCCAAGGGCAGGAGACTGGGGCTGGTGACGAGGAGGGCAGCTGAATGTGGGCGTGGCGGACTTCCTGGAGAAGGAGCCCAAATGCAGTGATTTCTTTCCTGCTCCCCAGAGTGGACTCCACTGGGATAGGAAGGGTGGGGCCCCTCTCTCACCCAGGCTCTGCCGCCGGACCTCCAAGGCGTCCTCTGTGGCAAACAGGGTCTTGGGGAAGCGGATGAAGATCTTGGTCCTGGGAAGGCAGCACTGATCAGCCCCTGGTTGCCACCCCCGTGCCCCCCAAACACCAGGCGTGGGAGCCACTCACCTGCCCATCTTGTACTCTTCCGGCTTGTAGCCGAGGTGTCTGACCAGCACAGCCACCCCATCCTGGGGCCGTCCTGCCCATATGGGCCATGTCTCTGGGCACAGTGACTTGTACCTGGGGACAGGAGGGGCAGAAATGCACTCAGCCCCCACCCCTGCCAGCATCCTTCTCTGGGGGCCCAAGCCAGCTCTTCCGGGCATCTGCTGGGTGCTCCCACTGACTCACAGCTCACAGAAAGCCTGAGAGGTCGCTCTGTTACTATCCCCACTTTAAAGATGAGGAAATTGACATTTCTCATCTGCTGAAAGTCATGGGGCTAGAAAGTGGTAGAGGTAGAATTCACACCTGATTGACTCCCCAGGCCCCTAACTCAGGATAACCCCAAAGCTGCTCTATCCTTTCTGAGCTGATTGGAAACTCTGTCCTTTTCACAGGCGTTTACTATCTCCGCTGGTGAGAGATATGGGCATGTGGATGCACGCTTCATGGACCCCTGAGCAGCTGCTCTGTGAGGGCAGGGCCTGGGGGGGGTGGGGGTGG
>NW_020172446.1:6236188-6248136 GCF_003031525.2 Neophocaena asiaeorientalis asiaeorientalis
TTCTGCCTGCAGCATGGAGGGGCCCCTGGTGTGGATCCCACAGCAGCTCAGAGCCCCGTCCCTGAATGGGGCGGAGAATCGCTGTCCTCCCTCCCGGGATCAAGGAGGCGCCGATGACCCTCCCACCCTTTTCCCCTAGTGCTGAGCCAGGCCCCGCCCCACCTCTGCAGGAAAGCCTCGTATTTGCGGCGATAGGCAAAGCCGGCTCTGCGCACGCGCAGGTTCTCCATCAGCCCCAGGTACTTCACCTGGTGCCGGATCAGCACCTCGTCAAAGCGGCCTGGGGGAGGGATAACCGGGTGGTCAGAGGACTTTTGCCGCCAGATGGCCGTTGCCTCTGCAGGGGAGGCACAGCCTGCACTGGTCCAGGGGGCAGAGGGCTTACCGGGCTGCTTGGCGTCATTGGGCTTGATGCAGCGGACGTAGGCGGGCTCCTTAGACTTCAGGATCTCCACCAGCTGCAGGAGGCTCATCTTGAACTGGGTGGCCACCTGGTCAGCCAAGATGAACGGAAGGTTGGTCGGAGCTGGGCTGAGGCCGCTCACCCCTGCAGATGCCGCTCCCCGTGGCAGAGCTCTGAAACCCCCCCGAGACCCCTCCCTGGGGCAAAACGGAACCAGTTCCCACAACTACCCCTGCCCTGCGTGGGCCCTTACTTTTTTTTTTTTTTTTTTTAAATTACGACACTTTATTCCAGCATCGGCAAAGGTCAGAATTCTGAAGCTCCTGAAGACTGGGCAGCATTTCCAAGTGAAATGTTACAACTTTACAAGTTTTGTTTCTTATTTAATTCTACATGCAGGAACTGAAACTTGGTAAAAGAAAAAATGCAAAAAAGCCAGAAAAAAAGGTGTAATCAAGTTGTAGCATATAGATGCGCTCTTCAACTAAATTTACTGTGCCTACTGGAAAGCAAATGAAAGACAACCATCCTAGTAAATTAACAGATTGCCAGAAACAGGCTAAGGACCCTCATTTCTATCTAGTGGGGAGAAAACAAAACAAAACAAAAACGAAAGCAGAATGAAAGCTCTACTATTTCCATACTGTGTTTAGAGACAGAGGCTATAAACCCATGAAGGTCAACAAAATCTCCAGATCCCCTTCTCCCATCACCCCTCCCTCACAACAGAGGAAGGAGCCAGACTACATCACCTGCATCCCTCTGGCCGAGCTAGAGACCTCAGTTGAAGAACCTCATTCCCGTCTTAAAAATCCTGTTCAGGTCTCCTGGCAACCTCAATCCTATGTCTTCCTTTGGCAGCCACTCTTTCTCTTTTTAGAATTTCAGGGCCGCATTCCTAAACAGTGTGTCCTACTCCTATGCATTCAACCGTGATCCCTGTACACTGCACTGCAGGACCTTCCAAGGACTTCAGGCCTGTGGGAGAAGCGCATGCCTCAGCAAAGATTTGCAATCCACTGCGGTCCCGTTAATGCCAGGGGCGCATGCCTGGGGGTTCTGGAGGCATCAAGAAGGGGCAACTACTTCAGTCTGTGGGGTAGGGGGCATCAGGAAGAGTCTTCTGAAAATAACCCTTCAGCTGAGAATTAAAGGGTAAGTAGGAGACAGCCCGAAGGCAGGCAGGAGGGGACGGCATTCCGGCAGAGCGGCCGAGTGAGCCAAGGCTTGGTGTACACGGGGCACTACAAGCAGTGCAAGGACCCAGAGAGGGAGTAAAAAAGATAGTGTTAGGGAGGCAGTATCACGGTAGGACTCGAGAGTCCCATTAGGGAGATTAAATTCTATCCTGAGGGAAATAGGGAGCCAAAGAGGAATTTGGAGGGAGGGAATGACAGGAAAAGATCTGCCATTTGGAATAGCTCTACAGCAGACAGGTGGAGGATGGTTGGTAAGGACAGACGGGGAGCCAGGAGACCACAGAGGAGGCTGTGGCTGGCTCAGAGGACCAAAGTGGAGTAAGGGATACAGAGAGGCCGAGAGGCAAGGGTATTCCGGCAGCAGAAACCGGCAAGATCCAACGGTCGTTAGGATGAGGGCAATGGGGGAGGCTGAAGAATCAGGGATGATGCCCAGGTTTCTGTCCTTCAGGACTGGGTGGAGGGTGGTCCCTGCCCCGAGTTAGGGGAACAGAAGGAGCGGGCCTGGGACACTGGATAGTTAAGGGCCCTTTATAGACTACTGGGGTCTGGAGTGCCTGCAGGCCGCATGGAGATCAGTGGAATCTGTGGCTTGCTGGAGAGGCCTGGATCGAGTGGGTGTGTCCTCACGAGCGTCAAGGAGGGGGATATGAGGCCATGGATGAGAATGCTCAGGGGAGGGGTGGGGGTGGGGAGCAGAGGGCAGGGTCCCAGGGAGTCAGACTCTGGACAACATGCTGCCTCCATGGCCTCCCTGCCTGCATGTCTTGGCCTGCAGTGCTGTGGCTTCTACCTCTCCATGACCTTGCTCTTCCTGGGACTGCCCTGTCACTCCTCCTGCCAAGCCCAGCAGCCACACCTCTGACCACAGCTCACTGGAGCTCTCCCTGCATCTGGCACCACTGGCCATATCTGCCTTTCCCCGTCTCTCTCCTCGAAATGTCACTTTCCTGTCCACCTCCTGGATTTTTTTTGGACTGTGTACCTGTGTGGGGCCCTCTGTCTATCTGATAAGCACCTACCCATTCCCAAGTTATCGCAGATGCTTCCTCCTCCAGGAAGCCCTCCCTGACCACCTCCCCCTTCGACTCCCTCAGGCAATTTGCTGCTCCCTAAGTTTCCATAGCACCCTGCGCACATTTCTAGGAGAGCACCTATTCATTTTTGTATCCAAAGTGCCCAGCAACGTCCACTACAAATGTCTGCTGTGGGGGTGAATGCACGCAAGCGCCCGCACAGACACAGGTGTACACATACACGTCCACACTTAGAGACAGTGCACACACAGGTACACATGGAAGCAAGCACAGATGCACCCACGGGCAGCCTCCCAGACACACACCGGTGCACAGCCAGGCACCAGTGAACACACGAACTCACACACACTGCTAACTCGCAGCTCATGCAGGCACTGGTCCCGCTCCCGCGCACACACACACCCCCTCGGGTCCCACAGCCTTCACACCGTCTCTGGCCGCTTCTTGTCACTGAGCTCGCTCCGGTCGAAGCACTGGCTCATGATGGGATTTTCCGAGCTGCACATGGCCTGTGAGGGCAGAGCAGGGCGTCATGGTGGGAGCACAGGGTAAGGCCTGTCGGATTCCTGGGGCAGAGGTCGTACAGAGCCCCGACCGCGAGCCCTCCCCCTGGTCCTCCGCACCTCCTTCAGGTTCCGGAAGAGAAGGTCA
Organism: Neophocaena asiaeorientalis asiaeorientalis; assembly: GCF_003031525.2. Lineage (NCBI taxonomy): Eukaryota > Metazoa > Chordata > Mammalia > Artiodactyla > Phocoenidae > Neophocaena > Neophocaena asiaeorientalis. The sequence continues at coordinate 6,239,479 of NW_020172446.1, forward strand.
TTGTTTTTATCCAGAAACCCTGGAAGGAGAGAGCAGAGGTAAGGGGAGGGAGAGCCCCTCTCCCCACCCACTGTGGGGACCCAGCCCCAGGATCCTCACCGGTCACGTTGTAGGTCACCTCCCCAGCATAGTGCAGCAGGCGGAACTCCCCGCGGCCCAGAGATTTCCTGGTCCGCTGGTCAGCCAGCTTGTGCCTGGGGGTGACAGGGAGAGGAAGCTGCAGATTGCTGGCCTGAGCCATGCACCCTGCCTGCTGAAGAGACTTCAAGAGAGGAACCAGGCATCCAGTAAAAAGTTGGCAGGGCGGGGCCACCTCCCTGCACAGAGGCTGCCACAGAGGCTCAGAGAGGTAGATGGCTTTGTCCTGGGTCACACAGCACCAGGACGGGGACCTTGGCCTCCGCACTGCCAGGGCATGCTGGGTGGAGGGCTACTTGGCGTTGCTTTTGGCTGTTACATGTCTCTGCTCCGAGGGCTGAGCGCTGCCCACTACATTTTAAGACTGGAATCTGCCCCAAGAGACTACTTATGTCTTAAGCATGTTTATACCCTTTAGCCCGTTTTCTACTTTTAAGAACAATTCCAAGCAACTAACCAGAGAGACCAGGCAGAGATTTAAGGCACAGAGATAGATATTCGTGGCAGCCCTGTTTTCCCAGCAGAAACCTGGAGGCTGGACAGGGCCCCCAGAGGCTGGGTGAGAGCAGTGGAGTATCTGCTTTAGAGCCGCTGGAGGAATTGTTTTGAGGAAATTTTTCTGTTTGATGACACAGGAAGATACTCAGGATATAACATCATCCTGAGCCTTACACACAATAAGTTCTCAACTACGAAAAAAAAAATGTATAGAAAAAGGCAGGAAGAAAATGTCTCCAATTATTAACAGTGGTGACCTCTAGGTGACAGGATTACAAGTGGCTTTTGCACACGTTCCAACTTTTCTCTGATGAGGGACATTATTGTTACAGCCAAAAAAAGTTCTTCTTTTTCTTTTTCTTTTTTCAGGCAAGGCTTTACCAGGGCCCCGGCAACAGCAGGTGTGGGGAGCGAGGACAAACAGCAGGTTCCCTTGCTTGCTCGCTCCAGAGGAAGGTTTTTAATATTCTCTTAAGCAAAAGCTGTTCAGGGCTTCCCTGGTGGAGCAGTGGTTGAGAGTCCGCCTGCCGATGCAGGGGACGCGGGTTCGTGCCCCGGTCCGGGAAGATCCCACATGCCGTGGAGCGGCTGGGCCCATGAGCCATGGCCACAGGTTTGATTCCTAGTCGGGGAACTAATCTGCAGCCCTGGGCCTGAGCCCCAGCTCTGGACTTAACTCGATGTGAGATAACCTCGGGCAAAGGGCTTCACCTCTTTGAACCTCAATAAAACCTCCTCTAGGGGTTGCTTCGGATTAGAGGAGCTGATGTACTCAAGATACACAGGGCAGAGCTGGAACAGAGAGGCTTGTTTCTTTTCTCCCCTCACCCCGCTTTAGGGGATTCCTTAAATATAAAAGAATTTCCAAATAAGGAAGCTAGGAAAATCTTAGGAAGTTTCATTCTCAAAAGGAAAAGGAGGAAGCTTGTGACTCTGTGGACACGCTAGGAGCCGCGGCTCTGTGTGCCTGTCCTTCACTTAGTGCCTCCTCTGGTCATCCCCTTGTGACTGGTGTTCAGTGATTAGGGGGGATTGCAGGTTTCCACAGGCTCTGCCCCAGGAAAGCCCCACAAGCCCACTCACGTCAGGAAGTGTGGATGGTGCTTGACGGTGTCCTCCAGCTTCTCTAGGAAGGTCAGGTCCGTGGCCTCCCCGGGGCGCAGACACTCCTCATCCTGGGGGGTGTGGCAGAGGGTGAAGGACGTGTGGGGGAGGGACTGGAGAGCACAGGGACTCAGGGGTCCCCATGGGAGGCGCAGACACAGAGGAAAGAGGCAGATCACAGGGAGCCCCCCAGACCTGGCCAGCACCTCACCTCACCCTCCACAGACAGCCCTGTCCTGTCCCCGCTCAAACTCTGGCTCTCTGCGGACAGGCCCGGAGAACAAGGGGAAAGGGGTGATGTCATCCCACCCAGCCCCCAACACGGGGCCTTGGAGGAGCAGACGGCTCACCAAAATGGAGATGATGCCCTTGAACTTCTCCTCCACCAGGTCACAGATGATCTTGTTGTTGAAATACTGGACAGGCTCCCACTGAGGGGCAAGAGGGGAGGAAGGCATCATCATGGGGTCCTGGCACCTCTCCTGGGGAGACCGACGCCCGGGCTGCCACGGCAGGTGGGGATGCCCACAGGCTTGCACTCACCGCGATGCCCTCTGCCTCATACTCCTCCTGTTCCGACTTGAGGGTGAGCTCAATGAAGAGCTGCTGTAGCTTCTCGTTGCAGTAATTGATGCAGAACTGCTCAAAGCTATGAGGGAAACAGAGGAGCCCTCAGTAATTCCAGGGGACACGGGACCAGAAGCGGGGGAGGGCTGGGATGAGGCCCCACAGCTCTAACGGAAGAAACACAGAGCAGGACCCAGATGGCTGGGAAGACACTGGCAGGAATGTGAGAGGCCGGGGAAGAGGAGAGGCACCAGGACAGGGGAGACGGGAGGAGGGACAGGAAGGGGACAGTGGGGCTCGGACCTGTTGTTCTGAAACACTTCGAAGCCATAAATGTCCAGGAGCCCGAGGACTGTGGTGCTCCGCCAGCTGGGGCTCTCAGCATCCTAGGGCCAGATGACCAAGAGCATGGGTCCCAACGTTCGCCAGCTCCCAGCCCCGGGCCTCCCTGGTCTGCCCTCCCTGCCACCTTGGGAGCAGTAGGGGCCAAGCCCTCACCTTGGAGGCCAGTGACCTGTTGATCTTCGCGACCAGCCAGGTAAAGGTGCGACTGTACACAGCCTTGGCGAGGGCGTCTCGCGCGTAGGCAGCCTGTTCTAGGTTTAGCGGGCTCAGGAGCTGGGGGTGGAGAGTGAGATGGGGAAATGAATGCAGCCCCTTCCCACCCCGGTCCCTTCGCACTCAGGAAACTGACCACTCTGCCCTCCCTGCCCACAATGAGTCTGGGGTTGGGAGGCACCAGGGGAGGACACAGTGGCCCCACCAGAGGGAAGGTGGTATAAGACAAGAGACCTCATTCCTGGAGGTGAGTCTTCCTTCCAGCCTCACCCTCTTGTTGTGTGACCTTGGCCAGCTCCCTGAGCCTCCCTGAGCCACCCGCCTTATGTCCTTCCAGCATTGCTAAGAAGACCAGCTGAGCAGACCAGAGGAAGGGGGATGATGGGAGGAGGGCTGCCGTACAATACCTGCTCCTGCCCCCACTAGCCCCTGAAGCAAAGGCTGGCCCTCACCTCTTCGCCCTTGGCGATGATCTTCCTGTGCGTCAGGGCTTCCCGCAACGTTGAGCCTTCCACACCAAGGAGCTGCCAAGGGAAGGGGTGGGCCTGGTGAGGGTGCACTCCCCCCGCCCCAGCTGCCCTGCCCTCGCCCTCTGCTTGCCCCACTCACCCGGGTCAGATACTTGAGCTGGTTCTCGGTTGTGACCTGGGCGTTGCTCTCTTCGTCGGCAGCAAAGTGGATGTTGCCCAGATGCAGGACACTGGCCACGATGCTCAGCAGGTCCTGGGGGGACAGGGAGGGGTAGGTGGGGGTTACAGGAGGGGCTGAGAGCCCCACAGGGGCACACAGTGGACGGTCAGAAGGAGCCGGGAGAGGGGCTTCCCTGGTGGCCCAGTGGTTAAGAATCCGCCTGCCAACGCAGGGGACACGGGTCCAGGAAGATCCCACATGCCGCGGAGCAACTAAGCCCGTGCACCACAACTACTGAGCCCACGTGCCACAACTACTGAAGCCCACACGCCTAGAGCCTGTGCTCCACAACAAGAGAAGCCACTGCAATGAGAAGCCTGCGCACTGCAATGAAGAGTGGCCCCCGTTTGCCGCAACTAGAGAAAGCCCGTGCACAGCAATGAAGACCCAATGCAGCCAAAAATAAAAAATAATTTAAAAAAGAGAACCCATTGCTTCCAAAAAATTAGCAAAAGACAGACTGTCTCTGGCAGAAATGGAACTCCTTCTGCCCCTTCTTATTTTCATATAAACAGAGACTATGGTACCTGCATGCAGCAACAAAGACCCAACGCAGCCAAAGATAAAATAAATAAATTTTAAAAAGGAGGCAGGAGAGGTGGTAAAGGAGATCTGAGACGAAAAGGCGGCTAGAGTAGAAACGGGGTGTAAAGGTAGACGGAGATTTTCAGGGTATGACAGGAGAAAAGGGAGGGTCCCAGCAGAGGCCTCACCTCCACCTCATCCTCGGTGAAGTCGATGACCGTCAGAGCCTTCCTGACAACCTTCCAATCATTCTTGTCGTTGATGGAGGAGACTTTGGCGCACTGGCCCTGGAGGATGGGCAGAGCTGGGTTCTAGCCGTGGCACTGGGCTCCCTGGATGGCACCCGTCCTGCCTGGCCCCTACTCACCTTCACCAGGTACAGGTAGCTCTGGGGGTTCCGTTCCAGGCCCAGCCTGCGCAGTGTCTCCTCCTCGCCCCCCTCCAGCAGCTGGTAGAAGATGTGGAAGTTCCTCTCCCCGTGATTCTGGTGCACCACCCGGGACTTCTCCAGGAGGTAACTGAGGATGTGGCCACCCACAGGGGCTCCCTGCGGGCAGGGCAGGATGTAGCGACTGCTCAGGGGGACTGGGGACAGAGCCCATCTTCCCCTTCCTCCCCTGCCCTCCGAATTCCAGCTCTGCCAATGGCTCAGGCGAGTCGCCCCCTCTGGCCTGTCTCCTCCTCTGAGAAATGAGGACGCTCAGCCCTATCTACCTGGCGGCTCCACTTGGATGTCCGACAGGCATCTCAGTCTCAACAGGCCTGAAACTGAACTCCTCATCTCCCCTCCTCAAACTAGCTCCCTCTTCCCATCTTGGTCAACCTTCCAGGTGTTCAGGCCAAGCAGTCTGCAGTCCTGGAAGCCTCTTTGTCTCCCACACCTCACATCCAGTCGGACAGCCAATCCTGCTGCCTTAACCTTCAGAACCTCCAGAATCCAACCACTGCCAACACACTGGGCCCAGCCACCATCATCTGTCATCTAGATTTAATAATCATCAGCTTCCTAACTGCTCGGCCTGGTTCTCTACCTTCTATTCTCAACAAAGCAGCCAGAGCGATCATTTTAAGAGGAAAGTGAGGTCATAACACACTTCTGTTTCAAACTTTCGGGACTTCCCTGACGGTCCAGTGGTTAGGACTCTGCGCTTCCACTGCAGGGGACACGGGTTCGATCCCTGGTCGGGGAACTAAGATCCCACAAGCCACATGGGCATGGCCAAAAAAACAAACAAAAAAACCCCCCCAACTCTCTAGCCTCCCTTCCACTCAGAGCTTTAAAAAAAGTTCTTACACAGACCCGAAAGGACCCACAGCATCTAGCCTCCTCTTCTATTCCTTGGCCCCTTGCTCTCTTCTCCAGCCACTCTGGCCTCCTTGTTGTTCATGAACACATCAAGCACTTTCCCCATGAGAGCCTCTGCACTGGTTGTGCCCTCTGCCCGGACTCTCCTAGGTATCTGCACAGCTCATTCCTCTGTCTCCGTCAAACTTTTACCAAATGCCACCTTCTCAGTGCCTACTGTATCTGCCTCATTTAGAACAGCAACTGCTCCCGCCTGTTGCCTCATTTTATTTTTTGCCGTGACACTTGTCAGCTAAATTACATTTTTCTGTTTACTGTCTACCTCCCTGGAGGCAGGATTTCTGTCTGTTTTGTTTCACTGCTGTACCACCAGCACCTGGAACAGCGCCCGGCACACGGTAGGTGCTCAGTAAATATTTGCTGGTGCCAAAGACCTGGCCAGTGGGCGCCTGCTGAATGGGAATCCCACTACCCCTGCCCTGCCCCACCCACAGGTACCTCACCCACAGGTACCTTGAAGTCAAACTGCACGTCCATGTACTTCCCGAACCTGCTGGAGTTATCGTTCCGGAGGGTCTTGGCATTTCCGAAGGCCTAGGAGAGAACAGGGGTGTGAGGCATGCCTGGCAGTCTCTCTCTGCCCCTCCCGCCCCCCAGATGCTGCTGTCCCCTCACCTCCAGCACGGGGTTGCTCTGCAGCAGCCGGTCACGCACGGCGCCGCCCCGCTCAGGGGCTGGGCAGGTCTCAGCATAGAACTGCAGCAGCCGCTTGGTGGCCTCTGTCTTGCCTGCCCCGCTTTCCCCAGAGATCATCACTGCCTGGTCCCGGCGCTCCGTGCGCAGTGCCCGGTATGCAGTGTCAGCCACCGCGAACCTAGGGCAGAGAGGCCCGTCAGGAGCTTAGGGGGCCAGGGGTCAAGTGGCTGCAGGAGGTGGGAGTTCCACAGGTAGGACTGGGGGTGGGCGCTCCCATGTCTGGTGGGGTTCACAAGGGGGTGTACCCTTGAGGATGGGGGAACCCTCCAAGGTGTGGGTCAAGAGAGATCCTTCCCAGCTGAGGATGGGAGTCATATTCAGACAGAGGATTGAGGGGATCACTCATGGGTGGGGGGATTGGAGGTCATTCGGGTGAAGGTTGAGGTCACTCATAGGTAGGGCTGGGAGGTCCCTCAGAGGTGGGGGTCAGAGGGTCACTGAGGTTGGAGGGCCATGTTCAGGTAGAGCTGGGGGAATAAGTCATGAGTGTGAGTTGGGGTGGAGGCTGGCGGGGTCCTGCCCAGATGGAGTAGAGAGATTCACCTTGGGTGGGCACTGGGCATTCCTCACAGATGTGAATTGTGATTCATTCCAAGTGGGAGGTCAGGTGGAGTCATCTTAGGTGGAGATGAGGGGGTCACTCATAGGAGGGGGGGGGTCACTCACAGGTGGGGTGGCACCTCATAGAAGCTGACGCCCCGGTAACGCTCCATGTGCTGCCGGCTGTAGATCTGTAGGTCCCGGTAGGGGTTGACAGAGACCAGCACAGGGCCAATGTAGGTCTGGGGGTCAGGGGAGGAGGGTCAGAAGTTTCTCCCAGAGGCCCCTGAGCCTCTTTCCCTCACAGCCTGCATCTGTGCCCCCAGCACCCCCTGCATCTTCCCACTCGGGCCTCACGTAGATGAGGTTCTCCCGGAAGCGTCGCCGCAGGTTCTCAATGAAGGCTGCCTCGCTGGTGAAGTTCTCCAGCAGCACGAAATCCTGTACCCCGACCCGGTCACGGGCGGTCAGTGCACTCTCCATGGTCACCCGCACCCCGTCACTGCCCAGGGCCTGCAAGGAGGGGCCATGGGAGAGGGTCAGCGGCAGCAGGGTAAGGGAAGGCCACTTCTCCCCTCCAGCATAGCCTGCGGGACTGAGAGGACAACCAGGGGCGCATGGACACAGGGGGCCTGGACACACGACGCAGGGAACACCCAGGAGACGGGTGTACCAGGTTGGGTACAGTGGGCTTGGATGGCAGGAAGCTGGTGCATGGAACACTGAGGACGCAGGTCCCAGAACAAAGACAACATGGGACCTGAACACAGGACACTGGAGCACAGAGCACCCAGAGGACACGGGGGCAAGGCCACTGAATCCAGGGAGATGCTGGTTTTGCGCAGAGAAAGGGGGGGTCATGAGAGTAAGAGAAAGAATGCTCTGTTGACCTTGGACAAAACCCCTCCTCTCTCTGGGCTGTGTCCTTCTCAAAAAGGAGGAGTTGAGATAGACCAGGTGACCTCAAGTCCCTTAGCTCTGGGCCACGTGTGACAGGTGCTTTGTAGGACAAATAGCTCAAAGTGAGTTCTACAGGCAGGGTGGGGCCATCTCTCCCACACCCACTCCCAGAGTCTCCAGGGGGAGAGTGTCTAGGGACCTAGCAAGATGCCACCCCAGGCCACAGGAGAGGGATTCCCCCAGGGGACCTCCCAACCCAGCTGGGTTCAACACCCACCCCAGAAGGGGGGCCCTCCCTCCCACAGCTGAACCACGCCCTCCCTTCCAGCTGCCAGGTTCACAGACACCCTCCTCCCCTGAGAGCCCCGAAAAGCCTCAAGGGAGTGGGGATTTTACCGCGGAAAACACATTTCCCTCCGGACCCCATTAGAGGGTGGGGAGAAGTACAGGCTCAAGAAGGCCCCCACCCCAGAGCACACTCTTCAAAAGGGTCTGAGGGCTCTAGAAAATTGACACCAAGAGTGTCAAGGATCAGAGAAGAGCAAGGTGGCCACCGTGGTGGGAGGGGGGTGTAGATCCCCAAAAGGCCACTAGGCCTCCTCCAACCGCAGACTACCCAGATCTCTGGCCGGGGAACCCCTCAGGGTCTGGCCAGGGGCCTGCCTCTCCTAGGCCTGTCCCTCACTGCCCCCTCCCCCCTCCAATACTGTCCCGAAGCTACTGCCAAATCTGGCCCGAGCTCCAGCCCCCTTGCCCTCTGGGTGACGGGTCTCGGCGCTCTCAGCCCTCCCCGGGAGCTATTCACCCGGCCCGGGTCCGAGAGCCTCACGGCCCTCCCTGCCTCGGCCTCCTCCCCCTGCAACTTTCCGGGACGTTTTTCCACCCGAAATTCCTGGGCCGCGCCCGCTTCCTGGCGAGGCCGAGGCGGCGCCGCGAGGCCGGGAGGGACGCCCGGGACCCCCGCCCTGCTCGCCAGCCCCGCTCACCGACGCTCGGTAGCGCATCCTGCCCGGTCGGCCTGGCGCCCTGCTCCGCTGCCCGAGCTCTAGCCTCGGGGCTCTGCGGCGGCGGCGGCG
>NW_020172446.1:6248242-6252567 GCF_003031525.2 Neophocaena asiaeorientalis asiaeorientalis
CGCCGGGCAGGGGCTCCGCCTGAGTCAGGTTTTCCAGGAGGGACTTCGTTGGTTCCAGGGTGGGGCCCGGAACCCGCGCGGCCGCCGCGTCTACACTGAGCCGGAACTCACTTCCGGGCTTGTGTCTACACTACGCACTAGGCCAGGCGCGGGACTCACTAGGCAGAGGCCCGTGGGTCCCGGAGGAAGCAGGATTCCCACCCCCACACTCCAACCTCGAGTCCCGGGAAAGTTAAAAATAGAACGAAATGTCCAAATACGGCCGGCGCGCCCAGGCGGGCGGAGCCTCCGTGCGGGACACTGTCCACCCCCGTACACTCTCTGGAGGGTGGATCCCGTGTCTTTAAGTTTCTAGGAAATCTCTTTAGTTTCCCGCGTCAGCACAGAGCGCGTACCCCAGGGACGAAGGCAGCCAGAGCACCTTTGCCGAGCGCGGTGCGTGCCCGGCCTCCATGGAGGGCTCAGCTTTCCATCTGGGGAATCCACGTCCGACTTCCAGCATTTGGGGCAATACCTTTCTCCCCTATCGAGGACATCCCGACTAGGGCCCCTGTGCCCAGGGGCTCTTCACCTCTCTCCTTCCTCTGGAGAGGGTCTCCCTCTCTTGTCCCTCTAGATCCCTCCATACTTTCTGCCCAGGACATCCTCCCTCTACCCAAACCAGCCCCCCAGCAGCCCCGCCCTCGCTGGGCTCTCGGTGGGCAGCAGCCTGGGGGGCAAACTCTAGCTCAGATCCCAGCGCTGGTGGGGGTGTGATGGCTAGTGCTTCTTCCAAAAGGCTGGGCTGCTTCTCACAAGCTGTATGACTGCCAGCAGGTCAGTTAATTTCTGGGAGCCTCTCCTTCACCCTTAAAACGAGGCTAATACCTCTCTCAAAGGGCTGTTGAGAAGGCTAAGATAAGCCGCCAAGGCACCTCCCAGGCCTTCAGTAAACACCACTTCCCTCTCGGACAGACACTCTTTGCACACACGCTTGGAGCAGACCTACTAAGAGCCAGGTCCCGGGCCAGACAGGTCACACTTCTTCTATAGCGGGGAAAGCCCCTCAGGCGTGTCTGCCTGCCAGTTAACAAAGAGCTCTCGAACTTTACTTGTGCCCCACCTGACAGATAAGGAACCCGAGGCGCAATCGCCGGATGCTGACTTGACCTAGGGGGCAAAAGGGCAGGGCTGGGACCCAAAGCCTCAGCGTGCCCCTCTCTCAGACCTGGGCTCCCCGGGGAGGGAGGGAGGGAGGTTGCGGCAGGTGCGGGTTGTAGCCTCGTGGGGAAGGCTCATTACCTCGAGAACAACAGCGCGGCCGGAGCCGCGGCCCTGGGGACCCCGCGGCGGGGGCGCCAGCTGGGAGATGGGGCCCTCTGGAGGGAGCGAGGGGACTGGGTGCCACCGCGCGCAGCTGGGAGATGGGTGGGAGCGGAGGGGGCGGGGGCCTTAAATGCCACCAGCTTCGGGCTAAGGGCGGGAGGAGGCCCCCTCCGCGAGGGGCCTCAGCCTCCCGCTCACCCGGAGTGGGAAGGGCCTTGGAAGACTGGAGGAAGGGGGTCCAGCCGGTCCCCACCAGGAGCACGGCTCCGGGGCGGTACAAGGACTAGGCTGGCTCGGCTGGCGGCCGCCCGCGGGCCCGAGGCGAGGAGCTGGCAGAGGGGCGGGGCCTCGCGGCCGCAGTGCCCGCTCCGGCCGCCGCCGCGTCAAGCGGCAGGAATGAGGGGAATCCGCGTGCGGAGGGGTCCGGCCGGCCACCCCCGCCCGAGCCCCGCCGCTGCATTCCCCGGATGCCCGCTGACTCCCTTACAGCCACCGCCCGGCGGCGGAAGGAGGGGGCGTCTCCGCTGCCAGGCGGGCCAGAGGGCCTGCTCCCCGACCACAGACCCTGGCCACCGCCACCGGCCGCCTCGCCTCACTGGACGGAAGCGCCCGCCTGGGAGAGGGGGTAGGGAGGCGGGGGACAGAGCGTGTGAGAGACACCGCGGCCAAGACTGCAGCCGGGCGCTTCCTGCGTTCGGAACGCTGTCTTCTGGTACTGTACTCCTTTCAATGCCCTCAGCCGAGCCATGAGGTCTGTATTATTACCCCTATTCTACAGACGGGGAAACTGAGGCTGGGCAGGCGAATGACGTGTTCAAGATCCCAGGACTAGTAAAAGGAGGGCTGGGATTGGAACCGGGAAGTCTACCACTGTCCACTCCTACAGGGCTGCCCTGAGGGAAAGACGCCTGCCTAGCGGCTGGAGGATTTCCCAGCTTCTCTGTCAGGGTTAACATGCTACCTGCCAGGCCATGACCGTCCTTAGCGAACTTCCTTAGCAGTGCCCAGTACCCACCCTTGGCGGTGTTGTGTGACTATTGACATGTAGGACTTAGGAATAGCAGCTAGGGAGTGGGCCATGACCTGTGCCCCCAGCATGGCCCTGGACCTAGGGGCTGGCCTCAGGCTGGGGTGCAGCTGTGACCCCTGAGTGACCCAGGCCTTATTTCCCAAGGATGCCTCTGAGTCTCCTCCCACCTGGGGAGGTGTTTCCCATAAAGGTGGCGCAGGTCCAGCAGACCTGGGTCATCCAGTGCCCATTACCTAGTATGGGCCAGGTGCCCCCAAGCCTGCCCTCTGGAGGAGTGGGGAGGGCAGTGGGCAGCCTCAGTTGTTCCCCTGGCTCAGGTCTATGCGAGTCTGGAGAGGGTGTTCTGAGGACCCTCAGATTGCTAATAGAAACTGATTTCCACTGAGGCAGCCTCATGGCCTGTTGGGGCAGCGGAAAGAACCATAGCCTATCTCACCCACAGTGCATGCTGGGCACAGAACTGGTGTTCAGCTTTTTTATTATCAAACATATCTTAGGTCTGGGCCCAGGCTGCCCCACCAAGGACTGTTCCAGACTGAAGGGAACTGTTGCGAGGGGGAATGGAAAGAAAAGTTGGAGACTTAGGGGTTCTACCTGATATCTCACTGGGCCCCAGTCAAGGGCTGTATACTCTGGCTCCAGAACCATGGGCCTTTTGCCTGCCAGACACCTCTGCCTGGGGGGTCCAGCAGAAGTAAACAAAGCGCCTTGCCCACTAACCTATCCTCCTTGTTCAGTATCCTGTAAGATGAGAGGAGGCAGGCACCTCCAGCTAGTCATCACCGCCTGGCATCAAAAGGCAAAGGGCTTCCCTGATGGCGCAGTGGTTGAGAGTCCGCCTGCCGATGCAGGAGACACGGGTTCGTGCCCCGGCCTGGGAGGATCCCACATGCCGCGGAGCGGCTGGGCCCGTGAGCCATGGCCGCTGAGCCTGCGTGTCTGGAGCCTGTGCTCCGCAACGGGAGAGGCCACAACAGAGAGGGGAAAAAAAAAAAAAGGCCCGCCCTCCTCGCTCCACTCCTCACACCAAGGAGTCACTACCTGCTAAAACCTCCCCTTGGCTCCTGCATCACTGCTCTGCCCCTGGACCAAGCAAGCAGCCTCCAAACTGGCCTCTCTGCCTTCCTCCCTCCAATCCATTTTCCTACAGCCACCTGTGGTATTTACAAATGCAAATCCGATCAGTTAACATCCCATGTTAATAGAGTGAAGGTTTATAGGGCACCTGTCCATATGCCAAGCACACCCACTGCTTCTCGCCAGGCCCCTGTATGTGGACTCCAGAAGCCCCCTGTGTCCTCAGTTTACCCCACTGCTCCTGTGCTCCTATGTGGCTACAGGGGCAGCCGTCTCCAGTCCCTTCTCTCTCCATGTCTCTCTCACCACCACACACAGCCAGGAGGAGCTGCTTCCACCTTTGCCACCAGCCGCATGGCTCTAAGCTTCAAGCCTTTGCACCTGCAGCTTCCTTGGCCCTCGCACCCAAACCCCTCCCCACCTGACTGACTCTTAGTCATCCTTGAAGATTCGGCTCAGGTATCACTTCCTCCAGAACCCCTTCCTGACTCCCCGCAACACACAGCCCCCTCCTTATCGCATTCCGCTCTGATCGAAGGTTTCCTTGTCAGTCTCTCCCAGGAGACTGCTCCCGCTCCAGGCCGGCACACAGTGGGAGCTCAATAACCCCTTGTGGACGCCTGTGTGAATGAATGAATCACAGAGCCCGGGAGTGTGAGCAGAAGGCCGGAGCGTGCCGGGCGTTGAATAGGCCGTGGGCCAGCCATTCATTCTCTCATTCATCTCGGAGCCCCCCAGCCGCCGCACTCACACGCAGGGGCCACTGGCTCGGCTGGGCCGGGGGGCGGGGAACGGGAAGGGGCGGGGCCCGGGCGGCTTCTCCGGAACCCGGAGGCAAAGCAGGCAGCCGGAGGGCCCCAGAGGGCGCGCAGGGCGCCTGGGTCACGCGATCCCAGCCGCTCCTCTCCGCCCT
>NW_020172446.1:6252637-6300516 GCF_003031525.2 Neophocaena asiaeorientalis asiaeorientalis
GCCCGCGTCCGTGTCCGCGGGGGCTTAGTGCAGCACACTCCGCAGCCAGCTCCCGGGGACGAGGCGCGTCACAGTCATTCACACACATGCACACACGCACCCTCCTCTGGCTGACGACCGGGCCCACTCGCTGTAGTGCTGGACGGCGTGTGTCTTATGGGGTTCTCCCTTATCCTAGGGCGCCTTTGCATCACCAGAGCAAACCCGACCCTGCCCTGCGTGCCAGGCCAAGTCAGTTCTTCCCCTTTTCTGACCGCCTCGCTCCATTCACCCTCCTTCTCCACCCACGCTACTGCTCTGAGCCGGCCAGTGTCTGTTCTTCAGGCCAGACGGGAAAGCAGCGGCATTAACTGAGCCTGTACTATATGCACCTGGAGCTTTGCATGCGCTGGTCCTTAGATCTCAGAGCGGCCCTGTCACCACGGTGTTGTTAGCCCAGTTCACAGGCCAGCCCACTGAGGATCAGGGAACTGGAGGAGAAGGGATTCAAACCCAGATCCCCGCTTTGAAACACTGTGCTCCTGGTGGGCTTAAACCCTACACTCTTCCTTCCATTTACCCCTTGTTGTCCAGTCTGTTCCTGTCCCACCAAGGATCAGAATGCTTCTCCCACTGCTCACCTCTTTCCCGAGGGGTTTGCTTGAGAGGAAGCTGCTGGGCCCTGGCGAGACACTGCCACCCTTCCTCCCAGCCCAGAGCATCCCAGCTTACAAGCTTGCAGGGCCTGTGGGGATGAACCACACGGATGATCTCCCCGGTGGGTATCAGCTCCACTTGCAGGGCCATTCCGTCTGTGGATAGCCAGCGTGCTGAGCACTGGGGCCTCTGAGCAAAAGCCCGTCTGCCTGCCCGCCCGCTGGTTCTGGCTGCTCCCGGAACCAGGAATCTAGTCTCACGCTGGGATGGCCGCTTGGTTCAGCTTCAACTCCAGCCCCGGGGGATGTGTCTGGTCCAGTGCCTCAGGACACAGCTGGAGCAGCCCAGGTCTGATTGGGAGGCCTCTTGGCCCAGCAGGGTTGGGGCAGGAAGAGGAGGGGCTGAGGGACGGAGGAAATGCTTGTTGTCCCAGGTAACCAGAGGAGCTGATGCAGCCACCCATGGGGGACCCTGGGCTCCAGGTCAAAGTGTAGGAAGCCTTTCTCCCCAGCAGCTCCATGGTCAGGCCTCTCCAGCTGCCCTCTCGCTGGTATCAGCTGGAGAGCACAGTGACTACTCCCCAAGTCAGAATGTACATCCTCCCTAAGCCAAGAGGATCCATGAATAGGCACAGTCCCCCCCAGCTTGTCCGCCTCCCACAGCGGCAGGTGAGCCCCTGGAGTTTGAGGCGCCAGGCTGCTGGGGACTGGCCATGTTGGGCAGAGGGGTTAGCTGGAGAGGCAGGAGGGCATTGTGAGGAGGCCCCTGTCCCACCCTCCTCTGGAGCCTCAAATGCTTGAGGTTGGTTCCTGGGTGGCTTGGCGATGGGGAGCCTTAATCTTGTTTGCCCCTTACTTTTCCGCAGCACCCTCAGGTGCTCCCCACCCCCAAATGTTCCTGTTTTCCTATCTTTATTGTTGCTAAATCACAGCTGACACTTTCCTGGCCTGGGACTGAGCCCTCAGGTCTCCGGCCATTCCTTATAGGAAGTGCGAAGGGGGAAGTGGATGGGGAAAGCGATCTTTCCAGAGGAAGATGCTGGCAGGGGAGGGGTGGAGTCCAGTGGGCCTGCGCCGCCAGCCCCCTCGGGCAGGCACTTTCCCTGGGTACCCTTCCTCCCCCCCCCTCAGCTTCCCCCGCCCAGGAAAGGCCAGCAAAGCTTCCTTCCTTCCTTCCTCTGGGAAGCACATCTATCCAGGGCAGGATCATCCCGGGCGGCCACACAATGGCCCTTATCAGCCGTGGAGCCAGGCACAGAGACCCAGCACACACCAAGTCTCACATATTTCCTGTTTCCACCCAGCGGGTCAGGGCTGGGCCCAGAGCGGCCATATCCTGACTGGGGCCAAGAGGAGGGAGAGCACCCCCCCTTCCCCTTCCCGCCTCTCAATCATTGCTGGACTCACCCCTCCCTGCTAACAGGAGGCAGGGGTAGGGGTGTGTGAAGACTTAAGGGCAAAGGGGAGAGGTGGGCACCTAGAAGACAAGCATGATCCAGAAACAGAAGAAACAGGGGGACCCCTGGAGTCAGGAGCCCTGAGGTCCAGCCCCAGGGCTACATCAATCAGAATGAAGAGCTGGATAGACTATTTTGTTTTGTTGGGTTTTTTTTTGCAGTACGCGGGCCTCTCACTGTTGTGGCCTCTCCCGTTGAGGAGCACAGGCTCCGGACGCGCAGGCTCAGCGGCCATGGCTCACGGGCCCAGCCGCTCCACGGCGTGTGGGATCTTCCCGGACCGGGGCACGAACCTGCGTCCCCTGCATCGGCAGGCGGACTCTCAACCACTGCGCCACCAGGGAAGCCCTGTTTTTGTTTTGTAATTGTTCTTTCACAATAATCTTATGAACCGGAACACTGTATCTTACAGAAACTGAGACTCCTAGAGTAGGTGGAGGTGGGACTGTCATTCGAATGCAGGGCTTGACCCCACTCCGGTGTTTCTGGTCTTGCATGACACCACAGCTCCCTGGCTAAGTCCGGAGGGATCATGCCACTCCTCTGGGCTTTGGTTTCCCCGTCTACAGATGAAGGGTGCTCTGTAGCAGCACCCACGATGGTTGTGCGTGAGAAGGAAACAGGTGGAGAGTTCAAGGGTTCAGAGTCCCTCGGGTATGTGTGTGTTGGGGGCAGGGATAGAAGTTATCGTGGGGACCTCGGGGTACAGGGATCTGGGGGAGAGATGGGGCAGAGAGAAGAGATGGTGACATTTTTGGAGAGCTTGACCCAGGACCAAGGCTCAAGACTAAGGTGTGAGGGAGTGCCGGGTGAGGAGGGATGAATCGGTGAGAGCAGAGTATGCACATTTTCTGAGACTTCAGTCCCAAGAAATCCATTCTACCTGCTCAGCAGCAGAGTAAACGAAGTGCCCAACAGCATAAGAGGGATGCCCCACCTGGACCAGGGACTAAGAGGGCCACCATCCCAGAACCTCATCCCATTCCCATCTGGGCAACATCTGTCATCCTCAGACATAGTCTAGTCTGGATAACAGGGCCCTCGTCCTGGAGTCTAGCAAGGGCCCAGGAACGTGTGCCCGTTCCCACCACTATCATGAAGGAGTCACAAGTGTAAAAGCCATGTTTCTAATTATCCCCCAATGCAACAGCCACAGAACACAGATGGCCATGGCCTGCTAGAAGCCAGAGGGATAGTTCCTGATGGCTCCCAGGGTGAAGTAGGAATGCAGAGCAACTGGAGTGTCCCCCAGTCTCAGGTCATAGGTTGGGCGTCAATAGTCACAGAGCAGGCTCCCTGAGGTGTCTTCTCCTCGGAAACAGGATGTAGCGTCAACAGCGACTGGAGGCAAATGGTGGGAGTGGGGCTGGGCCGTGTCCACACAGCATCTGGAGAATGCTCTCTGAAGACCCCTGGGCCAGATTCTCCAGAACATCTTGATTCCGACTCTCCTTTCCGCCTGCCCCCACTTCTAGGTCCCAGAGTGGTCTAGACAAAGGGCAGGTTTCTGGCCTGTGATGGCAGGCGAGGGTAGGGGAAGACGACCTGGATGGGGCAAGGACCACCCTGGAAAAGTCTGTGGCCGTAGGTCCTCTACCACCTTCCAGCCCTTCACAAGAGGGCAGCTTGGGGGCATGGAGCCTGACCCACTAGCAGAAGCGAACCTGGGTCCAATCCTCTGCTCAGACCCTGGGACTTCCTGAGTTGGACTCCTTGGGCCGGCGGTGGGGGTGGGGGTGTGTGTGCTGCTGGCAGAAGGACACATATCAGCCTGCCCACGACCCCTATAGAAGAGCCTGGGCGAAGGGCTCCTCCATCCTGCCTACTTAGTCACCTGCTTCTGCTGAAAGCAGGGATCCCAGATCCTCTGCCCACCCCTCAGGGGGACAGGCGACGAGATGCCAAGACTCCTGGAACCCAGTGCTATGTGGGCCAACCAGTCTCTGCAGCCTGTACAAATGGGAGCATCTCCCCCTCCCAGGCAGCCTAAGGCCCAGGGTGGCGTGACAAAGAATGCAGGCCTGTGCCAGATGGGGCATGTGCCTGGCAGGCCTGCTGGGGCGGGACTGGAAGTGTGTGTGGGGGAAATCAAGAAATGAGACGCGAGCCGGAGGGTCCTTCCCACATCCAGTGGACTGTGTAGATCTTCACTGTTGACAAACTAGCTGGTTTCACTCACACCTCAGCAACAAAAACCTGTATTTAAGGGGCCGATTCCAGAGATCTGGACTGGAGAGAGCAAAGGAGTGTGGCTAGAGGTCCCCCTGGGAGGTGGAGGATACCGCTGCCTCCTCAGGGGGCTGGGCTGGGCCCCCAGCACCCCTGGCAGTGGTAGGCAGAGCTGGCTGCCAGCTCCAGCCTCCGCCCTGGATTCACTCTATCCCGGCTCAGATCTGCGGTTGGGCTTCATCCAGGGGGCCCTCCGCCAAGAAGGAGCGAGGCTGGATCTGCAGGGGTAAAACAAGCAGTGAGCGGAAGGGGCGAGGGCAGGCTGCACTCCGTGCCTTCTGTCTCCCCCGTCCCCCAAAGGCTTCGGCTCCCTGGTAGGGGTCGGCTCCTCGGCCCGTGACCTCAGGGAACCGGTGATGGGCTCAAGTCTTCTGGGCTACCCTTCCTCTTACCCACCAGCATCCATTACCTTGAAGGGTGTGCTTATCCCCACCACAGAATGTAGGTTGTTGCTATAGTAAAAAAGGAGAAACTGATCCTCAGTCTCACGGATGTCACTAATGTCGATGTACACCTGGAGGGAAGGACAGACGGAAGTGGATCAGCTCCATGGCCCCAGGCCCCATTCAGCTCTCAGCGATTAGGTATCCAGCTCTCTGTTCCTTCCAGAAGACAGGGGAGAGGTCAGACAAGCCCCCCTGCTGGAGATGTGGAATACCTATCTCAGGAAAGGGGGCAGGTACCTGGTTCAGCCCGTCGCTGAAGGAGACCTGGTTGTCCCTGACCCAGACATACGACACGTAGTCATTAATGTGGCGCAGCCCCACCTGTGGGAGGGGGGATCGGGCAGGTGGTCAGTGGTCTGGGAGGACACGGGACCCATGTCAAGTCCTACAGAGAGGATGGTCTCATTTCTAAGGCTGGCCATCATACCACCTGCCTCTTCCCCTTCACTGCTAGCCCCTCGATGGGCAAGGACCCTTGGGGTGGATGAGGGTAGCTCTGCAGTCTCTGTGCCCAACTCCCATGAGCACTCAGAATAGATAAACCGGTGGGGGGGTGCGACTGATGGGCTCCCTGCCCGCCTGCCACGTCACCTTGCACAGGCCAATCCAGTCCCAGGGGCTGCTGAGGAAGTCTGCGGTCAGGGAGTAGCTGATCAGCATGTCGCTCTCCGTGGTGCGCGGGCTCTCGGGCCGCAGGGTGATCAGTGGGGCAGACACCAACGGCTTCAGCTACACACAGGGGCGGGAAGGTGCTGAAGCCCCACAGCATCATTCCCTTCCCTGAGACGAATGTCCTTACTGTGCCCTTGCAACGGTCAGGGTCAGTGGGGAGGGATGGAGTGGCACCCACAGGTGAACCCTACTAGGCTGCCCTTAGAGTAGCAGACCTTGGCTGGCCAGCTGGAAAGAAGGGCCAAAGGCTGATCGGGGATGGCTGGCCCTGCCAGGAGGACGAGACTGGGGGCCAGCTGGGTAACCAAGCAGAGAGCCAAGTGCTGAGCAACGTCGGGGTGGGGGAGATCAGGGGCGCCGCTGGCGGGTTGAAGAAAGAAGCCAAGGAGTTGCTCGCAGGCCCTTCACGGTTCCTGACCCAAAGGCCCAAATCCAATCTGGGGGCCTCTGGTGAGAACAGCTATATGCATGTGAAGGGACGCTGTGGTATAAAGACAGACAAACAGTAAGAGGGCAGCCAGCAGCTCAAAGGAGATGAACACTGCCTTGGTCATGAGATGGCAAGATACAAGGATGGAGGGGGCTCCCTTTGCAACCTGAGCCCCATAGGTGTAGGACAAATGAAAGCAAGTCCTACTTCACATGGTAGGTAATAAGCATAATGGAACTCAGGAGCCCCAGGGGACAGTACTAAGAGGAAATGGAAACCTACTGACAAAGGGTTTGAACACATTTTTGACAGACAGAGCCATCAACAGCTCCTAAGAAGAGCTGGGATACCTGACCCGGGAGGAAAGGCAATCAGGTCCTCCCACAGGTCTCCCCTGGGGCATCTGCTGACATGAGAGCCCAGGGCGGGAGGGTCTGGGGATGTGGCCCAGCATGGCTGCTCCTCTGCCAAGTGCTGGGCAGCCCAGAAATTTACCTCCAAGTCAAAGGTGCTAGTGACAGGCTTATGGTCACTGACGCTGTACAGCATGTGGCTGACGTAGCTCCTCAGAAACAGGGTGAAGTGGGGGGCTGACAGCGTCGGGGTGTGGACGGCGGCCTGGGGCTGCCGCTTCAGCCTCCACAGGATGCGGTCGGTCCACGCGGGCTTGCGCTTTTTCTCACTGGGGGTGGGAGGAGAGGAAGAATGGGGAGAGAAGGGGTGGCAGGTGAGCAGGAAGGGACCCACGAGCTTGCTGGATGCCCTAACACCAGGGCCTGTCAGCAGTCACGAGATCACCCTGGGCCAGAGCTGGAGACCAGCATGGCAGCAGGCAGGAGGGTGTCCAATGGAACCAAAAGTATGCTGGCCTTTGTCAGACTCAGCCAAGGACCCTCAGTAGACTAGAGGGTCACAGTCAAATTGTGACTCAGAAACATCCCATTTAAAGCCTTTCTTATTTCTTGAACAAAAGCAGCAGAACATCAAAGAAGCTGAGGTTTGGAATTTGGAGTGAGACAGACCTGAGCTGGAATTTGGCTTCCCCCATACTAAAGACCCGACCTTAGGGAAGGAAAGGGAAGCATTTAGGGAACGCTCACTACATGCCAGCAACCAGAACTATTTATTCCACTCTTCACAAGTGGAGAAAATGAGTCTTGGAGGGGAAGTAACTTTCCCAAAGTCACACAGCCACTGAGTGGTAGAGCCAGGACTCAAGGCCAGGCAGCATGGCCACAGAGCATGTGCCCTTAATCACCAGCCAACCCCTCTTAGGCCTCAGCTTCCTCATCTGTAGAAAGGAGATAATAGTAGTTACGTCATGTGGTTGCTGAGATGATTAAATGAGATGAAACACAAAAAATGTTGAGCACCATGCTTCGTACAACATAAACTCTCTACATATACTGGCTATCGTGATGCTTTGTTCTCAAGAGTCAAGACCTCCCACCTGTTCTTTACTCACCAGCTTCCCTGACGGGCATAAGAGAGACCATATAGCCCGGTCAGATGATTCGCTGCTTTAAAACCTTTAAGGAGTCTTCACTGCTTCCAGAATAAAGCTCAAGTCTCCAAATGTGGCTGTCAAGGTGCACAGGGGCCTGACACCCCTTGTGCTACCTTATCTCCCTCCTCTGCCCCAGACCCACCTCACCATGGTGAATCTCTCAAGCCTCTGGGCCTCTACTCTTACAGCTTTTGCTATCTATAACTCCCTTTGTCACAGGGAGAGGCCCAGTTCCAGTGCTGTTTTTGTCATAAAGCCGTCACTGACCTCTCTGCTTCCAAAGCATTCTACATAAGTACATCTCCTATTACAGTATATTGTAGTTCACTGTTTCCCAGTCAGCCTATCAGTTAGCGTGTGAGCTTGGAAGGTAAGGACGGACTCTTGGCGTCTCCTGTGTATCCTCAGCATTAGCACAGAGCCTGCCATGCAGTAGGTACTCAAGAAGTGCTCGTGAAACCCAAAGAATTAAAAAAAAAAACAAAACCCAAGCTCATTCTCTTTCCTCAAAAATGCCCACCTAGGGACTTCCCTGGTGGCGCAGTGGATAAGAATCCTCCTTCCAATGCAGGGGACACGGGTTTGATCCCTGGTCCACGAAGATCCCACATGCCGCGGAGCAGCTAAGCCCGTGTGCCACAACTACTGAGCCTGTGCTCTAGAGCCCGCGAGCCACAACTACTGAAGCCCGCATGCCTAGAGCCTGTGCTCCGCAACAAGAGAAGCCACCCCAATGAGAAGCCTGTGCACTGCAACGAAGAGTGGCCCCCACTCGCCGCAACCAGAGAAAGAAAGCCTGCACGCAGCAACAAAGACCCAATGCAGCCAAAAATAAATAAAATTAAATCTTAATAAATAAAATGGTTTAAAAAAGTGAAAAGTATATTTTTAAAAAATGCCCATTTATCCCAAAAAAATGTCCACTTAATCATTCTTTTAAATAATTTTTGAAATTTATTTTTGGCTGCATTGGGTCTTCGTTGCTGTGCGCGGGCTTTCTCTAGTTGCGGCGAGCGGGGGCTACTCTTCGTTGCAGTGCGCGGGCTTCTCATTGCAGTGGCTTCTCTTGTTGCGGAGCACAGGCTCTAGGTGCGTGGGCTTCAGTACTTGTGGCTCACAGGCTCTAGAGCACAGGCTCAGTAGTTGAGGCACACGGGCTTAGTTGCTCCAGAGCATGTGGGATCTTTGTGGACCAGGGCTCGAACCCATGTCCCCTGCACTGGCAGGCGGATTCTTAACCACTGCGCCACCAGGGAAGCCCTGCCCACCTAATCTTAACATATACAGTTTCATATGCTTAAAATCAGTTTGAAATTCTATTTTTGTCTTCTGCTTTATTCACTTGCTATTTTAAACAAACCCTTCTGGTATACTTCCATCACTTCAATAGCAATATGGTTTTCCAGCAATAGAGGCAGAATGGTGCCTCGGTGGTGAACTGACTCTAGTATCAGAGACCAGTTGGGGGAAGGTTTTGCCCCTGTTAATTAAGAGCTATGCGGTTCCAGGTTAGTGAATCTGGGGAGTGGTGCCCTTGGAGAGGGCACGGAAGCTCCTTCCCCTTCCCCATACCTTGTCCTACACATCTCTTCCACCTGCCTGCTTCTGAGTTATATCCTTTTACAACAAACCAGTAACTTAGTTTAAAAAAAAGCTCTGCCCTTGGGCAAGTGACTTCATCACTCCAAACCTCAGTTTCTTCCACTCTTAAGATGGGGTGATAACAGTGCTTACTTCAAAGGAACATTGTCGAGGGAGTGGTCAAGAAGTGGGAACTGGCTAAACCACCTCTGCTCGGGGCTCCTGGGTTGTTTGAATCCTTCACTCTTCTGAGAAGTGTTCAGGGGATAATCGGAATGTGGTATTCCCATCCCAGAGACAACAGACACTCAATCTCCAAACCAATCTTGGATATTCAGTGCCTAGCAATTCTTAAAACTTGGTAATGAACCACATGAATGTACCACTCTCCCTTTCAAAGCATCCTCCCCCCCTCCACTTCCCTATTATGGTCAAGAGCTCAAACTTGCTGTCCCGTCAGGATCCTCCCCAAGTCCTGACCACAGCCTGACTCTCCTTCCCCCTCAGTACCTCAGCTTGGCTCTGCTTCCTCCTTGGGACTTCAGCCTGTCTCCCTTTCCTCCTTTTCCATGGACTGGTCCACACTCATCACTGGGCACCTGTATTGTTCATTCTTTCAGTGAGCTTTACTGAGCCCTTATTATACACCAGGCAACTGGGGATCTGCTAAATGGGGTTGTCAAAGTCGTTGACGAGCTCGTTTAACAAACAAAAGGAACAAATAAGCAAAATAAATACGTACCAACTAAATATTATACATTTCCCCCAGTTCTCCATTCCTAATAATAACTAAACACGGGGTCCTTCTGTGCATCAGATTGTTCCAATCCTTCCAACACTGGAAGAATGCCACGGGTCACATTTTCCTTCTTCTCCAGGACACTGAAGTTGAGTGAGGTCACCCTATGCAGGTGGAGCTGGGTGCCTGCCCACGTTGCTGACTAGAGAGTCAGTGCTCCTTCCACTGCACCCGTCTCCTCCAGCTTGCCAGTGGCGGCCGATTCCCACTGTGTGTCACCAGAGCCGGGTCTCACTAATGCTTTTTTTCTTTTTTAATAAATTTACTTACTTATTTATTTTATTTTTGGTCATGTTGGGCCTTCATTGCTGTGAGCAGGGGCTACTCTTCGTTGCGGAGCATGGGCTGTAGGCATAGGCGTGCGGGCTTCAGTAGTTGTGGCTCGTGGGCTCTAGAGCACAGGCTCAGTAGTTGTGGCGCACAGGTTTAGTCGCTCCGTGGCACGTGGCATCTTCCCGGACCAGGGCTTGAACCTGTGTCCCCTGCATTGGCAGGCGGATACTTAACCACTGCGCCACCAGGGAAGTCCCATCACTAATGCTTTTTTTTGGCTGAATGGTCGTGACTGAGTACAAGAATTATATCTGGAGATTACAGGCACAGCTCGTTTCCCTGTGCTTCGCTTTTCTTGTACTGCGCCGATATTGTGATTTTTGCAAATTGAACGTTTGTGGCAACACTGCGTCGAGCAAGACCATTAGCACAGTTTTTCAAACAGCATTTGCTCCCTCCGCGTCTCTGAGCCACGTTTTGGCAGTTCTATAATCTTGCAAGCTTTTTCATTATTGTTGTAATCGTTACAGTGATCTGTGATCCTTGATGTCACTATTGCAAAAAAAACTATGACTTGCTGAAGGCTAAGATGATGGTTAGCACTTTCTTACCAATAAAGTATTTTTAAATTAAGGTATGTACATTTTTTTTTAGACATAATGCTATTGCACACTCAACAGACTACAGTATAGTGTAAACATAACTTTTTTATGTATCAGGAAACCAAAACATTTGTGTGACTCTCGTTATTGTGATATTCGCCTTACTGCGGTGGTCTGGAACCAAACCCGCAATCTCTCTCAGGTATGCCTGTAGTATGTCTTTACTTTCTAAAAATTAAAACCAAGTAGCTCTGCAGGATTCTCCTGGCTTAAGAGCCTAGAAAACTTGAGCCAGTGTACTGACCCAAAAGTAGTGATGTGTTCCATTTTTGGGTCTGAGAGCACTTTTCCTTTCGGCTCCCTATAGATGGCTTCTAAGTGTCTCGCTGAACTCTGGACTCGAGTCTTGAATAGATTGACCATAACATCCTCTGCTCACTGCCTAGCAGAGAGGTGGACTGGGTTCCTGTCGACTGTAACAAAACCACTGCAATCCCTGACTTTAATAGGATTTCCTGCCCTCAGCCCTTTCACCCTCCTGTGTAATGGAGCTGACCTCGTTTCTCATTACATCTTGGCTCCGGGACGCTGCCGAGGCTGGGCAAAGCTCCGTACCATGCCCTGCATGCAGCGCAGTCCCTCTGTACAGCGGGTCAACTCCACTCAAGATGCCTCTCAGCAGCGCTGCTGACTGATCAGAATGCCTGCGCTCCTTTCTGCCTCCCTGACAATAACTCTCATTGACTCCTCCTGGCTTCAGCTGCCGGCCTCCTTATCATTTGCTTTACCCTCCTTCGGCACTTCCACACAGAGTTCTGGAACCTTCTATGGGCCAACTCCTGGACTTGAGAGTGTTTATTTGGCTCTCTCACTCTGGGTGGGTCCCTCTGCTCCTTAAATACCTTATCTTTTTCTTTTGTCCTCTCAGGCTCCCAGTTTAAACATATGCCAGGCACTACGCTCCACACCAGGGACGGTCATAAATCAGATCCAGTCTCTGTGCACTGGGCATTCATAGCACAGCAAGAAAGGCACACTGTGTCTTAAAAGCAACACTGAAAGCATGGTGTGTGCAAGGCTTGCAGGCAGCATAAGGGAAGGAGAGAACTCTCAGTGAAACGGGCAAGGGTCAGGAAAGGCTTTTCAGATGGTTCAGATGATGTCTGAACTGGGCTTTCAGGATGAATAACAGACTGATGAGACAGGAATGTTTCTGTTCACTATGTGGGGCTCAGGCCCTGCCCACCGCAGGAGCTCCCAGCTGGGAATATTTCAGTTATGATGTCCCCCCATAAGGTCCCTGTTCCTGTTCAGACATTCCTTCATTTCCTGGGCTCCAGGCAAGGGGAACTGGATTCACACAGACTCCAGTTCAAATTCCTGCTCCGTCACGTACTCTGTTACTACCTTACTTAGATCTTCTGAGACACAGTTTCCTTATATGTAAAAAGTCAGTATCAATGGCGCCTACCTAATGAAGATACAGTATGAATGAAGCGAAGTGATGCGGGCCAAGCACTCTGCACAATGCCTGGTCCATGGTCAGCACTCAATAATGTCAGTCACAAGGTGGATTATACCTATTATGTGGAAATAATATCTGCCTTCTCCTTAGCAAGGCTTTGCTATCCCAATCCTGCCCTCCTTTCTGCTGCTGCTGGCAAGACTGGCTGTGAACCCAGAGGCACTGTGGGCTAGAGGAAGGCATCGTGGGCAACACAGTCCAGAAAATTGGGTCTGAGCCCCAGCTCCGCCATCGCTAGCTGAGCCACCTGGGTAAGACCTTGAACACCTCTGAGCCTCTCTGGGCCATCTCAGTAACTTCCAGTCTCCTGCTGGTTTCCCTCCCATAACCAGGGGTGTGGGCACAGGGAAACCTGGCCATACGGTCTGTCAGCAGCTCTCTTCCTGCTGGCAAGTGAGGTTTTGAAGTCAACTGGTAGAGGGTCCCAGCCCCCAAGGCCCCAGCCTGTCCCACTGAGGCCTGACAATTTCCACAGTGAGTCCATTGGACCTTCATTTCCAATGGATGGCTGGGGAGACTGTCAGCTGTGGACCCGGCCAGCAGGCCAGCTGGAGCCTGACCTCCTTCCTTCTTTCTGGCTTATACTGTAGCTCAGGCTGGACCCTGTTTCCAGTGTTCGTGGCCTCTTCTTGTGTGCACTGCCCTGGCTGTGACCCCACTCTGTCTTGCTCCACACACCTGAAATGGCTCATGCTCTCCCCCTTGCTTGGTGGGGACATCGTGGCTCTGCCACACGGCTTCCAGCACTGGGCCAGCAGCTCTTCCTCTCACCCCAGGCTGGCTGTGGACATACCTACTCACCTGCTAAATCCCAGAGGCCTGGGCCGCCCTGGAGGTGCCTCCTACCTCCCTCATAAGACAGTCTTGCTAGGGGAATACGTGAAGGAGCTGCTCCAGCTGAAACAAAGAGCCTCATAACATGTAGGGGGTTCTTTTTCTTCAAAGAGATGAGGATCCTTGCCCTACATTGGGCCAGGGACCTCTTGCCAGAGCTACTTTTGCCCCTCTGCCTAAGCCTAAGGTTTTGGTGGTCACTTAGTCCTTTCTCAGCTTCTGAGAAAAGTTTTCAGTAAAACTGCCACCTGAAGACATGAATCTAAAAATAACAACAGGGACTTCCCTGGTGGCGCAGTGGTTAAGAATACGCCTGCCAACGCAGGGCACACGGGTTCGAGCCCTGGTCCAGGAAGATCCCACATACCGCGGAGCAACTAAGCCCGTGCGCCACAACTACTGAGCCTGTGCTCTAGAGCCCACGTGCCACAGCTACTGAGCCCATGTGCCACAACTACTGAGCCCGAGCGCCTAGAGCCCGTGCTCCGCAACGAGATGCCACCACAATGAGAAGCCCATGCACCGCAACGAAGAGTAGCCCCCCGCTCGCCGCAACTAGAGAAAGCCCGCTTGCGGCAACGAAGATCCAACACAGCCAAAGATAAATAATAAATAAATTTATAAAAAAATAAATAATAAAAATAACAACAGCAGTTATCACAGTGCTTACCGGGTGCCAGGCACTGGTCTGGGCACATGCAAGGTCTCATTTAATCTTCAGCCCCGTGAAATAGGTATTGTTATCATCCCCGTTTTATAGATGACAAAATTGAGACTTAAATACCATGTCCAAGGTCATACAGTTGATGAAGGGCAGAGCTGTGCTTCTAACTACCAGATGCACTATCTCTACATTGTTCCCCATTAACTGCCCCCCTGACAACTACTACTTCACCTTCCTAAATAGTACCCGACCCACTCACAGCTGGGGCAGGACTATGTAATACCAGTAATTGGCTGAGCCAAGCTTTCTGCCCCCCTGTCTGGGTAGGATCAGAAAGTCCTGGGGAGCGGGGACAACAGGGACAACATTCTGGGGCAGGGGTTCCCAGAATGCTGAAGTACAGTCCCCTCAAGTCAGCAATCAACTGTCTTCCCTCCCCTTTGGCTCTACCTGCCCTGCCCCCAACCCCTATTCCTGCCAGCAGTGTGTCTCCCCTTCCTGCTCTCTCTGCGGACAATCTGGGTCAGCTCCCACGGTCAGCATCTCACAAGGGGGGCGGGTGGTGCCACTCCTGAGAGGTGATGGCTGGATCTATTCCTGCTTCCCCAACACTTCTATTTGGAGGCAGCTCCCACTGCCACTAGGGCCAGCACGATCTGACTTCCCAGGCCCAGACCTGCGACAGGCTGATCCTCTCCTGGTGGAGCCCCCTCACCTGGTGTCATAGTTGTTGGAGTTCTTATCAAACTTGTAGGTGGGCGGGAAGAGCAGGGGGCCCTCCTGGAACTCCCGGAGCAGCGGGTCGTGTCTCTTGGCAATGCTGAGCTGGAGGGAAAGGCACAGTCCCATCTCCCAGCAGTCCTGCCCCAACGGCCTGGCACCACGCTCCAGTCAAGGGCTGGCACAAGCCATCGCAGTGGGGCAAGAGTCAAACCCGGCCACTCCACCTCCTCACTGCCCCAGCGGCAGCCTCGGCACCCCAGCCCCCGGCGCCCTCACCCCCGGGAGATCAGCTGGATCCTTTTGCAAACATTACCCCACGGTCCCAGGGGAGGCAGCTGCCTGCCCTTTCCCAGTTCTTGGACTACAGGGACCAGGCTCTGAATTCCATCTCCCTGGCAGCCACCAGCAGACGTGTGTCAGAGGGGAGGCTGGGGTAGCCAGGGTACCCCAAAGGGGTGGTATCTCATCCTCTAGGAGGCAAGCCAGGCTGGGGGTGGGAAAGACAACAGGGACACAAGAGGGCTGGCGATGGTGCAGGGCCACAGCAGGCCGAAGCCCTTCTCGCTCCCTAATCTCATGCACACCCAGTGGCTGCGTCCTCGCTCCTCCAGCTGGAGACCGGGGCGGCCGGACAGGACTGGCTGCCCTACCCGCAGAGGTGAAGCCTTATTAGACCCCACCCTTCCTGGGAACAGGGACTCAGGCGGCCTGGGAAAGGAGAACAGGCACTAGAGAACCTCCCCACATCTCATGTTGACCTCCACCCACCACGGGCTCAGGCCACCCTTCGCGGCCCTCCCCTCATCAGATACCTGATCCTTCTCCCACAGGTCACTGTAGCACTGATTTTTTATGGATTCCCGAACAAAGTGCAACCCAAAGTCCTCAATCCGAAAGTTCATGTCTCCAAACCAGAGAATGAGGCTTCAGAAAGAAAGGAAAGCAGGCGGCCTGAAGGTTTGTGACGAGGTCAGAAAAGGCAGGACCACAGGGGTTCTGGCCACTCACTGCAGGGCTGCGGGAGAGCAGAAAGCTCGAGGGGTGGGTGAGAAGATCAGGTGAAGACAAGAGCAGGGCCCAACGGGACTGTTCTCACGGCCCCCACCCCGTCACCATTTAAGCCGAAGAGATGAGCCCCAAGGGGCACGCGGCAAATATGGAGCAGGCTGTAGCCCTCCCTCCTCAACTGGGCACCAGACAAGGCTGAGAATCAGCCCTTCCGGGGACCTCAGGAACCACGAGGTTCTTGACCTGGGATGTTCGGAAGTGCCCAGAGTTTCCAGGCAGGGCAGAGGGGCCAGGGAAAGGGAAGGTGTTCCAGACCTCAGGGAGGCAAAGCTGCATAGGAGAGCAGATGGGGTGTCAGGAAAGAGGCTGGGAGAGGGTGGGAGATGGGGCGGACTGCCTCTGGCTGGGGAGCAGTGACTGGGCAGAGCATGCTTGCCTGGGCTGGCCTGGGGGAGAGGGCAGGGGCTGCAGTTCACAACGGCATGCTCACTCGTGGTCCAGGATGTTGGGGATATCCTGTGCCTCAAAATTCTGCATCTCCAGGATCCGGTCAAAGTGCTCCAGCCGCTGGTCATTGTTGGCCACGTGGGGGGGCAGGTGGCAGTTGACGATGCTGACATAGTAGCCGTAAAACTTCAGGAAGATGTTGACACCCCCTTTGTTCCCCTGGTAGGTGGGCAGAAGGGTGGGAAGCCATTCTAGGGGGGACACACCTCTCTTTCCCCATCCTACACCTGAGGGCAGATGGTCTCACCTCCTGTAGGATCTCCCAGAGTCAGACACTCAGCTCCCAGAGTGGCCTCTCCATCCACAGAGCCCAGCTCATCCACCTGCCATCCTAGGGATGCTAAGCCCCACTGAGGCGGGAAGGTGGCTATGCAGGGCACTGGCCTGGACAGAGTGCCAAGATTCATTTCACCCCCTTTTTCATTTGCCCAGCTCTAAAGCCCCCAGCCCTGCCCATCCCAGTGAGACGGCCCCCCAGCTCTTGACTCCGACAACAGCTCAGTCCTTACCCAGCACCCGAAGAGGCCGGTGGGGGTGGATTTAGTAGAGAGGACCTGGATAAAGGGCAAATGCTGATACTTGGCAAAGACCAGTAAGAGAAGCCCCTGCATGCGGACACTGGAGACCTGCAGGACAGAGAGGCAACGGTCATTTGTGTCCCTCCAGGCCCTGTGCTGGGCGCTCTAGAGAGCCCTGATCCACATGGATGTCCTGCCCCAGGGGTCTATGGCATCTCTGCAGATGGAGTCTCAGCTGCCAAATGATGCATTCTGGAAGCTAAGCAAGTTCCAGTTTCTGCTCCTGGGCTTGGGGGTGGAAGGCAGAGAAGACAAGGCTGCCAGGGACCCACTGCCATCAGGAAGTCACCGACTCCCCGGTCCTGGCCCAGGCACGGTCAGGTGCTCTTCTCCTCAGTGTCCTCCTGAGTTTCCATGGGTACTGTGCGCCGGGGCTCAAAGAACGTCAAAGATGCTCTACGGGACAGTGGCTAAGGGGCAGATCTGGGTTCAAATCCCAGCTTGGGCTCTTAGTATTTGATATTGGGCAAGTCTCAGCCTGTCTTCTCACTAATAAAGCAGGAATCTATCTCAAAGACGCTGGATTAACTGGCGGCTGTTATTTTTTTGGTTTAGGGATTCTTGAAAGTAAATGCAGGGAAGAAGCATGAGAGAGCCTTCTAGGGTGCTGAAAATGTTCTGTATCTTGATTTGACCAGTGGTAACATGTTCTGCATATACATATAAAAATCCACCTGGGGACTTCCCTGGTGGTCCAGTGGTTAAGACTCTGAGCTTCCACTGCAGGGGGCACGGGTTCCAACCCTGGTTAAGGAATTAAGATTCCACATGCTGCGTGGTGTGGCCAAAAAAAAAAAAAGAAAATCCATCAAACTGGAGACTTAATTTCTGTATACATTATAGCTCAGTGGAAAAAAAATTAAGAAAATGCTACTGAAAAATAATATAGACTGTGGGCAGCTGGTGTGTACGAAGGCCAGGCAGAGGGGATGAGAGCGAGCACAGAGGACGTGTGTTCACAGATTGGGGAGAGTAGCTACCGTCCACTGACACACTGCCTTGCGCATTTAATCTTCTAGCCAACCCTTCAAGGCAGCACCGAAGGACCGAGGCTCAAGGAGACTAAGGAACCAGTAGGACTACCTGGATATTCAAAGGACCAGGACTGCCAAAATCCCTGCTCTCTGTGGCCGCGGAGGTGGGGTGGGAATGGGCCAGTGACCCTCTCTCTCAGCTGCAGGCTGTCTACACCCACCACCCGAGTAGCTATTTCCGGAGCATGAGGTGCAGAGGCCAAGGAGGAAATCCCCGGGTGGGGAGTGTGTACTGGGGCCTTCCAGGAATTATGAAACTTGATCCCACAGGCCAGGAGCTCTGGGACAGTGGAGGAGTCAAAGCAGGGGGAACCCCAAATCCAAGACCGAGGGAGGGAGGTGTGAGAAACTAGGGTTCAGCAGAGGTTGCTACAGATGTGTCCCCTGCCTCACTCTCCACCCCCGGTCTCGGTCTCTCCCCTTCCCATGCAAATATGACAATGGAAGTGGGCGAAGGGCTGGACTAAGAGGGACTGACTCCCAGGGAGCTGATAAAGATTCAGGAAGAGTTTCAAGCTGAATCTGAACCCATAGAGTGGGCTGGGGCGATGGGCTCTACCACAAAGGCACCAGCTCGCTTTGAGAAGCCGCAGGGAAGGGGGCGTGGCGCAGGGAGGATGGAGGTGGGGGTGGGGCTGTGGGGAAAGGCAGGAGGCTGGAGGGGAAGTTCCAGTGGAGGAAATGAAGTAGGAGGAGCTAAGGAAGAGACTAGAGGGAGGTGGCTGGGAGCCTAGGAGCCGGCCAAGGGGGTCAGCCCCAGGCTTCTCAACCCATGGCTGGCAAGTTCTGGCTAAGGAATAGGCTGCAGGCAGGGCTCGCCCTTCACCTCCACTCTCGGCCTGGGGAAGAAAGGTCATTTGCTTTGGGTGCCAGGCCCTCAGGCTGTTCTCCCAACCTCGGGAGGCCGCATGGATAGAATGAGCTGTGTCCATGCCACAAGATGAGCTCACTTCCTTGGCTCAATTCCATCCTGCCAATCCCTTGCCAGTTAGCCAAGGTACAAGGAGGCCTCCAGTCTTGGAAAGGGAGTGGGTGGTGAGAGAGAAGCGGTTCTGCCCTCCGAGAAGGTCCAGCTCCAAGTCTGCAGCAAGAGGCCCGAGTGTGATGTGGAGGGAGCCAAGGGCTTGGGGGCTGGCAGTTTTTAGCCTCAGCAGCAGGACCAAACCTTGTCTGCCATCCTCCTGGCTCTGCCCTCCTCGGGAGGACTCACAGCTCTCGCTTCAGCACCCTTAGGCAAACTAGGGTAACAGAATTAATTCTGAAGAAATCCAGTCACCCAGGGAAGGGAAGAAAGGAATTCTGGTATTTCCAGGAAGCATTGCTTCTTGGAGGTATTTTGAGTGGGAGTGTGTTTCGTCCCTTGGCTGTGCAGGGCAGAAGG
This sequence comes from Neophocaena asiaeorientalis asiaeorientalis, assembly GCF_003031525.2. Taxonomy (NCBI): domain Eukaryota; kingdom Metazoa; phylum Chordata; class Mammalia; order Artiodactyla; family Phocoenidae; genus Neophocaena; species Neophocaena asiaeorientalis. The sequence continues at coordinate 6,271,523 of NW_020172446.1, forward strand.
GTGAGATCCAGCAATCTAGAGCCTTCCCGTAGATGCTCCTGTGGTCTAAAGATTCCCCAAAGAATACTGGCCCTACAGACTGAGAACCTTTTTCCTCCACACCTGTGTCCCCTCTCCTAACCTCTTCGCCCCTGAGAATTTGAGGTGCATATCCCTTATGATCAGAGGATACCCTCTGATACCAGCAGGCGAGTCGTGGGATACCTGTCAGCCTTAGAGATCATCAGTACAGCAATAAAGTACAGAAGCCAAGAACATGGGTTATTAAGTTTGAAAGATCTGGATCTTGAACCTCATATATCCTGTGAAACCTCTGAGTCTTGGTTTTACCTGTATAATACCCATATTTCAAAAGAGTTAAGATTTTTAAATAACGTATATAAAGAGTTTGCTTATAACGCTTAACACCAAGTAAGCACTCGATAGATGGTGGCAGTTATTATGCTCTGAGATTTCAGGCTGGGCCTGAGAGTAGAGATTGGAGGCAGGGGGTGGGGTAGGCACTGAGGTGTTACTAAGCCCTGCTGCACCTCCCCAAGGAATTCTCCTAACCTGAAAAATATCAAGGTCTTAAACTAGCCCCTGGGGTTCCAGCTCAGCTCCAGCTACCTCTGAACACACAAGGCAGGGAGGAGCCCCAGGGAGCCACGTGCAACTGAGGTTTGGGCCTTTAAATAAAAGGGAAAGAGCATGAAAGCTGGCGTGGGAGACCAAAGGACTAGGGATTAGTGATAAGAGGTGAGACACATTTCCCAATTGCCCATGAACTTATAAGTTACCTTGACGAAGCTCAGAGGGGAAAGCACATCCATGAAGAAACTGCTCCATGGGTCTTCAAAGGCAGTGTCAGAAAGGAGGCTCATGATCCCACAGTTCATTTCCTGCAAACTGCCCGTCCCAGGTCAGAGGCTTCCCCCTGGCCTGGAGGGCGCTGCCTCTGCCGCAGACATTTAGCACTGCCCTCAGCTGACTTTCCAGCCTTGGGCTCTCATGACCATGGTCTCTCCCTCCCCTGGCTGTTGACTGCCAACCCCTTGCCATTGCTGATCCAGGACAACAGACACTGCCTGGCCCTGATGCAGGCTGAAAGCTCCTGGCCTTCAGACTCCAGAGTGAGGGCGTACAGGTCACAGCGGTTCCCCACAGGGACAACTTGGGACTGGTCAGGCTTACCTGATCTCAGATATAGGGATGCGTGACGGGCCCTGCAGACACCTACCCAATGACATACACGTCCAGATTCAGGTTCAGGTTGTTCAGCTGAAGCAGATCACTGAGGTCTGGAGGGGGTGCTGCAGAGGCCACGTTCCATGTCACGACATGTATGCTGAGAAGGGAAGCCATGGAGGAAGGAGGATGAGCCCTCATCCAGGTAACAGACAGGGGGCTGCGCCTGCTAACGGCTGCACCACAATCCGCTGTAGTCTGAATGGGAAACGGGTGTTTCTGCATCTGGTGGAGGGAATAGGGCCACTGAACTACAAGCCCTTCATCTTCACCTCTGTCCCCGAAGCAGGAAGTTCCCACCCTGGATTGGCTCCTCTGTGCAGGCGTACAGCTCCCTACACCTGGCAGCACTGGCACTGCTGACACTAGGAGAGCTGCCAAAGTGGGGCTGAAGGTTTCGGAGTCAGGCAAGGGAAGGGGTGTGGATGGGGTGGACGGTCGGGAATTTATTAATTCCACCAGCCCTTTGTCTATGGCTCAGTAAGCAACTTTCTGCCCCCACTCTTCAATCCACGGGATCCTATAACCACCAGAAAGATTCTGGAGTTTCAGTTTTCACCTTGTGAGAGAGGCCTTAGTACTGCAAGATGGGAATTTCAAAAATAACAGAGATAACAGCACCACATTTCCTTCCTCACTCATCTCTGGAGCACAACCAATTCTGCCAAGCATTTCAGAAGAGCCTAAGAAGATTCTAAATAACAGGTTTCTCAACATCTCTCTCAAGACTCTACCCTCTTTTGGGAAAAGTCATCAGTTGGATAACATGCACCTCAGCTTCACATAAACCCTAGGGAAACAACAGATCTAATCAGCAGCTCAGGGGATGGACAGACTTGCAAATCTCTTCATTTGAATAGTTACAGTAATGCTCCCAGGAAGCCCCCAGATTGTGCTGACTACAGAACAGGCAGGGGCTACAAACCCTGCAGAGACCAAGAAGAACCACCAAGCCTCAGGTGAGTCCTAGGCACACCGTAAGGAGGAGGACCTGTAACAGTGGAAGATGCAGAATGGGGGCAGAGGGGGGAAGGAAAGGGCAGGATGTCCTTAAACATCTTTTCTCCACCAGACCCTGTTCTTAGAGGTCCATGTTCTAAAGAGCACAAATTGAAGAAATTCTTGGCCAGCTTAAAGCAACTTCCTGCCCCTCCATATGAACATCAACAAAACAATACAATAACCACCTTCCCAGGCACTCAGCCAGAGGTTCCGTGCTTCGTTTGTTTAAGGTCTCCCCCTGCTGTCCAACGGAGGATTAAGAGGCAGCTCTTTTACTCTAAGGCTCCTTGTTTTCCCAGGGACCTGCTCTAAGCTGATGGAGAGCCAAAGCCGGGATTTCTTGTTCCCACTTTTAGGTCCCACGATTAGCAGCAAATCCTTGCATCGTGACCGGCACTGAGTTGGTGATTAGCGTTGTTCCTCGTTAAAGAACAAGCATGAGACCAGGCTATTATCACTTCACTAAAGGATCTTATCTAAATCTGATTTTGGGTTTCAGGAGGTCACAAGAGTGTCAGGCAGACCCCATGATGTATGTGCTGATCCAAAGTAAGAACAAGGTTTCTACGCTAGAGCTAAAGGGAGAGTGCTTCCTTATGTTTTTAACTTCTAACAGCCCAACACTGCTGCCTCCTCCAGAACCCAACTGGGCCACCTGCTTGGGGCGTCCAAGTGGGCAAGAACTTGGTGGCCTGAGTTTGGAGGGGGCGCGGGGTTCGACCCAACACAGCCCTCTCGATACTGGCCTGGGAGAACGTGGGAGGCCTCTGAACCAGAAGCAGCCCTGTAACTCTGGCCCCTTCTCTCCCAGTCTGGTTCTGCCCCAGACCCGCAGCCCCGATTGGGTCGGAGGCAGTGATCCCGCCCCGAGCAGGCCGGCCTGCCCGCAGTCGCCTTCCTCACCTGAGCGTCCTGACTCTCAGCTCGGTCTGTGGGTTCATGGCCGCCATCGTCCCCACGCGGTGGCCCGGCCGGCTCGCGTCTCCCCGCCGCAGCCTGTCCTGGCCCAATCTGCCCCCCTCTGGCACCAGGTGCCGCCGGCCAGCTCCCTCTCCCGATTGTTTTTCTTCCGGATTTAGACCCTACGCTTCGGCTTCCGTAAGAGGCGGGGTCTGAGCGCACGGAGGGCTCTGGGTGGCGGGCTCGGGGGGAAGAGGCGGAACTCTTCAAGGAGCGCGAAACGGTGAAAGGCTGAGGGGAAAGGGGCCTAGGGGACGGGGACGTAAGAGAGGCGTGTCCTCGTGTCACCAGACCCCGATACAACACTGCCCCGCCCGGCGGCCGGGGCGCGCCGTGGCCCAGACACCGCCCACGCGGCTCCCAGCGTGCCTCGCGCGAGGTCGGCCTGGAGGGGGGCCGTCTTCCGGCGGAAGCCGCCGCCTCGCTCCGCCCCGTCGCATTTCACCAGCACAGAACGTGAGGTCTCGGCCCTCGGCGTTGTCTCCCTCCGGGTTCCCAACGTCCCGAGGGGCAGAAGGCGAGGGGAGGCGGCGCAGCCACCCACTGTCCGGCCTGTAATCCAGTCTCTTTCCCAACTACAGGTAATCTCTCTCCTCTTGGTCAGTGAGCGCCTCCATTCTCCACTCTCACGTTCAAGTGTTTTCCGCTCTTCAAACTCATGCAAGCTATTACACACTGGACGTTTGGGGGCTCCTGGACTCAGAAGGCTATGCATCAATGAACGAAAAATAAGTCACTGCCTCTATTTACGACCAAACATGAAATGAACATTATTTATTGTGCCAAAGACTAACTATGATTTCCTTCAATCACTGGTTCTTAATTTTTTTTGGGGGGGGGGCGGGGGCAGGACAGTGCATGGGATTCCTTTGAAGAACTGATGAGAGCCGTGACTCTCCCCAGAAAAATGCACCACAACTTTACAAACAAGCTTCATGAGGTTTACAGACTCGGAAGCCGGGGTTAAGAACAACCTTAAATAAATGTTTTCCTTGGTAGGATGGGTAAAAGAGGGGGATGTGGAGAGGAGGGAAGACAAAAACAAAAAGGAAATACTGCCAGTAGAAAATGGCCAAATTACTTTCAGAAATGTGATATTTGCATAAGTAAAATGATAAGGGGATTGTTTTAGTTTACAGAAATCAACATGCAACAATTTTCAGAGATATCCTGTATCTTTCTAATGCTTCCCTGGTAAAACTGGGGAGATCAGCAAGAGTTTGAAGATACCTAAGTTGTAAAATGGACATAAGGACATCACCAATAAGCTGGACTCCAGAAAGCTCTGTCTAGGATTTTATTAGACTGCTTTTTCCCCCAATATAACCCATATTGGAAGATTGAGACAAAAAGGCACAAACTCACATTAAATAAACAAGGTAATCTAATCAGTTCTACAAAGTGTATTTTGTAAAAGAAGTAGCACTAGGAACCAACCAAAATACGTCAGGGAGTCCCAGCAGGGACTGTAAGAGAATTTGGGAAGATATACACATGTCCACAATACTGACCCTGTCCCCAACCTCTCTCCATAAGGCGGCCAGAGCCCAGCACCCCTCCTACAGAGGCACTGCTGCTTCCAACTGGGACTGCGGCCCTGAAAGCAGCTGGTCTGAAGGGGCGTGGCACATCCTCAGGTACTACCCCAGGAGCTGAGCCTTGCATCATAAGCCCCTCTGAGTGCTAGTCAGTTTGGGGGGTGGGTAAGGAGGGAAGGGGGATACTTAAAAGAAGCCAACACTGCTGCCCAGCAGCGACACTATCCATGGGGACGGAACAGACCAGGTACGTCCCTTCTTATGTTGATGTGGGCTGGAGCCCCAAATCCAGCTGACCTCAGGAAACACCAGTTCAGCTCTTGTGGATGCTGAACTGGGGCAACAGGTGGAGGTGGGAGGAGCCAGAGAAAAGGCCGACAAGGAGCGAGCCCCGCCCCTAGAATTGGAGTGATATGTGTGGATCTCAGAGAAGAGCTGAAGGGAGGAGACTGACAACTGCTGACCCTCAAACCACATAAACAATAGTCTGCCTAGAATATCACCGTTTGTTTCTCCCGGGCTAACCCACATCTGGACTTAACTTAGTTGATGAATGTTAAGAAGGGAAAAAGCTTTAAGCACAAATATAATTATAGCTAATACAGAGCTTGTAGGAAAACGTTTATATTTTTCTCCAGTAGGAATGTCTATTCAACTTTCCCAAATAAATGCTACCAGCAGTTGGGATGCTAATAACCAACTGAATTGCCCCAGATCCACTACTATAGACCCCACAAGGTGAGGAGACTGTGACAGGATATCTCCTGGCCCCAGAGGGGGCCTCAGTGAAGGTGGGAGCTAACCACGCTGAGTCTGTCCACCCTTACCCCAGGAGGGCCACAGGGAAGCAGCCATCAGGAAGTCACAGGTCTCATCCTGTGTGACACTCCCTTATTGCACTTAGAAATGAGTAAGGCAAAACAAACTGACAAAAACCTAAGGACAGATCATCCCATCCTACTTCTCACTCCCCGAACAGAGATTTGGTCTCGCATTAGCAGTTGCACCCAGGCTAGCATGGGCTTGAGTCACCGCACACTCGGCCAACAAACTTCACAAGGTTTGGGAAATGTCAGGTGACACCAGAGCTATCTCAGATTCTCCCACTGGGAAGGCATACTCGGGCTCTGCCAAGTCACAGGGAACCGTGAAGCACTCGGCAGCTTCTGTTCCCCGGAGCCTGGACTTTCTCACCAGCCAGCTTTGGGAGAGCTCCGTACTACGATCGCTACTTGCTTTTGATTGTCCAGGGCAGAACTCAGCATGGGGGCAGGACGAGCTGAGTTCTTGATCCCCAAATTCCTTTCCAGCAACTGGAGACGTGGGGGAACATGTTCTGGGAAGAAGCTTTTTGCATGCTTGTTTTGTGCAGCATGAAAAGATCAAGACCCATTGCGTCCTGACCAGCCTCAGACAGAGGACAGGAATCTAAGAAAGCACAGAGAAAAGGGGATTATTGCTGAGTGGCAGCACCAGCCCAAAAGGGAAGAGGAGCGTGGACATACAGAGCTCCTCGGGGGGCAGACTAGTAGGTAGGTATGGGGCAGACTCAATTCTAAGGGCCACACGGGACAGTTCCCTCCAGGTAGAGTTGACCCGGGCACATTACGGGCTCTGCGGAGATACACAGTGGGCAACAGGAGGGCCAAGAAACCATAGGTATTTCTAAGACTAGTGACCAGAGATGCAATGCCTGGGGCAGGGGTTATTTGTATTTGTTTAATTTTCAAAACAGGCTGGCTGGGCCTTGGGTACTTCCATGGTGCCTAGAGCACTCTGTAACAGTGGGTTACTGGGAGCAGAGGTCAGAGTTATGAAGCCACATTGCTGTTCTGTGGAACTGGAAGGGAAAAAAATACGTATTTCTAACTCATCCCTTCTCCCCAGGTGAGCACTCAAAATTGCGAAGATCTGCCCAGGAAGCAAAATACCTCAAGTTTATCCCAAGGTTGAAAACTAACAAAGTAAATCATTTAAAATCACCACATCACAAAAGGCAGCTATTTTGAAAGGCTAAAAATGTCACTTGGAAATAAAGGGGGCGGGGGCACACAAATGGGTCAAGAACACAATGGTTGGAGAGGGAGGAGCTGTAAATACAGCCACCTACACGCCACATATCTCAGAGGGGCAGGCTCCCGCACACACGGGCTTCGTAATACCAGACAGTCTATTTGTTCACAATGTTAAAGGGCATCTAGAATTAACTACAGTAAGGGATCAAAGTTGCCTGAAGAATGGGCACAGAAAGGCTGCGTCCGAAGATGGCCTGTCACTCAGGAGGGTGGAGCTGCTGGGCCTTCCTGTTGACCACTGTCTTGCAAAACTAGAAGAGAAATACAATTATTAAGGAAGCAACAAAGGAAAATAGAAACACACTGTAAATCATTCATGGGGGAATTGCAAAAGCAGGAAGGATGCCAGGCGGTGTAGTAGGGGGGCTGTGGGGGGGAGAGGAAACTAAGGTCCAAGCAGTGATGAGAAGCTGGCATCTCCTCAATCCACTTCATCCTACCGTTTTATCTCCCAGAAGTTCTCCTCAAGCACACAGGGCAGGCAGAGTGAGCAGTGGTTTGCTTCACTGCTGGTGAAAGCCCAGGCCTCCTTAGCACCGTAGTGCTAGAGGACAACCGGGCTTTATTTGATAACATAATTTTCCCTCAGAGCCTGATGGGAGCAAGACCAGGCTTCTCATTCCATGCCTAATCCCCTCTGAGCTGCTGGAATAACAGCAAGTGTGGAGGTGTGCAGGACACTGGGTGCTAATACAATGTAGGGTCTTGGGAAGGAGTGACCACGTGAAACAGACATCCCATCCTGGTCCTATGACCTGGGCAGAAACACTCTCCAAGTATCTGAAAGATGCTGCCTCTGAACTACTTTGTCTGGGATCAGAGGGTATAGAGAGAAAGGAAATGAAGCACCAGACCCAACAAGGACCACTAGGAAAAGCTGTCTGGACGGCAAATTTTCCAAGGGAGAGGTAGGGAACAGCTCTGGCACAGGTGGGTACAGGGAGCACCCAGAATGCCAGCTTCAACTTGAAATGGCTCAAGTTACGAGAGGAAGAGTAATTAGGTGCAGATAAGCTTTGATTCTCATCCACTGCCCCCACCCCAGCCGCACTTCCCACCACCCTGTCCTTGTCTCTGAGTGGTTCTTTGTACAATCACACAGATCCCTGAAATGTCTTAACAGTCATAACCTCTTCCTCTTTCCGAAGCCTGAGAGCTATTAAGCATCGCGATCATCATTAATACTAGAGGGCAGGACGAGGAAAGAAGCAGGCTTTCTGCCTCCAGAGTGAGCTGCTGAGCCTCGAGGACCCAAACCGATTCTGGCGTCTATGTCATGCTCAGCGAGAAATGCGGTACATACAGTGCAGAAGGGGGAGGAGTGGCTTTAGTCATCCGCTGTCATTCCTTTCACTGGGTCCTTCTGTCTCATCTGGAACAGAAAAAACAGGAAAAATTGAAGGCTTTTGCTGTTGATGGAACTCTACAACAAATACATGCCTCCTTCTTCTCAATCCTGCCAGTGGATAGGGTAGAGCATTTGTTTTGTGCAGAAAGCACAGCAGAAGAACAGAATTCTGTGTACACACAGCCAAAGTCATACTATTTATAGCTCTGTCATTGGTCCCACCATCCATGATTTCCATTTCTCTCCCCTGCATCCCACTGTTGGGCTTTAGTTCTTAAGCTCCTCTCTTTCTTTCATTCATTCAACAAATATTTATGAAGCATCTTTTTTTGTGCAAGGAACTGCTCCAGGCCTGAACCAGCCTGAATTCAGCCGTGAACCAAAACAGACCAAGTCTCTCCTCAAGGAGCTTACACTCTGGGACAAGGTGGGGGGAGAATGAACAAACTATGCCGGGTGGGGCTGCGGGCTGCTGGGACGGAGAGACTGTGGGAAAGTGCTATTTTATGAGCAGGCTGTGGACGGCCTCTCTGATAAGTGACGTTTGAGTAAAGACCAGAAGGAAGTGAGGGGGGAAATCCCGTGGGCCCCCTGGGGGGTGGGGGGCAGGGAGCATTCCAGGTGGAGGGAACAGCAATTCCCTCTCCTGAGCTCTGCCTAGAGGCTTTGCCTAGTCAGCCAGGTGGGCAGAGTTTGGCACCAGAGTTCGGCATCAGAACACAGGGATCGAGAATGCAGGGAGTGGATCTCAGCTTGGCAGAAGTGCGAGGCTGCTGGAAAACAGGGTGGGATCTTCTCTGGAAGCACTGAGTGGTCCCTGCCCTGGCACCTTCCAAGCAGCAGAGGACACAACTTCTTGTTGGGGATACTGTGGTGGCCATCTCTCTCAAATCCTTTCCAACTTGAAAATTCTGTTCTAATTGCAGGATGTCTATAACGTGTATATTTTAACTTCCCATTAGATATGTCTTCATTATCTGTGAGTTTTCTGCTCAACTTTCATTCTTTACTCATTCAACAGCTTTTGAGCACACACAGCATAAGCGCTGGAATAAAACTGCCTGGATCATATTCTGGCTCCATCACTAAATTGTGTGACCTTGAACAAATGACTTCACTGCTAAGCCTCAATTACTGTAGTAATAAAATAGAGATAATAGTACACATGTCATGGGGTTGTGGTGAAGATTAAGATATTCACGTGGAGTACTTTAGCACAGCAGGGTGCTTGGCACTCTGTACATGTTATCTGTGTTGTTAATGTCTTTATTCCAAACAGCGTAGTGAAGGGGATGTGTGTGTACACAGCTCTCAAGAACCTGCACTTTTAAGCTACAGCCTCCTCGGTTTTTGTTTTATTCACTTGACTTTAATACTGCCACTGTGCAGAGATCCTATCTCAGTAGTAGTAGTTCTCCACTGGGAAACATCTTCAAATACACTCTCTGCTACGTTTCAAGCCCGTGTCTATTGTTTGCACCCACTTGCCCCACCAACTATTATAATCAGTAAGTCCATGTGGAACCTGGACATGAGAAAAACATTCTCCTGGTCCTCCCCAAAGGTTCCCACAGTCACTCCTTACTGACAACAATTACTGTCATTACACCTAAGGTCTTAGCTTAGCCTTTTAGGCTAGAGTTTCCTCAGACTTGATCAAGATTATTGCCTGGGGCACTTGTAGGTTCTAGGGCTCCAGACCTGATGAATCAGAATCTACAGGAGATGGACCCTAAATGAATCATAAAATCAATCAGTCTCACAAGCCGCACTTTTCATCGTCCCCAGCAAAGATCCTCTGCTCCAAACAGGAAAGTCTGTTTTCTGACACCAAGCCAGTATGTGCTTATTCCTAGCTTCCCCTGGAATGCCTCTCCCTGTAGATTTTGCTCAAAACTCACTTTCCTGAATGATATCTTTAATAGTGCTCCTATAACTTCAGTTATCCATATTAGTATCTGTTAATATACTACTTTATAAGGGTTCAACAAATTCAAGATTTTTTCAATATGACAAATCTGTTAAGGATAAGGGCACTGTCATATTTCTTAAAAGATAAGAAGTTAACCTTGTGGTGTTAGGTTGGAATGGGAAGGTATCTGTGTGATCATAATGTATCAGCTAGATATAGAAATAACTACAGATGTTAAAGTCCCCCAGCTCCATCCTATGAGAAAGTCTGGGAGCAGCAACAGCCCAACAGCAGTGAGCACGTTCAGCACCCAAACACCATCCTCCAGTAAAGGAACCAGGGCTCCTTGGTGATACAGCTGATTCTAGGGCTGGTCATAGAAAGAGCAAGACGAGCCTGGAACACCTGTGCTTCAGGTGAACAAAGGTAACTTCACCAGAACTGGACAGAAAGACAGAATACAATGAAAGGAACACCGAAGTCTGTGACGTTTCGGCCTAAAATACAGAAACTGGATCTAATCACGCAGAATCATTGGACAAACCCAAATTGAAAGACATTCTACAAGTGACTAGCCTGTAACTTCCACAAATGTCAAGGTCATAGAAGTCCCAGAAAACTGAGGAGCTGCACCAGACTGAGACTAGAAGGGTGCAGTGTGTGATCCCAGGTCATACCCTTTCCTTTAAAGGAATGGGTTCTCTGGGTTCAAGAGTATACAGGAGTTCTCAGTATTCTTCTTGTCAGTTTTAGTAAGTTTGAAACTCTTTCAAAATAAAATTTTTAAAAGACAGAAAAGCACTCTTTAAATGTCTGCTCACTAATGACCATTCATGTAAATTTTCAATTATCAGGGAGGCTAAGATTTAGTATCATGGGACCAAAGCTCCTTGGGCCTCAAGCAGATCCTTGTATACCCTGAGAGTCCACCACCTGGCTTTAATTTACTAACGCGAAGCCAGGTCCTCTTTTCCTACTGCCTGAAATAAGATGCAGCTTCCTATCAGGAAACACGATAGCTTCCTTTACTCTCAGAGACAAGGTCCCCCCCATAGAGGGTGCCACTGAAATAAAAATGCATTATTTCATTCTTATAATGAAATGCTCTAAGAATGCTTATTTCCTGTTTCCTGGGGCCTAAATGACACAAGAGATTTTATCTGATGTTTGTAGTGTTCCTTGGATCAAACCACTGCAGGCTATATATATACATATAGTCGAGGAACATGAAAATAGAAGCTCTAGTCCTGGTTTGTTTTTAGCAGTGGTTTCCTCTAGGGAATGAGGCCGAAGGTTGGAAGAAAGGGACTTTTTTTCATCTACTGATTTTCTTTATTTATTTGGACTTCTATTTTTTAACATTTTTCTCTATCTTTTGAAAACTGTTTTTACTATAAGTATGAAATACTCCTTTACTTAAAGAAACCTGTATAAGTATCAATGTCAATTTCCTGGGTGTGATATTATACTACTGTTTTGCAAGATGTCACTGGGAGAAAGGGATCTCCTCCCTGTATTATTTCTTATACCTGCATGTGAATCTTATAATCATCTCAAAATAAAAAGTTCAATAAAAAAATAAAGCTAGTAAAAAAAACCAAAAAAACAATCAGTTTAAGACACTGAAAAGTAACCACAAACCAGTTAGTTCTGAAAGTGCACAGATATGAGGCAAATGTGGAATTGTTTTTAGAACCTCTCTAGGGATTTCCCTGGCAGTCCAATGGTTAAGACTTCGCCTTCCAATGGAGGGGGTGTGGGTTCGATCCCTGGTCTGGGAGCTAAGATCCCACCACATGCCTCATGGCCAAAAAACCAAAACATAAAACAGACACAATATTGTAACAAATTCAATAAAGACTTTAAAAATGGTCCCACATTGGGCTTCCCTGGTGGCGCAGTAGTTAAGAGTCCGCCTGCCGATGCAGGAGACACGGGTTCGTATCCCGGTCTGGGAAGATCCCACATGCCGCGGAGCAGCTAGGCCCGTGAGCCATGGCCGCTGAGCCTGTGCGTCCGGCCACAACAGTGAGAGGCCTGCGTAATGCAAAAAAAATAAAATAAAAAAGGTCCACATCAAAAAAAATCTTACAAAAAAAAAGAACCTCTCTAGAAAGCCACTCTATAAACAGATTCAGCCTTTGGGGGAAGAAATTTGGCAATAGGTAACAAGAGTCTTAAATTCTCTAATTCCACTTGTAGGAATTTATTCTAAGTAAATAATCCTAATTACCCAAAAAACTGAGTGCATAAAAAATTTTCATCACAGCATTATTTAAAAACAGTGAGAACCTACAACAACATGAAGGAAAATCCAACACAGGGTGATGACAGAGTACACAGCAATATGTACACTGTTGTTAGAAACATGTATGTGAAGAAACTTTTTTTTAGCAGGAAATGCTTTGTTACAATGTTCAGAGAAAAAAGTGAGAGAACCACCCAGGCACATGGAATACCATCATAACTAAGTAAAAGTGTGTACGAATTCTTAAAATGGTTATCTTTAAATAGAGTACTTATCTTTAAATAGAGTACAAGTGTTTTTTTTCTTTCTACTTTTTACTCTTTTCCAAAAAATGTTTGATGCTTATATATTACCTTAATATTGAAAAATGAAACTATTTTAAAAGAAAGGAAAGCTGCTCCTATATTTCAAGATGTTGGTCAATGCTGCAGGTGGTCTGCCCTGGGGTCAATCACTTCTGGGCAGGGCGGAAGGAATTAAGACTCCACAGACAGGGATCCCTTGGCCTCAAAAGACCTAGCTTTGCCCTCTGCAGGCGCTATGGGAATCTCAGATTCCAATCTCCCACAGCCCAGCAGGTGAGCTAGGCACTGAGTGATTTCTCTTTATCCTCAGACCTTCTGTCTACCACAAACCCAAACGGGAAACTAGGATGTAGTGTCCTGCCAGGCACTCCACTGCACAGGGACACTTATACAATCGCTGTGTAACCGGTCCAGAGTTTAAGACTTAAAATCTAAAACTGATGGTGATCCATCAGTCAAAAAGCCATAGGATGGAGCAAAGGCCCTCCTCATCAAAGTTCAGGTAATGAGAAAGGGACAGGCACATTCACACACAAGCAAACAGACAGGAAGGCTGGCTACATGGAGGCTCAGAGACAGCTCCCAGGGTGGGCCAGCAGAGCAAGAGCGCCATGTAGCCTCTGAGCTCCATCCCAAAGTACAAAGTCCAGAAGGAATGGGCTATGGAGGGATCAGAGAAGCCAACAGATTTAGAGAGGAAAACCCACAAGGGAAGGCTGGGGAAGAAAATGCGGCAGGATCTTAATTGTGTGTTCTTTGCTGTTTCTCAGCAAATGTTCTAGAGAGTCCAGTAAGTAGGGAAACAAGTTTTCTTAAAATTTTTAAAATGAGTCCTCTTCTCCCAGTCTCATTATCTAGAGTTAGTGACCAAGGCCCAGGAGGTACCTATTCTCTGAACTGGAAGGTATCCTTAACTTCTCTGAAAGTAATACCTATGGCACAGGTAGCCATGAGCATTTCATGACCATACATGTCAAATGTTTACCACACATGACAGGCATATGGTAAGACCTCAATGTTAGCTTCTCTTAATAATAGATATGTTATTGTAAATCAACTGTACTTCAATTAAAAAAAATAATATAGATATGTTTATTACCACCATGTTCATAAGACAGTGAGTTCCCCATTACAGGAGGTGGTCAAGCACAAGCTGGTGGGAAGGCTGCAGAGAGGACTCAAGCACTGGCCATATAATTGGACTAAATGACTTTTATAATTGGACTCTTATAATTTTATAATTGGACTCTTCCACTTCTGAGATTGAGTTTCTTAAGATCAGGAGCGAGGGAAGGAGGGAGAGCCACTGGTCCCCTACAGGCACACATTTCCTGACATTTTTGTTTTTAGGTAAAGGGACTTATCTCTCTTTTTTTAAAATTAATTAATTAATTTTTGGCTGCGTTGGATCTTCGTTGCTGCATGTAGGCTTTCTCTAGTTGCGGTGAGCCAGGGCTACTCTTCGTTGCAGTGCGCGGGCTTCTCATTGTAGTGGCTTCTCTTGTTGTGGAGCACAGGCTCTGGGTGCGAGGGCTTCGGAAGTTGTGGCACGTGGGCTCAGTAGCTGTGGCGCACAGGCTTAGCTGCTCTGTGGCATGTGGGATCTTCCCAGACCAGGGCTCGAACCCGTGTCCCCTGCATTAGCAGGCAGATTCTTAACCACTGCGCCAATAGAGAAGTCCCAGGACTAATCTCTTGATCTCATTTCTCAAATCCTTGAGCCTCAATCCAAGAATGGTGGGTCTACCCCCACAGAGGGACAAGAGTTATGGCAGTGGTGACTGTGGCCTTATAGTGACCTCTCATAACTCACAAAACAACCCACCCACTCCAGACTACTATGCATTGGTTTAAAGAATAACAGTCATAATTTCTCTGATTTTTTTTTTTTTTTTTTTTTGGCCGTGCCACACAGCTTGCAGGATCTCAGTTCCCTGACCAGGGACTGAACCCAGGCCACGGCGGTGAAAGCCTGGAATCCTAACCACTAGGCCACCAGGGAACTCCCTAACAGTCATATCTTCTATCACAAACTTGCAGTTAATCATGGCAGATTGAATACATGCATTTGTTGCTATTCCTCCCCAAGACCCTACCACAATGACAGTAAAGGAATAAAAAAGATAGAAAACTATAAAGACAACAAGAACAGAGGAGACAACTACAGATAAGAGATGGAAATGGCATTCTGGAAGATGAAAAAGGATGGATGAACAATGACTGATCTGCAGAGCAGCAGGGGCTGCCGGTGAGGAGGGGACCCACTGGTGCTGCAGGTCACCCAGAGGCCTGGGAACTGGCAGCATCAGGTGCCTCTAAAAGTGGGAGTGCAGCCAGGGGTGAAAACAGGTGACTTTACTGAAAGTGGGAATAAAGAACCATTTGGGCCTGGCGTGCCCTGGTGTTCCCTCCCCCAGTTTTCACAGTCAAGTAACGCCCCCTTCCTGCAAAGCCCAGGGATTCACTCTCTGGAGGCACTGAGGTCTTGAACTCAGGACCCCAGGCTCAGCTAGGGGTGAAGTGGGCACGATGCAGAATACAACGGGATTAAGTTAGAGCCACCCCATGGCATAGTGAGCCCACCAGGACCTTTCTCCAGCTCAGCTCCCCGAATGCTGGCCCTGACCATCCCCATGAGCAAAAGACTGGGGAGTCCTCTCAAAGCAAAATGAGCAGCCCAAGAAAAATAGACTCAGGATCCTGAAGTGGGGGACCCCAATGGAACCACCTGATTACCCTTCAATAAGCCCAGCCACTGACTCAGAGAGCTTCCAACCACTTTTTGGAGCTTCACTCTTCACTTTGAACGGACAGCCAAGGACCCCCAACCCCCAGTCATTTGAGGGAAGCCCCTAACAGAAAACACAGAGTCCCATAGGAAAAAGGAGCTCAGAGAAAACAAAGAATGTTCAGGTGGCAGAGATATCTCAAAGCCAAACAAGAACCAAAACCCAGAGCTTCAGAAAAGGAAAATGATGCAAGCAGAAAAAAAGAAAAAATACTTAAAAAAAGAACACAGCACAAGAAATGCTTTAAAACGTCTTAAGTTCAACAGAGGAGAGAAAAGTTAACTTTGGAAAACCTCCCCTAGGAAGGAGACGAAAAAGGAGACACAACAAGAAAATCAGAAGGTCAATTCATGAGGTCCAACTTCTAACTAAAAAAAATCCAGAAAGGGAACAGAGGGGAGAAAATGATGAAACAGGTAACACAAAAACATTTCCCAGAACTAAAGAGATCTTTAGCTCAAAGTGCCCACCGAGTGGGAGCAAAATGAATGAGAATGAACCAAAGTCAACTACATTATTGTGCAAACAACCCAACCAACCACCCTGTTGAGACTCAAAAACTTAATGATACAGAGAACTAAGCTAACAAAAAGAAGGAACGCGGTTACGAACTTCCTAACAAAACAAGAAAATTATCCAAGGAAGGAATGAAGATCAGAGTAGATGAAAGGGTTCAGTTGGGAAAAAGAATGACAAAGGTATAATAATGATAAATGCTGAATGACCAGTTAACCCCAAATTGTGACACTGAAGGATGGAGAGGAGGAGCGTGTGAGTGGTGGGTGGAGTAAAAGACCTAAACCTTCCACAGGAAGAAGTAAGCAATTAACAGCTAAAGTCGAAAAACTGTGAATTAAGAGGATAAACCTATTATTTAGAAACTCGGAGGTAACTAACAAAAGAAACAACTGTGAGAACTGCAAGGGGCTACTTCTGGGGGCAGGACCACAGAGACAGGGCGGAGGAGGACGGCATCTTCCTCACACGCCTAGGGTACTCGTGGAGGTGATGGATATGCTTTTGGCACTGACTGTGGTGATGGTCTCACGGATGTCTATTTATCTGCAAGCTCATCAGGATGTACACATTAAATGGGTGCAGCTCTTTGTATGTCAATCAGACTTCAATAAAGTGTTTTTTTAATTAAAAATGAAAAAAGTAAAACTGAAAATAAAACCTTGATAAAAATATTTTTAGAAAGAGGAAAAATAAAGAAGAAAGAGAAGTGAGCCAGCGGTACAGTCAGCACACAAAGGTCCCATACAGTTGCTAAAGGGGTCAGAACATGTCCCCCAGTGGCTTTGCTTTCTCTTCCACTGCCAACTATTTTAAAAATTCCAATTCCAAAGAGGGTTTTCTGCATTTTGCAATTATCTTGGAGGACAGAAATCATCTAAGCTTTTGGCACAGTTATCCACAGAATGGAGAAACAGGCAAAGACAAGGGGTGGGGATTAAAAATGAACTCCCCGAGGACAAGTGCTCTCAAACTTTGGATCTGAGGGAGGCAGATCCAGTAAATGCTCAGGAGAGTTCTCCCAGCACCAAGAATGCGAATTCGACCCAAAGAGTGAAAGGCTGTCAGCAAACACTTCCATGACCCCAGTGTACTTCTGGCTGGCCTGTCAGGCAGTGGGCAGCTGAAGCTACAGGCTAAACCCCGAAAGCTCCGTGTTCTTCCATTTGGTAACCTGTTTCTTTTCTTCTTCTCAAGAATCGGGTGACCACAGGACTCAGGCCTCCCTCTTACATTGTTAGAATCGCCAGGGACCTGGACATTAAAATCTACCACTTCCTGAAGATCCTTAGCAGAAGAATCAGGAGTTGTGTCCAAAATCCTGCCACTTCCCTGCCAAATGTACCTGAATGAATAACTAAAACGTCTGCCTACAACAGGAACTAACTCAGCAAACCACTGTAACCAGTGAGTCAGCCCAGGAAGTGTCATCCTGGAGGGTAAAATCAAGGAAGGAAGAGCTCGCAGGCCCATTCTCCACCGAGACCAGCACAGTGCAGCGGGAGCACCTGTGTAGTGTGGGGCACCGTGGACCCGGGCCTGCGTCTCACCTGAGGCCCTGCTGGAGTGCCAGACAAGGCTGTGCAAAGCTATGCCTGCCAGACATCCAGGCTCCATGCCAACCCTCCCAGGGCAAGGAGGGAGCAATGGATGGCAGTTCCTATGAAACAGAGCTTCCTGCCTTATTTTTAGCCCCGAGAGGCAGGAGGGAGCCCCAAATGGCATTTAGAGGGAGAAGAGACGGAGTGATTGAGTGCTACAGCTCTTCCCCTGACTGTATCACCTGCAGGCTGTGTGACCCTGGGTATAGCCTTGAACTCTCAGAACCTCTACATCCTCATCTGAGAGTGGGGGTAACAGTGGCGCATCCTCACAGGGGTTGTGAGGATCACAGGAGATGGGACAAGACGTGGAAAAGCCCTCAGAATGGTGTCTCACACACAGTGGCTGCCTGAATGTTATTTACTGACCATCTCCTCAGAGTGAGCCTTGCAGGGAAGCAGCCCCAAATTCCCCAAATGAGGCAAGAGGAGTGTTAGGTCTTCAGGCTTCCATGGAACAGCAGCTAGCTCTCCTTCTGGGATCCATGCCACGGGCAAGAAAAAAAAAAGGCAAAGGCTCCAAACTCTAAAAATAGCTCCCAACACCCTTATAGAGGGGTTAGTCCTGTGTGCCGCTGCTGTCCTCTGCGGGTGACATGCGTGGCATTCATGGATCAGCCCAGCCTGCCTCCTTCCGAGGCCGCCTCCATCTCTGCAGCCCAGCACCATCCCCCCCGCCACCGGCTCTGAAGAACCACTGCAGCAACTGTATTACTCACTTGGCATTCAGCACAGCCCGCCATATTTGTCTCTCTGGATATGCCAAGACCTCGACTAGACTGCAAGTTCAAGAGCACAGGCTGCTTTCTTCCTTGTAGTTCCCATATCGCCTGGCATTAGACCTTACCCACAGTGGACGCTGACATGTTCCTAGAACCACAGGACGGTGCCCTCAGTGAACTGCCCTGGCACGACAGTTTCCATAATGTTCACGGTTATCTAGGTGACAGACCCAGAGTCTCGTCTGGCCTCCCACGTACCTCATCCAGCTGTCTCTTCGTCTCTTCTTCCATCCTTCGAATGTCATCCATAGTCAGGTCAACCCACTTATCAAGCCAACAGAACAGCTGCCTGTGGAAGTTTGTAAACAGACGCTTCTCTTGCTATAAAAAGGAGGGACCCAAGTTAGAACCGGAAGGTGCAGGCCACTGCTGCAGCCCTCCGCCCCACGACCTCTGTGCCAGTATCCACACTTTACGGGGGCGGGGGGGAGTGATACTTGGCTGGCTGATCTGGATCAGCCCTCCAGTCCCTCAGGTCAGTGACCTTTGCCTCCATGTGTCTGAAGGGTATGGCCTCAAGTAGGGGAAGCCCCCAGGAGAGAGTTGGTGCCTACCCCACCGCGAGGCTCTGTGCCCAAAATGCTACCAAGACAGGCAGTCCACAAGTCAAGGTCCCAAAACAACTGTGCCAAGTTTCCTCCTTGTCTCTTGAGCCTAAAGCCAGGTTAAAACTGGCCAACAGCTATGAATGTTGCCCAGTTTCACCAGACTCACACATCAGAGATAAGGTTATAGAAACTCCTTAGGTGTCATTTGGGCGAGTTGCTCAGTTTTCCTGGGTCTCCCATTTTTACATGTTATTATACTTTTGTTTGAGATTCTCTTGTTAAAAAACGAAAAGAGAGGGCTTCCCTGGTGGCGCAGTGGTTGGGAGTCCGCCTGCCGATGCAGGGGACACAGGTTCATGCCCCGGTCCGGGAAGATCCCACATGCCGTGGAGTGGCTGGGCCTGTGAGCCATGGCCGCTGAGCCTGCACGTCCGGAGCCTGTGCTCCGCGACGGGAGAGGCCACAACAGTGAGAGGCCCGCGTACCGCAAAAAAAAAAAGAAAAGAGGAAAAAACTCCTTAGGTCTGTCTAGTTCAGTAATTCAGGGCACTGGAGAATTTGTTTCATAGTGCTTCTTGCCTTTTGGCATCAAGAAAAGATGCTGAGGGGCTTCCCTGGTAGTGCAGCGGTTAAGACGCCGCACTCCCTATGCAGGGGGCTCGGGTTCGATCCCTGGTCAGGGAACTAGATCCCACATGCATGCCACAACTAAGACTTCACATGCCACAACTAAGGAGCCCACGAGCCGCAACTAAGGAGCCCGCAAGCCACAACTAAGGAGCCCACCTGCTGCAACTAAGACCCAGCGCAATTAAATAAATAAAAAGATGCTGAATTTGTCATTTAATCACAGCAAAGCCCCTTCCTGTTTCCTTCTTTTGCCTCAGTTTCCTTACCTTTCACATGTGGTACCCTTGCAAGGGGGAGTGGGGGTCTGGGAAATGAAACCAAAATATCAAGCCACGTGGGTTGATATATGCCACGTGGGTTGTATGATCTTCTCTTGTCGGGCAAAACACCCCCCACCAACACACACTGGGAAGGCCTCCTACCCTGGTCACTTACCTTATGTATAAAGTTTTCCACTTTGTTCTGCAGGCCCCACCACTTGAACTTGACAGTAACCAGTTTGTATGCACACATGTATGGGCAGTCTTTCTGATTTACAAGTTCTTGCTGTATTAGAAACACACCCACAGGCAAGCAGTTAACTAAGAGGGCAGACCTCTGGATCCCCCTTAGCCCAGGCGGGCCATTCCCCTCCTCCACTGGGGAGGCCCACACACACTGGCCCCAGTCCACCCCCCACCCCACCCGGTGGTGAGGGTGTGAACTGCACCTTCCAATTGGGACCCAAGGGTCCTCGGCCTGTTTTGATAGACTTAAATTTTGCTGGGTCTTCCTCTGCCTTGTAATCCTGAGAGAAGTTGGAGTTGGAGCGGGGAGGGATAAAGAGGGGGAAGGGGAGGGAGGAGGAGAGAGAGAGAGAGAAACAGATCAGATTTTCCACCAGAGTACCATTCTGACGCTGCTGGCTCACAGAAAATCTGGGAAGGTGTTATAAACAAGATACAGAACTGTTTACATTTGTCTCAGAGGAGAGCTCTCTGTGATTTTGTCTGCCAGGGCCTGTTTTCACTTTTACCAGACTGTGTGAGCAGGCACGTATTTCCACTGTTTAAGGTGGGGATTTGCAACCTGGAGTGAACAATCATGTGACCAAGGAAGGTGTTTTCAAAATACAGTTGACCCCTGAGCAAGGCAGGGGTTAGGGGTGCTGACCCTCCACGCAGTCAAAAATCCAACTGACAGTTTGCCCTCTGTACCCGCAGGCCCTCTGCATCCCCGGATTCAACCAAGCACAGATCGTGTGGAACTGTATTTAATACTGAAAAAAACCCTGCTTTTAAGTAGACCCCCGCAGTTCAAACCCATGTTGTTCAAGGGTCAACTGTACAGATTTCTGGGTCATTCCACCTAAAACCCAGTGAATAAGAACATTTGCAGGGGAGGGTTGCATGCATTTTTTTTTTTAACTCCCCAGGTGATTCTAAAACAGCAGCCTGAGCTGAGAACAACTGGCCGCAGTCATTCCTGAAATCTTCTAGTCCCATCTCCCTCTGGCTTGTTTTGTTTTTGTTTTTAAACTGCCTTGTTTTAATAAAATCATTATTGGAAATGTTCAATGTACAGACTTAATCCTCTTGTGTACTATCGTCAGTCTCCCCTCACTGATTTAAAATGCAGTCAGTGTGTTAATTTAAAATGCAGTCAGCTGTGTGTTAATTAACAGTAACAGAAGTTTACTCTTGGGCTGTTCCTCTGCATTGACTAATGTGGGCAACGAAAAGCAAACTCCTTATGGCATCTACTTAACAAAAATAACGAAGGTATCAAATCACACACACACACACACACACAATCATAAAGCATTTCCCAAAGCTAAGGAGATTATTTATTAAATCTTCCCTGCCTCTGCTTCTCTCCACTCACATGAAACAGTCAACAAAATACTCAAAGCACCATACTTTTGGCTAGTATTTCTGTTTGAGAAATATCTGGCGATGTTCAGTTTGAGGAAATTCATCAAGCTGCACACTTATGATCGATTCACTTTGCTATATATGTTATACTTCAATAAAAAATTTTTTTGGAAAAATCCACTAATCTTTTGAGGGTAAGGGTGGGGATATTAGGCAAAGAAGCACAAGATGGCTTTCGTATCTATTTGGGAATGCACAAAACAAAATATCTTAGGCACAAAGAGTGACTCCAGGAAAGAAGTATCATACCCCTGGGGTACAGAGAGCAAACACTTATTCCCTACCAATGGGCAGAGTCAAGTTCCTGTGCCCAGGTTCCAACAGGCCTCTGTCAAATAGGAAGAGTACTGAATGGGGGAAACCTAGTCCTTTACTTCCCTAAACCAATACCTCCTGGGCAGTGAGCAGGACAGACCTGGTCCCCAATTTCTCCAACTTTATGGTCTAGCAGTGGACTGTCCTTTCCAGGTGGCTGCTGCCATGTCTGTTACTCTGAGAAGTGACCACCAACGTCTTGAGGGCAGGGGACTTGTCTTTTCATGTAACTGGCAACCCCCCAACCTGGAACCCACAGAACAGAGTATTCTAAACACAAAATAGGCAGGCAATATATATTTTTGATCACAAGGTTAGAAAGAGAACTAGTTTCAGGCTAAGTGTCACTTCAGCAGGGCAAATCACCCCCAGGGCTACCGACAGTACCTACGTCATCCAGTGACAATTTCCAGAGGCCAAACAGGACACATACATCTGAGCCACTATTTTCCTGGTGGTATCCCCGAGTCAAGGCGAGGCAATTCTTAACACTCATTTAAAAAATAAAATACCCAAGAGAGAACTTCCCTTTGAGCCAAGTTGGGTATGGCTCCTTGGTTGCTCTGACACTTAGAAGTCATTTCTGCATCTCAAAGGCCACCCATATCACTGAACAGTTCCTACCTTGCTAAGTACTTGGCTTCGATCTGCAATGTCTATATATATGGCTTCCACATGTTTCCAAGCCTCAGGCTCCAGTTTATGCACCTGCAGGAACAAGGAGGACCACTGTGTAGTTTTTATCATCTACGAAGCACCCTTTACCCAAAATGGACACCTAGCAGCAGCTGTTCCCATAGCCAGAGATGTGAGATTCCTACTGGTACATACAAAACTATCCAAAGGAGTGGGAGGATGGATTTTAAGTGGACATACATTTGAGAACTAATGCTTTGATTTTTCAAGCTAAGTACAACTGCAACAGCCCAAGACACTCTCAGGACTCCCCTAGCACCTATTTTGTTTCCATATGTTCCCCCTTTGTAAAGACTATACACTTGTCTCATGGGGATGTTGCCTGGTTAGCCATATACTGCTTATTTTGATGCTCTTAAAAATTAACTAACTCAAAGGCTTCCCTGGTGGTGCAGTGGTTGAGAGTCCGCCTGCCGATGCAGGGGACACGGGTTCATGCCCTGGTCTGGAAAGATCCCACATGCCGCGGAGCGGCTGGGCCCGTGAGCCATGGCCGCTGAGCCTGCGCGTCCGGAGCCTGTGCTCCGCAATGGGAGAGGCCACAACAGTGAGAAGCCCGCGTACCACAAAAAAAAAAAAAAAAAATTAACTAACTCAAAATAGGTGGTACCAGATACAAAATCATGCTACGAAATTCTGATACAAATTCAAAATGTACAAAAGGGGCTTCCCTGGTGGCACAGTGGCTGAGAATCCGCCTGCCAATGCAGGGGACACGGGTTTGAGCCCTGGTCCGGGAAGATCCCACAAGCTGCGGAGCAACTAAGCCCGTGTGCCACAACTACTGAAGCCTGCACGCCTAGAGCCTGTGCTCTGCAACAGGAGAAGCCACTGCAACGAGAAGCCCGCGCACCACAACAAAGAGTAGCCCCTGCTCTCTGCAACTAGAGAAAAGCCCACGCGCAGCAACGAAGACCTAACACGGCCAAAAATAAATAAATTTACAAAATGCACAAAAGGATATGATAAAGCGTATAACTCTTTCTCTTGTCTTCAAGTCCACTCCCAAGTACCACCACTGCTAAACATTCAAGTGTAGAGATTTTTCTTTTAATACAGATGGTAGCATGTATACACACTGTTTCACATCGTGCTTTTTCCCCTGAACAGTGTATGTTGAAGACTGTTCCCTACTGGTTCTTTTTAATGGCTGCATAATATACCACTATATGGCTGCAGGGTCCTACTGATGGGCTTTTATGTTTTTAACCTTTGGGTACACAAAGAATGCTGAGATGAATCTCCTTGTATATAAGCTATTTCATACATGTGAAAACCTAACTGTAGTATAAATTCCTAGGTGTGGAATTGCTGGGATAAAGGATAGGTGTATTTTATTTTATTTATTATAAATTTATTTTATTTATTTATTTTTGGCTGCATTGGGTCTTTGTTGCTCCAAGCGGGCTTTCTCTAGCTGCAGTGAGCAGCTACTCTTCGTTGCAGAGCGCGGGCTTCTCATTGTGGTGGCTTCCCATTGCAGAGCACGGGGTCCAGTAGTTTCGACACACAGGCTCAGTAGTTGTGGCTTGTGGGCTCTAGAGCGCAGGCTCAGTAGTTGTGGCACACAGGCTTAGCTGCTCCGTGGCATGTGGGATCTTCCTGGACCAGGGCTTGAACCTGTGTCCCCTACACTGGCAGGCGGATTCTTAACCACTGCGCCACCAGGGAAGCCCCTGTATAGCTTACGGGATCTTAGTTCCCCAACCAGGGATTGAACCCCGGCCCTGGCAGTGAAAGCACCAAGTCCTAACCACCGGACTGCCAGGGAATTCCCTAATTTTGATGGTTTAAAAATTCACCTCCTCTGTGCCAGGAGTTACATTTTTAGACCAATCCCAGCACTAGGAGAGGTCCTATAAAGAGTCTTGGAGATCATATTTTTCAGATTAGAGACAGAGCAATCCCACCCTGGTAGGACAGATCTGGGCACAGGCTACTGCCTGCCTGGCCAGGAGAAAGGGGACCATGGATCAGACCCCTTGGCATGGAAGGAGCCTCAACACCCCGTCCTGGGGCCTGGAAGTCCTCGGGGCTCCTGGGGAGTGCTACTTACATTCTCCTGGGTGCCAAGATCTGGTTTGTGCCAGGTTTCAATTTTAATCAGAAAGTCTTCTTTCATGTATTCATTCTGGAAGGGGAAAAAAAATACCTTACAGTCACCAGGCTCAAAGTTGGAGAGTAACCATCCCCCCTACTTGCTCACGGGCAGTCGAGAGACCCCAGCCTCTGCCTTATAGTAACAGCTAACTGTACCAGGAGCCCACAGTACACCGGGTGAGTGTTATCTCGTTCAATCCTCACCCCAGCCTGCGATGGCTGTAGTAATACCACCCTCGTCTTATAGTCAAGGAAAGTTACGTTCAAAGGCGTGAGGGGACTTGTCCAATGGCACAGAGATAACGACAGAGCTGGGCCTCAAACTCAGTCGTGTCTGGCTTCAAAATCCATGTATTTAATCCGTGTATCCCTCCTATTTGCCTCATGCACAGGGCGTAACGGCTGACTGGCAGCGTGGGAAGAGCACGGGGAGACTTCCCAGCCAACCAAACGTGTTCCCCACCCGCGCCCGTTCTCCCCAGCCAACCTTTTGCTAATTTAACCTTTCATGCTAATTATCAGCCTCCTCCCTTAGTGCCTTTAAAAAGTTGGAACTACTCAAAGGAGGAACACGTTAATCCCCTAACTCCTCAGTGGGAATTAGGTTCCCAGAAACTTCTTACATTTACCAGCAGGGACAAGGCACCTGGATGAGGACGCTGAAGGGTGGAGAGAAGGGGCACTGACAGAGGGGCTGGGCCTGGAAAAGAAACCTTGCTGATTTCTCAATTTTGCCAAGGGTCAGTGCTCACTGGGGTCAACAAACGCCCCAATGGGAAAGTCACAATCGGGTCAGCTGAACTGAAGCTTCTTGTACAACCCTGGGAAGGCCAAACCTGGGGCAAGCAGGGGACAGCCTTGCGTCATTCTGTACACGTGAGACCTGGGGCTAGTATGCCACAGTCCTGACTGCTGCACCTACAAAGCTACCTGCCAATGTAGCTTCAAGCAAGAAGCCATTTTGCCAATTAACAAGTTCCTCATTAGGACTGAAAGGATTAAGCCTCAAAAGCTCCAAAAGTCACCCAAGAGAAAGAGAGGAATACCCAGGAGTCTCCGGGGCAGTTCCATTTTTATTTTTCCTTTTCTTATAAATCATCTACAGTTCCAACCCCCCTGAAAATACTTACTGTAATAACTGCTCCAAGGCAAGGACATGGAAAAAAGAAAGAAAAAAGATTAATGAGGATAAATAAAATATCCACCCCTCACCCCCAGGGAGCACGGAAGCAAAGAATTCTCCACTCCCTGGGGCACTCCAGTCACTCTCCAAGCCCCAGCAAGTACATCTGGTAACTCAAATGCAGCAACTCTCAAGTTTCACTCATACAAAGTCCCCAAAGACCAAATATGGAATTTAATTAAAGCGATGCCACTACAGGCTCCTCAGGACTCTTCCCAGTTGGGCAAAGACAGGGAGCAGTTCTGATGAGCTGAAGCGCGGAGACCCGCTGCTCTGCCGTCGGAGTGTCACCTGGTGTCCCCCCACCCCCACTTCCCGGGGCACAGAGCAGGGCACTGTAGGCCAGGCACTGTCTATCTGCCCTCTGCAGCCTTCCTCTCACTGTAACCAAACCTCTCACCCTCCACACTCCTGATCATTGTAATGAGACCCCCTCGGAAAGCACCGTTCAATTATTTATCAGAGAAAATGACTGCAGCTCTAATGTCACTGGGGAATAGACTAGCCTTCCTCCTGACCACAGCCCAGATCATTCTGTACCCTCTGACTTTGGCAGTTATCGCAATTTCAGATGGATGCCACACTGCCCCATCTGACAGTACATGGGGCTAACAGTCAAATTCCATAACTCTAAAACTGAAACTAAGGTTACCTCTGAGATTGAGATGAGAAGAATTTGAAATATAAGGGATAAGATCCACCCTGTATAGAAACAACCCAAGAGACTATCAGTAATTTCCCTGAATCCAACGAAAGATACTTGCAAGAAAGCACCAGATCAAGATTATAACTAAAAGGGCTATTGAAATAACGGCCCTGTTATTAGTTTAACAAAAAAGGAAATGAAGGGTATAATATCCATCGAGGGCGAGTCCAAAGAGACCAGTTTGGCAGAAATTCTCCAGCATTGTTCTGGGAGCAAGAGCCCTGGGCTGTGTATGTGGCACATCTAGCAGCCCCATCCTGAGTGTCAGGTTGGCCTGGTTTGATGATACTAGGCCCCAAGGTTCTCCCACTAACCACCTGATTCTGAGTCTATGCTCTCCGAGCAACTTTCTCCTAGTTTGGCCTCTGTTGGGACAGAAAGTGCTAATCAACAGACACAAAGCGGGACTTCCCTGGTGGCGCAGTGGTTCAGAATCCGCCTGCCAGTGCAGGCGACACGGGTTTGAGCCCTGGTCTGGGAAGATCCCACATGCTGCAGAGCAACTAAGCCGCATGCCACAACTACTGAGCTCGCGTGCCACAACTACTGAAGCCCATGCACCTAGAGCCCGTGCTCCACAACAAGAGAAGCCACCGCAATGAAAAGCCCGTGCACCACTAGGAGTGGCCCCCGCTCACTGCAACTAGAGAAAGCCCGCGTGCAGCAACAAAGACCCAATGCAGCCAAAAATAAATAAATAAATTTGTTTAAAAAAACAAAACAAAACACTACAGACACAAGGGTCTGATCACTTAAGCAAGTAGAT
The DNA here is from genome assembly GCF_003031525.2 of Neophocaena asiaeorientalis asiaeorientalis. Taxonomy (NCBI): domain Eukaryota; kingdom Metazoa; phylum Chordata; class Mammalia; order Artiodactyla; family Phocoenidae; genus Neophocaena; species Neophocaena asiaeorientalis. Next base: position 6,298,683 of record NW_020172446.1, read on the forward strand.
GTTTTCACTACATGTTGGCTTTCTGATTATAATTTGGTTTTCTATGCAGAAGAGTCCACAAGGAAAGAATGCCCTACTCAGCAAACAGGAATACCTTGGTTTTCATTAGTAATTTTGTATTTTAATATAACTTAATATATTGGCATTTGGGGGTCTCGTATATAGGTCTTTCTGAGATCCTGAGAAACAGATCCATTTAGTTCTGACAAATTAGGTCTGTGAACCTACGAGGGTGAACACCCTCCCTGGCCTTTAATGCCAATGTGGGTGACCAAACAATCTTTCCCAATCTTCTCTAGCCTCAATGCCTCCAAACACCTCTCTAGCCTCCAAACACCTCTGCATTCGGAGCCTTCCCTTTTCTTCAAACTGCAACCCTATGTACACTGGAAAGGTCTCAGGAAACCCTCTGCAGTTGGAAAACAGGGCTCTCCAATGAGACCAGTAAGGTACTTTTTAAAAACTATGGCTTTGGGACTTCCCTGGTGGTCCAGTGGTTAAGACTCCATGCTTCCAATGCAGGGGGCGAGGTTTCGATCCCCGGCTGGGAAACTAAGATTCCACATGCCATGTGGCACTGCTATAAACAAACAAACAAATTATGGCTTTAATAAAGAGACTGTATTCAGCCCAGGGTTAAGGTTACAGGAAGAGGAAGGAGGAGAAACATTTATTTTCTTCTTCCTACTTTCTTTCTTTTTTTTTAATGGAACGCTTCATGAATTTGCGTGTCATCCACGCACAGGGGCCATGCTAATCTTCTCTGTATCGTTCTGGTTTTAGTACATGTGCTGCTAAAGCAAGTGTTTTCCACGGCCAACTTCATTCCACTGAGAACAAGGTTAGAGCCTTCCAAAAGGCATGTGGAGTATCACTCCACACTCCTTTATCCATCTCACCTCAAACTCTGATCTACTTAGGCCAACCTAAGAGTTTGAACTGATAATCTTTCTCCCACCAACCCCCAGAGGGAACTGGACATAGCCTTCCTTGTTTATATCGCTTTTTAAAAGAGCAATGGCTAACTGAACAGATCTAAGATTCAAGACATTCATTCTGGGCTTCCCTGGCGGCACAGTGGTTAAGAATCCCCCTGCCAGTGCAGGGGACATGGGTTCGATCCCTCATCCAGGAAGATCCCACATGCTGTGGAGCAATTAAGCCCGTGCACCACAACTACTGAGCCTGCGCTCTAGAGGCTGCCAGCCACAACTACTGAAGCCTGTGCACCTAGAGCCCATGCTCTGCAACAAGAGAAACCACTGCAGTGAGAAGCCCGTGCACCACAACGAAGAGTAACCCCGCCCTCACCGCAGCTAGACAAAGCCCGCATGCAGCAATGAAGACCCAACGCAGCCAAAAACAAAATAAATAAATTTATATATAAAAAAGAAGACATTCATTCTGTAATGAAGCTGGGGTGTGACTATAAAGTCAGCACCCATTGAAGAAGCCAACCTCCTCTCCCCTGCTCCTTGCCTCTCCTCTTCACGGAGTATTTAGAAATTACATTTTTCTTCTTTTGGCCAAGGATCAGAAGATGCGAATGAACATGTGGTGTCTAGAAAAATGCCCATGTCAGCTGCAGCACACTCTCCCCAGAATTACAGAGGACAGTGGCATCTCTCAGTTGGCACAAGCTGTGTACCCAGAACCCCGCCCCAGGCATGCAGCAGTCCACCCTATCCATTTGCCTCCTTTATGCCAAGTTGGCTAAGGTTCTTACGACACATGCTCAATGCAACTCTCTTACACATCAAGAAAATTCATCTTTGGCCCTAGACCAGACACACCCAGCCACTGTGCACACTTTTTTTTTTTTTTTTTTTTGGGG
>NW_020172446.1:6300553-6425443 GCF_003031525.2 Neophocaena asiaeorientalis asiaeorientalis
TCCCCTGCATCGGCAGGCGGACTCTCAACCACTGCACCACCAGGGAAGCCCCCACAGTGTCTTTTAAGAAAGTGTGTATGTGCCTCTTTTCCAAGAATTGAACAGCTTCCTGCCTGCTGATTAGGGAATAGTGATGTTTGCATTTTCAGCTACAGCAATAAAACTCTAAGCATTACACACCCCAGGTCCCACCAATGACTGTGCATCTCCTGATACAAGGTTCTTGAACCTGTATAGGACTGAAGAGAGCAATGACCCTGTGATCTAGACTTTAGTCATTCCCAAAGTCAACGGGATAAGGACCACATGTATCTTCCTCATTAGATACAATCTAGGGAGTGCCAGGTCCCAACAAGTAAGAGAAGTGTAAGCAGAGGCTGGCAGGCAGACTGTGCCAACAAATGTAGACTGGCTGGGGGGAAAGCTACTTAACTCACAGTCAACTTCCAGGGGACCTCTAGAGACCCCCCGCTAGAATCCCAGAATGTCTAGAATAGAAAGTTCTCTGTGAAGGTTCAAATCTTTCCTTTCTAAAACTCCAGATAGGAGACTAGGGAAGATTAAGAGAATAATTCCAGTCCTAATCCCACCTTCAACTATAGAACATGCTGGTCTAGGAAGTTCCCTAGTGATCTGCTAATTAGGACTCAGCACTTTCACTGCCAAGGTCTGGGTTCAATCCCTGGTCAAGGAACTGAGATCCCACAAGCAACATGGTGCAGCCAAAAAAAACAAAAACAACAAAAAAATCACCAAACCATGCACCATGCTGGTCTAGTGGAAGCCACTGATTCAGGGCTCGGACTGCAGGTGTTATACAACATACTCGGGGGCTAGCTGTTTCTAAATCCTTTGTCATCAAACATTGGGCTTATTTCAACTTTTCCCCAGCAACATCAGGGTTTTCTTTGCTATGTTTCCTTGGTGTCTAGGTCTGGCCCTTCTCCAGCTCAGGAAGGTCACCCTGCAAGGCCCCTTCTTATGACTGCCTCTCTCAAAAGTCCCTGGGCCTCACTGCTGCTTTTCAAGCCAAACATGAATACATCCTATTAAAACTGGAAATTTCAGTATCTAACAATAAGGGAGTAGCTTAAGAAGATCCCAGTACATTCATACAATGGAATACTATGCAACTATTAATAAATTTTAAACAATAGACTATATGTAGTGACAGAGAAAAGGTTTCCCATTTACTAAGTAAAAATGAACAATTTAATAATTAGTATGATTTGACCCAAAATTTGGCTGAAAAACGTGTCTGGAGACTTTATATACACGTGTATATGAAAGCATTTTAAAAAAGGATTAGAAAGACACTAAAATGTTAACAGTGACTAGAAATGAAAGGATCATGGGTGATTATTTTCTTGTTTATATGTATTCTCCAAGACAGAGGACATTACTTTTGTAATCAGTAAAAACCAAAATTATCATACCATCCTCAAATAGGAGGGATTGGTTCTATGCCATCTTGGGCCATGGCTACTTGGTGGTTCCCACCCAGCTGGCTGCCAAATTGCACTAGACAACACTGGCACTCACCACCGGCCTGAAGGGAGGCCCCAAGCTCATCCTTCCACTGGCTTAATCTGGAAAATGAAGGTGGGACACAAAACCCCAATTCACTGCCACCCCTGGGCCTACTTGACCACACCCTCCATCCACCCTGGGGCCCAAATTCCAGCTCTGCACTCACCTGTTCTGCAATAAGGGTAGGCATTCCACGCTTTTTCATGTATATTCAGGGCTCCCTCCGGGGCCAGCATTCGAACAAATGTGGGCACTTTGCTGTAGTGAGAAAAGGGTTATGAAGAGAAACAGAGGAGAGAGTTAGAAGACAATGGGCTAAGGACTTCCCTGGTGGCACAGAGGTTAAGAATCTGCCTGCCAAGGCAGGGGACATGGGTTCGAGCCCCGGTCCGGGAAGATCCCACATGCCGCGGAGCAAATAAGCCCGTGCACCACAACTACTGAGCCTGATCACCTAGAGCCCGTGCTCTGCAATAAGAGAAGCCACCACAATGAGAAGCCCGCGCACCACGACGAAGAGTAGCACCCACTCGCCACAACTAGAGAAAGTCCGTGCGCAGCAACAAAGACCCAACACAGCCAAAAATAAATAAATAAATAATTAAAAATACTGCACATTCTCCAGGCTGCAGCTCCAGCTTCTTTGTGGGGAGTTGACACGCAAGTTCCCCTGAGACCAGCTCAGCTGGCTACTAACATCCACCCGCAACTTGGCCCCCTACCCGCCAGGAACAGGACAGCAGGTGAGGCCCCGGGCTACCGGCCACGGCTTATCAGTCCTTAACGCTATCATTACGCACTCTTCCAGAGCTCACTGGGCCCAGGGCATGGTACTACACGTTGCAAGGATGAGATGTCTTCAAGAGTGGACCAGAGTGACTGGCTGACTAACCTGGAATATGGGATCCAAGATGACTTGATCTCCTAGGGTCAGTTCTGGGCAGCCAGGAGGGCCTCAGGGCCATCTGCCTCCCAGGACAAAATATTTTCTTCCATTCAATTCTTATCTCAGGTTACAGAGCAGCAGGTACCCTATGAGCTCTTTTTGTTTCTTTTGTTTAAAAAAAGGTATGTGTATTCCTCTGCCTCAGCTTTTAACTGGTAATCTACGCAGTCTTCGCAGGCTCCAACGACCTCATCAGCTTAGTGCCTGAGGCCTAAGAAAAAGAGCTACCTCCAGGACACAGCTAGCTCGGAACACACAGAGCAGCCCACTGAGATCCACTCACTCTTGGCCACACTCATTCAGGTAAGTATTTCTATGAGTTAGGCACCACGATGCGTGTAGGAATCACACAGACATGGCTCCTGCCCTCAGGGAGCTTCCGTTCTGGTGAGGAGTGGAACTAACCAGGCAGAGCACTGTGAGAACACGGTGCATGGGGAGGCTCCCCAGGGAAAGGAAGGTTTACACACAGTAGCGAATGGGTAGGACTGAGCTAGACAAGAGGACGGAAGTGGGGTGGGAAAAGCTGGGGGGAAGAGAGAGAAGTTCAGAGTAGCTGGTGTAAGGTATGAGGTGGGGAATACAGGAGAACAAGCAGAGGCTGGGTCATAAAAGATCTTGTAGCTGCATCAAAGAGGATGGACTTTATCCCGAGGGCAAAGGGCCATCTATAGCTTCTAAGCTAGGGAGCAACAGATCTTCTTCTGGACAGAACGCTTGGAGCTGTGCGGAGAAGTGGAAAGCATGGAGACCAGTTAGGAGCTGCTGTGGTAATCCAGACAAGAGATGATGGAAGGAAATGGAAACACTGGAGATAACCAAGGAGATGGACTCAAAAGGACTTGATGAGGGACTTCCCTGGTGGTCCAGTGCTAAAGAATCCGCCTTACAATACAGGGGACACAGGTTCGATCTGTGGTCAGGGAACTAAGATCCCACATGCCGTGGGGCAACTAAGCCCACGCACCACAACTACTGAGCTCCTGAGCCTCAAATAGAGAGCCCGTGTGCGGCAAACTACAGAGCCCACATGCTCTGGAACCCACACGCCACAACTAGAGAGAGAAAAACCTGCACGCCGCAACTAGAGAGAAGCTCGTGTGCCGCAGTGAAAGATCCCGCATGCCTCAATAAAGATCCCACGTGACGCAACTAAGACCCGATGCAGCCAAAAATAAAATAAAATAAATAATAAATAAATCTTAAAAAGAAAAAAAGGACTTGATAAGACGAATAAGGAAGAGGGTGTTGTGAATCCATGGTTTCCGATTTGGGACAACTAACGGCTTTGGTCCTCATGAGGGGAGGTGGTCATGGCATTCAGCACTGTTGGTTTTCTTTTCTTTTCTTGGCAACTGGGTGTTTTGGGGTTAAGAGTAGTGGTAGGTAGCAGTTCAAAGTTTCCACCCTCTCCATAAGGGAGAAGGTGAGACATGTCCCACCCTCCATATGTACAGACCTCCTCTTTGCCACTTTGGCTGGACCAGCTGAGTCTTGAGGAACCAACTGGCCCCTACTACCAGCCTCACTATCTCTTTTCAAAGTCCTCTTTAAAAAATACAAATGTGCTGTGGGGAAAGTGTGTCTTTTTTAAATTAATTAAGTAATTTTTGGCTGCGCTGGGTCTTCGTTGCTGCGCGTGGGCTTTCTCTAGCTGCGGTGAGCGGGGGCAACTCTTCGTTGTGGTGCGCGGGCTTCTCATTGCGGTGGCTTCTCCTGTTGCAGAGCCCGGGCTCTAGGTTCGCAGGCTTCAGTAGCTGTGGCACAAGGGCTTCAGTAGTTGTGGCCTGCGCGTTCTAAAGTGCAGGCTCAGTAGTTGTGGCACAGGGTTTAGTCGCTCCGCGGCAAATGTGGGATCTTCCCAGCCCAGGGCTCGAACCCATGTTCCCTGCAATTAGCAGGCGGATTCTTAACCACTGCGCCACAGGGGAAGCCCCAGAAGGTGTGTCTTAAGCCTTATTCTAATCAACAGTTAATGGCTCAGTAAGGATTGGTTGGCAGTCAACTCAGAGGAGGACGAGGAGAAGGCATGGAGGGAAAAGAGCACAATGTCAAGGAAATGGGATACTGGTGAGTTTTTTTGTTTTGTTTTTTTAACTTTTTGACCACACCACGCGGCATGTGGGATCTTAGTTCCCCGACCAGGGATCAAACCAGTGCCCCCTGCAGTGCAAGAAGGGAGTCTTAACCATTGGACCACGAGGAAGTCCTCTGATGAGATTTTTTCCCCCACTTCAGTGTTGTTCTCTTCCTGGCTCTGGCACTCACAAAATCCTGGACCCCTCTGGGCTGGCCCTTTTACATCCCTAGATCAGCAGACTACATTAAATCAGCGAGTTTACCAAATGAAAATGAAACTGCTTTGCTCAGTTTAACTGACTAGAGATTAAGGTTCAGGTTTAAGTTGCACAACAATGTGAATGTTACTTAATGCCACTGAACTTAAAAATGGTGGGACTTCCCTGGTGGCACAATGGATAAGACTCCGTGCTCCCAACGCAGGGGGCCCAGGTTCAAGCCCTGGTCCGGGAACTAAATCCCACATGCATGCCACAACTAAGGAGCCTGCCTGCCGCAACTAAGATCCAGTGCAACCAGATAAATAAATAAATAAGTAAATATTTTTTAAGAAATGGTAAGAATGGTGAATTTTGTGTTATGTACGTTTTACCACAATTAAAAAAAAAAATAGCAGGTTTATTTTTTCCAGTACTGGGTAGTTTCTAAAACTAGATTGATTCAATTTCCATTCAAGCTGGTGTATGTTTACCATGGCTTTCAATGTCCTTTGGGCCAGCTTACAGTTTACTGAAACATTACTGTCTTGGTTAGGGATTCAACAATTGTATGGTTTGCAATGGATTTTGGTACACCAATCAGTTCAAGCCATACTCTTAAATACTTATGCCTTTGATCCAAAGAGAGGTACCAAAATTTCTCCGGTAGCTGATTTCACAACATCAGAATTTAAAATACTACCTGACCCCACAATTCTACTTGTAGGAACATTTACTATAGATTTACACACATTGGGTACATCAAAAGATTTGTGCAGAAGGAGTTTTAGTGGAGTACTGTATGTAAACATCTGGAAATGACTGTAAATATACATCAAGAGAAGACCGGTGAAACAAATTCTAGCACATTTGTTCAAAGATACGACGTGTGGGCTTCCCTGGCGGCGCAGTGGTTGAGAGTCCACCTGCCGATGCAGGGGACATGGGTTTGTGCCCCGGTCTGGGAAGATCCCACATGCCGCGGAGCGGCTGGGCCCGTGAGCCATGGCCGCTGAGCCTGAGTGTCCACGGGACAGGCCACAACAGTGAGAGGCCCGCGTACCGCAAAAAATAAATTAAATAAAAATTAAAAAAAATAATAAAAACAACCCTTTAAACGAGCAAACAAGTACCTCTACCTACTCTCACAGGTGAAGCAACTTGATCAACCAGCTAACAACTCAGAAAACACCCCGAATGATCCGCTGTCTCCACTTTGATACCAGGACGCCTTCGCTCTGCCGCGCAGCCACCTACCTCTGTAAGTGGTAGATCTTGTGCGTGTACTGGCCTTTCTCGCCGTCCTTTTCATAGGGCTCATTCACCAGGACCTCCACACCTTCACCACCACCCGTTTCATTTTTGCTGGCCTCAGCCACAGAATACAGCTGCCCTACTTGATACTAAAGAAACAGAGAGACGGGAGTTACTGCCAACGCAGAATCTTCTCGATGGCTGCACACAGTCCAGTTGCCAGGAACTATGTCCAATTAGATCGCTCTGGGACCCCCTGATCCGGGAGCTTATTCTGCAGTTTCTTATGTGGCCTTGCCCAAATCCACCCAGAGCCACTAAGAAAAGCTGCTCTGTGGCCTCTCTTTAGCCATCAGGTGTGTTTAATTTCATCTTTCCCATTTTCACATCCTACTTCAAGGCTTCAGGAGGCAGGTGAATATGCTTAATCTCACACCACTATCCAGAAAATAGAGTCCAAGGTAGTTTTTGCCCTGGACCTGCCTTTGGTCCCAGATCCCCAAACAAGATCTGGGTTGGTTGTTAGAAATCTCTTTATCCCATTCATTTAAACAGGTCCTAAGACATGACTTCTTGTAAAGAAAGGTACACAGTGCACAGTGAAGTCCACAACCCCTGCTATAAAACTGGCTCATCGGGACTTCGCTGGTGGCGCAGTGGTTGAGAGTCCACCTGCTGATGCAGGGGACACGGGTTCGTGCCCCGGTCCAGGAAGATCCCACATGCTGCAGAGCGGCTGGGCCCGTGAGCCACGGCCGCTGAGCCTGCGCGTCCGGAGCCTGTGCTCCTCAACGGGAGAGGCCACACACAACAGTGAGAGGCCTGCGTACCGGAAAAAAAAACAAAAAAACAAAAAAAAACACTGGCTCATCTACTTGTTTCTTCTCCAGCGTTGGGCCCCTCCTCACCCTGACAGCAGCTCCCAGAGCAGTCCTGCAGCCAACCAAACCTCCTGATGCTTTCCTGCTTCCTGGTGGGGCTGAAGCAAGCGCCCTGCTTCCCGTATTAGATAGCACAGATTCCTATCCCACAGTGCTGGCTGGGTACACCCTCTATGTTGGCACTTACTAGATGGCCAAAGCCTAGTTTTCCTTTATTTGGGTCACATGCCACCCTATCAAGTCACCAGTCAAGATCACTGGCCTCCTCTGATCCCTCAAGACAACTCAGTATTAGGGCCAATGACCTGGGCAGTGCCCAGGCCTGGCCCTTCTGCTCCCTTCTCTCTGAGGGAAGCTGTCTAGAGGGAAAAATGAGGTGAAAAGAGAATGAATGCAACCATTAAAGCAGGAAGTTACGCCTATACCAAAGGATGCATCTTCCCTATCACGGCCAATGCCACCAGGCACAACAGTTTAGGGAGTATGAGAAAAAGAAACTTGATTATAGTTTGCGGAGGGGTGGGGATCGATTTTCCTCACCCTCCACGCCCCTTCCCCAAGCTCCTGGTACTCTCAGGAGCGAAAGACAAAGGTCTTTCTCCCTTTGAGGCCTGTTCTACCTGGCAGCCTCCTAAGCACCACAGAGACGTTTCTGGGCAAAACATGGACGGAGGTGAGGCAGCACACCAGGACAATTCACTGTTCACCACGAAGCTGAAAGAGCCCTAACTTCCGAAGCAAAAACGCAGTACAGGATGCCAAGGAAAGGCCCAGGCAAACCGTCAAGGCTGGGTTAATCCTGTAAAGAGGAACATCTGGGTGAGAGCCAGTCACCTTGACCTTGCTAATCCAGAGCAACATCAGGACTGCCTCAATGCCCCCAGGGAACCCCAAGCTGTCCCTCTGCCTTTCCAAGTCCACCCCCTAACAGAGGCATACATGAAATCCCCTATCAAGTGGGTCAGGGTTTGGCTGAGCCAGGGGTTCCTAGGAGGCAGCAGTAATTCTGTTTCAGAGAAGAGTCATAAGAACATCTAACCACTGACTCAGCAGTCCTTAAGGGAAGGGGAGGCTGGTTTTACCAGGCCGGTGGAGGGGACTGGGGGGCCGGCTGGTGGTGCTGCTTGGGGAGGGGCCCCAGCAGAGACTAATCCCCTTCATTTGGTTCCTCTTCAGCTGCAGGAATCAGAGGGCAGGCTCTAAGAGGATCAGTGTGTTGGGCTGGCATCTTCCCCTTTTAATCTCTCTTGATATTCTGATCCTTTAATCCCAACGAGACATGTAAGGCAGTTTTGTTAATCCTAAGGGGTGAATAAGACTAGCCTCCACAAGCTACAAGTGAGGGACACTTTTCATGTCAGAGGGTTCCCTTTGGCACCGTGGCTCTGCACCCTGGGAAAGCAGAAAGCAGCCAGACTCAGATGGGGTAGAGATGGGGGATGGGGATCAGAACATTAAATCAGATAAAGAGCCCCAAGGAGATGAGGATTCCAGCCTCCTCTGGCCCAGGACAGTGCTCCCTGCCCTGGAGATCTGCTCCCTTGTTCCCAAGAAAGAAGACAGCTAAGGAAAACAGAGACTCCACCACTTTGACAATCTGGGAGTGGGAGCCCAGGAAGATGTAGTGGGTGCACCTGAAACATGTCATGAAAAACAGCACAGCTGTTGGTCCCACCCCCATGGACCTGCCAGCCCAGGCACCAAAGGGGCCTGGTGCCATGCATCTCTGGAAATGAGAAGTAAAACAGCCCTACCCACAGCAGGGGGAAAAGGCGGCCCGAACTGAGCAAGGAACCACTGGCGGACACACCACGTTAAACAGCCAGGGCTCTCCTGCTTTGCTGCAGAACATCCAGAAACCCTGTACAGTGAGTATTAGGCCAAAGGCTCTGGCCAGCCAGAAGCTGATTTTACCGCAAAACATTGATTCAAGCCATCAGGATGGTCATAAAGACAGGGGCTTCTCTATTCTCTTTTCATTCCCCTTCCAAATCAGAAAGCTCTGAGGGCCTCCAATTGGGAAGTGAATCCAACAGCCACATGACACTGGGCTGTTCCCATGGGAACCGTTAGTCAGGATGGGTTATCGATAAAGACTCTGAGAAGGCTGGTCATTACTTATCTCTTCTTTGGCTTCCACATTCAAGATTTTCTGATCTCCTGGAACCAAGGTTCAAGCCATCAAAAGAGCAGCTCCTGCTTCAACCCTGCACAGGCCAAGCACTGCTTTCTCATCAGTGGTTTATGGCTGAGAATGCGTTGACCATCACCAGGCTTACAGGTGAATCGTAACCAGTGCTTACTTCCCAAGCTTCTGTTTTCAGGCTCAGTTCACCCCACAATTTCCTCAATGCTCCAAAAACAAACAACCACAAACTGAAAACCGCCAATTGTGGACGCTCTCAAGGTGAGTTCCCCTTTCCCTCCATGCTTGGCTCCACCATAAGCAATCAGCCAAGAGGTGCCCCCGGACAGTGCTGGCCCTCCTGGGTCTGCCACACCTCTCAGAGACACTCCCACCTGTCATTCCATCAAGAAACTCCCTGCAGGGGCATCCCTGGTGGCGCAGTGGTTGAGAATCCGCCTGCCAATGCAGGGGACACAGGTTCGATCCCTGGTCCAGGAAGATCCCACATGCCATGGAGCAACTAAGCCCACGTGCCACAACTACTGAAGCCCACACGCCTAGAGCCCATGCTCCGCAACAAGAGAAGCCACCACAATGAGAAGCCCGTGCACCACAACGAAGAGTAGCCCCTGCTCACCGCAACTAGAGAAAGCCCGCGCGCAGCAGCGAAGACCCAACACAGCCATAAATAAATTAATTAATTAAAAAAAAAAAAGAAACTCCCTGTAAAAATGATCCACTTCACCCCTAAACACTACTTTGAGGTACTCCTGAACTCCCGGGGGACATCTTCCTCTCTGGGGTGTGGGATCCTCCTGTACAGCAGAGAGAGAGGCACAGGACCCCCAAGTTTCAGGGCAAGTAATGTGCTGGGCCTTCCTGCTTGGCCTCCTGGTTTGGAAAATCATCACTTGCTGTTTTTTCATAAAGAGAGCAAGGACCCCAAAGGAGATGGGTTAGCAGGGCTCCCCCAAGCCAACATCTCTCAGCCCAAGCCCGTGGTTCCCAGGCCCCATGTACATCTCAGGGGCCTCCAGGGATCGCAGCATCTACCCAGCTATCCCCTCCCCCAGCTTCCCGTCTCATTTCTCTTATCCTCCTTTCCCAAAACTCCCACATCACGTTCGAGGCCCACCCTGACCCCTCCCCCAGGTCTCCACAGCTCTTAACAGACGTACAGCCCACCACCAGAGACAATCCTCTGGGGGGCCAATGCCTGCCCACCCTCTTTGGGCACCAAGAGGCCATCTGTCTCATCTCAAGTGTGCTGCTGGCTCTGTTGGCCTGATGTCAGTTTTCAAAGGTCCATTTCATATTTGGAACAGGGTGGAAGTTATCACAAGAGCTGACACTGCAGGAAAGAGGGCGACTGAGGGCACCATACTGGCTGAGCAGCTTCACCCAAAGTCGAGCTTAACTGAAAGCTGAGGGACCTGTGGATTCCAAAGGGAGCAAAGAACAAGGCTGAGCTGGGAGAGGACAGTGAAGGAAGTTCAGAGAAAGGGCGGGACAAGGGAGGCTCTGTGACAGTCTTCTGCTGTCCCAGAGACCAACTCTGAGTCAGCACGGCCTATGAACCTTCTTGTGGCAAATCCTGCCAGATCCCTATACACAGGAACGTCAGGCCCAAGAACCATAAAAGGACAGAGGGCAAGCCAAGCCCATCTGTCATTCCCTGCCCTCCGTGAAAGAAGGGTTCTGGGCCTCGGTCTTCCTAGCAGTCACCTAGAGTATGGCCAGGAAGGGTCTCAGAGATTTCCAGTCCTGCTGGTTTGTCACACAACCAGAGAGAGCCAGGCACACTTCCCTGTTGAGTCACAGAGGTCCCAGAAATGCACGTACTTAATCCCCTCAGTAACATGTCCCCAAACAGGCTGAGTTCTAGCAGGTAAGAGGGGCTGGTTTAGTGTCTATTCAAAGTTATCTCGCTGGTCAACAGCTTGAGGCAGGTTGCACATAGTTGGTCAGATACATAAGCGCCCTCCTTCAGCTGAAAATTGCACCAGGAAAATTCACATCGAGTACTGATTATCTCTATGCTAGAACAAACATGAAAACCACAAGAAGACACTAGCGTGGGCCGCCAGGAGCCCGACTGAGCTAAGGGTCACAAGCAAGTATATCCAACTATGAATAAAAGGAAGAAAAAGGACTTACCTCTTCTACAGAGACAGGCAGGATGACTCGACTGCAAGAGAGGGAAAAGAGTATCAACTTCAGGCTCTGAAACCTGCTCTTAAAGCAGGTTTCCTTCTGGCACTTCATTTAGAACCCTGTGATTCGGTGCAAACCTGTCCCCTCACCAGCTACTTCCCAGGCCTCTGACTCACATTTGGAGCTGTCTCCTTCTCCCTCTCTCCCACTCATATCTTCCCCAACAAAACTCACCAATGGGTCTACCTCTCTCCGTTAACATAAGAGGTTAATACAGGAGGACTCACCCCTGCAAACTCCGAAGCCAAGATGAGGATTCAGACCCAAAGAAGCAGGTCCTGGGGATTTAATTCTGTGGACCCAACCTCCCAACAACAGCCCTCAAGGTGAAAGGCTAGGGAGGGGCCAAGCTCCTTGGAGGACTAATCACCCTAAGAGCACGCACCAACCATCTCTGCTCTGGGGCCAGATATTACAATACAAGCTACTACCACAAAGCCATCAAGAGAGGACACCTAACTTATGTCCTGACCTCCAGAAGCTGTCCAAAGACACCCCAACTGATCACTTTCTTTTCCTTCTCCATTTCAATGACTACCAATTGTTGGAGGTACCACCAATCAATCACCTGATGGAGAAGCCATGGCCAGCGAAGTCCCACACTGGTCAGAACTCCACACACAGAGGTGTGAGGGCCAGCAGACCTTCTCTGGGTGGCTTGCATTTGTAATGCAGAGCAGTGGCCAACCCCCAGCTCAAAACTGTGAGGTCAGAGAGCTGAGACAGAAACGCTTGGTTGGGGCTTCCCTGGTGGCACAGTGGTTGAGGGTCTGCCTGCCGATGCAGGGGACACGGGTTCGTGCCCCGGTCCAGGAAGATCCCACATGCCGCGGAGCGGCTGGGCCCGTGAGCCATGGCTGCTGAGCCTGCTCCGCGACAGGAGAGGCCGCAGCAGTGAGAGGCCCGCGTACCGCAAAAACAAAAAACAAAAAACAAAACGCTTGGCTGTATTCCTACGAATCAAGTCAGCTCCCAAGCTTAGATTGTCAGTTCCCAGACCCTAGGTGGAACCCCCTGGAGGCTCCTGCATCTTGCATGCTTGGTGAAGCACGTGCTGCTATGCTCTCCTTTCTATGCATTGGTCCTGCCAATTGGGATCCTTGCTCCAGGCTGGTAAAGAGCCTGCTCACTAGCTTCTAGTCCCACAAAGGTCCCCAGATAGCAAGAGACACCCAGAGGGATCTGAGAAAAACTTCGCACTCAAGGCAAGGCACAGAGCAGAAAAGTAGCAGGAAAAACAAAATGGGCTCCAAGTCTCTACTGCCTGCGAACTCCCCTTCCTCCAGAATGACTCAAATAATGTAAATCCTGCAGGTTACTGGATGCTGCTACTAATGTTGTCCTCCCATTAGAGAAAGCCAACAGTGCAGAAAAATACTTCCAACTTGGAGGCCACAATTTCTGCACCCTCAGGAGAAACTTCCTAGAAAACAATAAGCCTTTTATCTTCAAGAACAGCAGTAAAAATCACATCCAAGAATTTGCAGAAATCAAATCAAGGAGAATCCTGTTACAGGAAGTGTCAGAAAAATCAACAGGGACAAACTTCAGACCCCAGGCAGGCAGTAAGTCTCCCCCAAAAGGAGATGGGCATCAGCCAGTTCCTGACAGGATGCCCTGAGGCTGCTATAGGACAGCTGCACACCCAGACATTTCTCCCTGGCTCCTTGGGAGCAAAACCACTTCAGCAGCCATAGGGTGCAATTCCAAAGGACAGGGCCACAGAGGCAGTGCGGGGCTGGGACTGGAGCTGCGCTCACTTCAGTGTGACCTTCACTTGCACTCTCCAGAGCTGCAGCGCTGCAGCCACAGCCAGGTGTCTCCGATGCCTCCCTCTTGGTCCCCCGCCCAGGGGTGCACACACACACCCAAGCACACATAGGGCACAAGTTGGGCAGGAAGGAAACGCAGATGCCAGGCAGGCTCTGCACACCTGGCACCTTGGACCTTTCCCTGGCAGGCTTCAAGGGGCGGAGAACAAAGACTGAGAAGGGAGGACCTCTCTCCAAAACTCACTCAGATCTCTTCTGAAGGTCCCTTCCTTTCCCTGCCTGACCCTCTTTACAAAACCTACAGGTTTCTACAGATTCTAGGATTCAACTGGGAATAGAAAAAAATGAATCAGGAGAATGGGAAAAGTCTGTCATCTGTACAGTCAAGATTAAAATCCAAAGTGCATGCTCTCCTCTTGTTGGATTCCCAAGATTCTTCCTCCTCACCACACAAAACTCTGTACTCTGGCTGGATCAGCATCAGATTGGATGTCAAGAAATAGAGGTGGGGGGACTTCCCTGGCGGTCCAGTGGTTAAGACTCCGCACTTCTACTGCAGGGGGCACGGGTTCAATCCCTGGTCGGGGAACTAAGATCCCGCATGCCGCTCAGTGTGGTCAAAAAAAAAAAAAAAAAAAGAAAGAAAGAAAGAAATAGAGGTGGAGGGGCTTTGAAATAACCCTCTTCAGATGAGGTGTCAAGCTGGGATGACACCTGGGTCTCTTCCCTTTGCTATCCAAAGCTCCACACTATGTCCAAAAGTCCTAAACACCTCCAAGGAGCAAACCAGATGGGATGGGGCAAAGTCCCTTCACTGACAAAATGGAAACAGCTCTCAGCACACCTGCCTGGCTACCAAGTGAATTCCACCAGATGCTCTCTACCCGGACACCTCCCACTTCCGGACCTTCTGGGCTTCTGGCCGAATGCTGCCCACTTGCCCTCCCCTCCAGGGAAGCGCAGTTTCACTGAAAGTTCTGCACGTACACATCCAATCTCTCCTCTCCCTCAACCCCCAATCTTTCCTCTTTGAAGAAGAAAAAAAAAAGTCCTAAGATGATTACTTGGAACCATAAGCTTCAGGAATGGGTCATCTCATATTTGAAAGATTAGCAATCCGAACATCCCCACCTGTCATCCAGTCCCGTGGATTTCACGAGCAAGCCCATCTCCCTGCAACTCCTACCAGAAGTCACTCATCTCCACCGCCCATTAACTACTCAGAAACTCCCTCACTCTTCACCATTTTTCCTCAGTCAATGGCTTTATGAAAATATCAATGCCTCAGAGCAATTTCCCCATCTCTTTGCACCAAGACTGAGAATCCCCCAGAGACACGTTGGCCCTGTCCCCCACCCCAACTCCAATAACATGTATATTTACTCACAAACATACTCTTTTTCCAAACTGTTCTCCTCCCTGGTAACATCCTAGCTCTCTCCATCACCATAACTTCCTCATATCACTTCAGCCTCTGCCCAATATTTTCTGGACTCCTCACCCAAGTGTCTCCAAGTCCCAAGCAATCATTCTAAGCCTTTTTTCCCAAATACCTCGTCCTCTGCCCCCACCACGTGGGCACCATGTCACACCATCTGTCCCCTCTGCTATCTCCTTATACCCTTCCCCTGTCGCTCAGCCTGACGCTGACTCCCTAGTCCTTTTCCTGTGTCTACTTATCACAATCCTTCCCCTGATGCCTAAGGCAGCCACTCCTCACACCCCAGGTTGCCTTCAACACTCGGCCCGATCATCCCAACTCCATTCTTGAAGCTGTCTTATCTGATCTCCCAGTGCCCCTTGGTATTGTTCAGCCCCAAACCCCTCTCCACTCTGGCTGGCTCCCCGGCTCCCCAGCCCTGTCTGCCCTTGTCTAACCGTTCCTCAGCCACTCAGACAACTCCTCCCTCTCCGGTGGGTTCTCTCAGCCAGTCCTGCAGCTCTGGCTGGCCCCTTCCTCCCTTAGCCTCCACTCTAGGACCACCGCACATCTCATCCAGCACCCTCGATCCTCTCAGCCCCTCCTCATGCCCTGTCCGGCTCTCACTGTCCCCTTGACCTCATCTCAGGCCTGCCCGGCCCTCTTTGTCCCCTCAGCCTCTCCTCAGGCCTCTTCGGCCCTCACTGCCCCTTGGGCCCCACCTCAGGTGCTGTCCCTCCCGCTTTATCCCCGTTCGGCCCACCTCGGGCCCTGTCCGGCCCTCGCTGTCCCCTCAGCCCCTGCTGGGCCGCCCATCCAGCGCTCTCCATCCCGTCGGGCCCCGTCCGTCCTCCGCCAGGCCATCACCCTCCCTGCTCGTCATCCTCGACTCTCCCTCCCTCCTCGCTTCCGCACGGCCGGCTGGACACTCACTACTCCTTGAGCAGCACCATGTCGCTTCGCGGCTCGGCGGCTGCTCGCTGCCCGCCCAGCCTCCCGCCCGCTTCCCGGAGGCCGCTCTCCCCCTGGCCCGGCCCGGCTGCCTGTGCGCCTTCGTTGTTGTCTGCTCTGTCCCCGTCGCTCTCGCTGCGGTCGCCGCGCCGGCTCCTGCCGCCCCTGCCTCGCCGCCTTCCGCGCCGCTGCCGACGCCGCCCGGAGCTCCAGTTCCGCAGCGCCGCGCGGGGGCGGGGCGTCTCTGCGGCAACCAGAGCGTCACGCGCAGCGCTGCGCGCTGACCTAAGCGCGGAGGCGGAGCCTTCCCGGGCCCGCCCCCTCCCGTCCTTAAGTGGGCCGCGGCGTTGACATCCGCGTCCGGGGTGGGTCCGGGGCGTGCGCAAGGCCCGGGCAGTAGGTGGGGCCGACACCGAGGTGTGCAGCAGGGTCCTAGGGGTGACTGATTATCTGCAGGCGGAACAGATGTACCTGTACGGCTGGGCCTCCCCGGTGGTGTGGTTTGAGATCTAGGAAGAGGTTGTGTCAAAAAATATTAATAATGCCCAAGTTTACGTGCACGTGCTCTTCTAAGGGCTTGACTCCTTACAGCAGCTCTACCAGAAATGTGTTATTACTGTCCACAGTGACAGGTGAGGAGAAGGCAGAGCTTAAGAGACTTGCGCAAGAAAAAAAAAAAGAGAGAGAGAGAGAGATTTGCTCAAGTCCAAAGCTAGCATGTGATGGGGCAGAGATTTTCACCTTGCTGTCTTAGTGTAATGTCTGTCTTTTTTTTTTTTTAATTCATTTTATTTATTTATTTATTTTATTTTTTGGCTGCGTGGGTTCTTCGTTGCTGCCTGCGGGCTTTCCCTAATTGCGGCTAGCAGAGGCTACTCTTCGTTGCCGTGCGCTGGCTTCTCATTGCAGTGGCTTCTCTCGTTGTGGAGCTCTAGGGCTCTAGGCACGCAGGCTTCAGTAATTGTGGCATGAGGGCTCAGTAGTTGTGGCTCGTGGGCTTAGTTGCTCCGTGGCATGTGGGATCTTCCTGGACCAGGGCTCAAACCCGTGTCTCCTGCGTTGGCAGGCGGATTCTTAACCACTGTGTCACCAAGGAAGTCCTTAGTGTAATGTCTTTCATCCAAAAAGTATTTGCTAAGTGCTGCTGTGTATGATAATCTGTGCTTTTCTGCTGGTGGGAATGTAAACTGACACAGCCACTGTGGAGAACAGTATGGAGGTTCCTTAACAAACTAAAAATAGAACTACCATAGGACCCAGCAATCCCACTACTGGGCATACACCCTGAGAAAACCAGAAGAGGGAGACACAAGAGGGAGGGGATATGGGGATATATGTATACATATAGATGATTCACTTTGTTATAAAGCAGAAACTAACGCAACATTGTAAAGCAATTATACTCCAATAAAGATGTTAAAAAAAATTATCATCACAAAAAGATGAAAAAAAAAGGAGCTACCTATGTGAGGTAATGGATGTGTTAATTATTTTGATCTTAGTAATTGTTCCATTTTATTCCATGAGTGTGTGTGTGTGTGTATATATATATATATTCATCTCATTGTAGACTTTAAATATACACAATTATATCAATATTTGTGAAATATTCATCAATAAGTCAGAAAAAAATGCAAAAAAAATCTGTGCTTTTGTTGAGTGAGCAAGTCAGATACCATCTAGCCCTGAGGGAGCTCAAGGTCAAGTGGGGGGGTTGGTGGAGGGACAGCTAGGCAGTTAGGATGAAAAGGACTGTGAGAGGTGAAACACAGGTTTGGTGGCATTACACCCAGGAAGTGTAGTCAGCAAAGGCATTCTGGAGGAAGAGGTTCTAAGCTGAGCTCTTCAGGGGGCTGGGAGGGGAAGAGGTACCAGGCAGAGTTAATGCAAAGGCTGGGGCCCAGGGGGCCAGCATGTGCTCTAGGGGAACCGAGAGAGGTGACTGGGACATAAAGCTTGGGGGCTGAGGAGCTGTAGGAGATGGGAATGGGGAGAGGGTTGGGGCCAGAGTATGCAGCTCCTGGGGGTGATAAGGTGTTTGTAGTCCATCCTCAGGGCATGGGCTGGCATCTACGGTTTTTTATGCAGCTCTGGAGTTTGAAGGCTCACTCTAAGAGCTGAGTGAAAAGGGGACTGAGGGAAACAGAGCAGAGGCAGGGAGACTGGTGAGGAGGCCTCTGCAGAAGTCCAGGCAAAGTTGGACTAGGACAGTGGTGGGATAAGGGGGGAAAAAAAGAGAGATGGAGGACTTCCCTTGTGGCGCAGTGGTTAAGAATCCGCCTGCCAATGCAGGGGACAAGGATTCAATCTCTGGTCCGGGAAGATCCCACATGCCGTGGAGCAACTAAGCTCATGTGCCACAGCTACTGAAGCCCATGCACCTAGAGCCCATGCTCCACAACAAGAGAAGCCACCGCAATGAGAAGCCCGCGCACCGCAACAAAGAGTAGCCCCCACTTGTGGCAACAAGAGAAAGCCCGTGTGCAGCAACAAAGACCCAACGCAGCCAAAAATAAAATAAATAGATAAATATTTTTTAAAAAAAAAAAAGAGAGAGAGAAGAAAGAGAGAGAGAGAGAGATGGATTTAGGAGCAACTCAGGTAAAATCAGCAAGACTTATTGACTAATTGGCTGAGAGAGTGAGAGCAAGAAGGGAAGAGCAAAAACTTCCCGGGTTTCTAGGCTGGGAGACTGGGTGGACGGCACTGCCTTCAGGAAAACACAGGGAAGGCAGATTTGCACAGGGGAAGACAATGGCTGAAACGGAGCAGGACCCTGTGGGGCCCTCCCAGGTACAAATCCTTTCTGTGTCCCTCATTTCCAGTTTGTAAGAAATAGGCGTCACTCAGCCTCCATGACCTTCCCTGAGTTCCGAAGGGCATATTCAGACAGTTGCTATCCAGGGAAGGGAGGGAGTACAGAAACAAAGGAGGAGCAGAATACATAACAATATCTTTGATATTCGGCTGGAACTAAGGCCCCCACCCAGCTGGAGGATGCTAACTTCAGCCTGGACACAAGATTCCTGGAACACCACCCTGTTACCTCACCACCAACCAGTCAAAAGGAAGTCACACACCCTGCAGCCCTCACCCCAAATTTTGCCTATAAAAAGTTTTCCCTGAAAACCATTGGGGAGCTCTGGGTTTTTGAGCATGAGCCACCTGTTCTCCTTGCTTGGTCCTGCAGTAAACCTTTCTCTGCTCCAGACTCCATGGTTTGGCCTCACTGTGCGTTGGGCACATGAACTCCAGTGTTGGACTCAAGGGCACCGAGGTGATCGTGAGTGGGCTGCACAAGATAGAAAATTGGGAAAGGAGGATGGAGCAGGTGGCTATATTGCCATCAAGCTATAACTGGCGCCCCAGGACAGCCCTGAATGTTGCACATGTTGGCCATCAAATCCTACAGTTGGAGTATGGATTGTCCCAGAAATCCAAGCCCAATGCCCTCGGGGAAAGACCAAGAGAGGAGACATTAGGACCCAAAGTCCAAGATCAAGCGAGCGGCCTGGACCCTGGTCCCCTGACCTCCCAGAATAGGGTTTTTCTCCTACGTAATATCAATACAGTAAATCTTTTTTTTTTTAATTAATTTATTTTTGGCTGTGTTGGGTCTTCGTTGCTGTGCCTGGACTTTCTCTAGTTGTGGTGAGAGGGGGCTACTCTTTGTTGCAACGCACGGACATCTCATTGCAGTGGCTTCTCCTGTTGCGGAGCACGGGCTCTAGGTGCACAGGCTTCAGTATTTGTTGTGCATGGGCTTCAGTAGTTGTGGCTTGCGGGCTCTAGAGCACAGGCTCAGTAGTTGTGGCACACGGGCTTAGTTGCTCTGCGGCATGTGGGATCTTCCTGGACCAGGGATCGAACCTGTGTCCCCTGTGTTGGCAGGTGGATTCTTAATCACTGTGCCACCAGGGAAGTCCCAATACAGTAAATCATTATTTAACAATTGCCATGTGCTGGCTCTCTCCAGGAAGTAATCAAACCCTGCCGTCTGGAGCTTGCAGTCTAGCTGGGAAAGCTACATCTACTCATTCACTCCTTAAAATATTGATTGAATTCCTTGCCCTGTCCTGGGCCTTTCTCTAGGCACTCAGGATATAGAGGTGACCAAGAAAAACAAGGTCCTTCCCTTGTTCGGTGGGGCGAGGCAGAATATAAACAAATGCAGAAATAACTTCAAGTAGAGGTGAATGTTATGAAGAGGCTGAACAGCGTGACTGGGGCCAGTGCAGGTGGTATTAGTTGGTGGTCAAGAAAGACGCTAAGAGGCCATATTTTGGGAATTCCCTGGCAGTCCAGTGGTTAGGACTCGAGGCTTTCACTGCTGGGGGCCTGGGGGCCAGGTTCAGTCCCTTGTGGGGGAAATAAGATCGTACAAGCCATGAGTTTCAGCCAAAAAGAAGAGGCCACGGGACTTCCCTGGTGGTTCGGTGGCTGACACTCTGCACTCCCACTGCATGGGGTCTGGGTTCGATCCCTGGTCAGGGAACTAGATCCCACATGCCGCAACTAAGACCCAGTGCAGCCAAATAAATATTTAAAAAAAAAAAAAAAAAAAGAGGCCATGTTTAGACAGAGACCTGAATGAGCTGAGATGAGGGAGCTTGGAGGGCCATGCAGGGCACTGGGGGAAGTAAAAAGCAAAACAGTCATTAAAATACCTGAGAAACAGCCTCCATCTGGAGGAGCTCATGGAGAGGAGGCCTTGCACTTACAGAAAACTGTACCTAGTGACTGAGGTAGCTGGCCATAAAGGTGACCATGTGTGACACAAAGAACAGTGCTGGAAAGGGTCCAAGGAGAGGCCTCCTGGGCTGAAAAGGTGTAGGAAGTATCTGGGGACAAGGGGGATTTGAGACAGATTTGGCTAGAAAAGGGAAATGGCATCTTTGGAGGGAAAGGAACATATGCAAAGGTGCAGAGGCAGGGTTCTATGTGGGTGGAATCTGCGGGGTGGGGAGACCAGGGTAGAGCCCCTGGTCAGAGCACGAGTGGTTCATGTGGTGGACACACACACAGGAAGGACGGAGTGTGGGAACTTGAGTGCCAAGTTCAAGATCTGGCCTTAAGGAATCCCCACTCCTCGTCATCCAGAATCAACTGTTAGCGAGACTTTGCCACACTTGCTTCATCTCTTTTCTGAAACATTTTAAAGCAGATCTCAGACATCATGTCATCTCTGCCCTCCATGTTTCCGTGTGCATTCTAGAAATATGGATATTTTCTTATGAATCCACAATGCCATGATCATACTGAACAAAATTAATAATTTCTTGATATTATCTCATTCCAAGTTCAGATTTCCCTAATCATCTAAAAAATGTAATTCTGTAGTTTATTTTAGATACGATCAGTATCTGAACAAGTCTGCATTTTTTTTCCTTCACATTTTATTTTCAGTTGCTCTGTTTCTTACATCTCTCACTCTAGCAAGCTTTGCTTCAGGTGTGCATAAGAGTTAGGCCTGGGGCTTCCCTCATGGCACAGTGGTTAAGAATCTGCCTGCCAATACAGGGGACACGGGTTCGAGCCCTGGTCCAGGAAGATCCCACATGCCACGGAGCAACTAAGCCTGAGCGCCACAACTACTGAGCCTGTGCTCTAAAGCCCACGAGTCACAACTACTGAAGCCCGTGCACCTAGAGCCTGTGCTCCGCAGCCACAGAAGCCATAAAGGAAGGAAGGAAGGAAGAAAGAAAGAAAGAAAGGAAGAAAGAAAAAGAGGCCTTACATGAGGGGGCCACAGCACTCTCCAGGGTGCCCCACTGTGAGTCAACAGTCCCACTGTGGGAACGGACCCCCTGGTGCCTGATGCTCTGGAGTCCCAGCCCTACCACTTCCCACTGTGTGACCTTGTGCAGGTTCCTTAACTGCTCTGAGCCTCAGCTCCTTCATTTGTAAAATGGGGACGATGGTAGTGGCTACCATGTGGGATTGCTGGGCATCGTAGATGAGGCAATGTGCATAAAATAATTTCATGCAGGACATGCCACATTTCTGTATTATCATTCTGGAGGAAAGGATGCTGTGAGGAAGGAGGGATGGACACTACTGCCCCTCGAGGCTACTTCTACGTGCTCCAGGCTGAACAGGCAAGAAGGACGTGACTCTCCAGCGTCACAGCGATC
The DNA here is from genome assembly GCF_003031525.2 of Neophocaena asiaeorientalis asiaeorientalis. Lineage (NCBI taxonomy): Eukaryota > Metazoa > Chordata > Mammalia > Artiodactyla > Phocoenidae > Neophocaena > Neophocaena asiaeorientalis. The sequence goes on from NW_020172446.1 coordinate 6,322,060, forward strand.
TTTCTGTCTCACATGCCTCTCTTTCTTTGTCTCTCTCCCTCTCTCCCTCTTTGTACCCACCTTCTCTCCATCTCTCTAGCTACCCCCCCTTCTGTCTCTCCTCTCCATCTCTTGGTATGTCTGTTTCTCTTTCTGTCGATCTCTCTCTATCTCACCTCTTGTGAAAACACGGCCACCTCCTAATTTATCTCTCTTGGAAATCTGGTCTTGAAGGTACCTTCTTTCTTAAAGTGAGGCCTATGGGAGCACCGTGCGGTCAGCCTGTCCCCAAATAGGAGATCTCAGCTCCTTTCCTGTTGTTACCATTGTATACATGTTTGTGTGTTTTTAAATAAAATGTTGACTTGGCCAAAAAAAAAAAAAAAAAAGAAGTCTCTCTGTATCTCTTTCTGTCTCTCCCTGTCTATCTCTTTACTTTTGTTCTCTCTCTGTGCTCCCTCTGTCTCTCTCTCTTTCTGTTCCTCTGTAACTCTGTCTGTCCTCTCGCCTTCTCTCTCTTTAATCTCTCTTGTTATCTCTCCCCTCTCCATCTCTCTGTGTTTCTCTGTCTCTCTTTACCTCTCTTCCTGTCTCACCTCCCTCCGTGTGTCCCTCTCTCTGTGTCTCCCTATCACTGCCGTCTGCTCTGGGTAATGACCTGCTCTCTCTGTTCTGTCTTGGACTGTCTCTCTCTCCCCTTTGTCTCGCTGTCTGTGCATCTCACTGCTCTGGACCACCCCCCGCGCTTGCTCCTGGCTGGCTGGCCCTTGTTACTGCCTCGTCACAGCCACACCTGTAACCCATCTCTGTGTATCTCAGAGAGACTGCATTTCACTGTTTCCATCTTCTGTTCTGTCCCTTCCTGGCTGCTGAGAGCATGTTCTTCTCCCAGCCTCCGTCTGTCAGTTTCAGCCTCTTTTTGGTTTATTTCTCTACCTCTCTCTTTCTAAGTTTCATCCTCCAAATATTTATTGAGCAGCTGTTCCATGCTAGGCACATTTTGAGGTACTGGAGGTATAATGGTGACCAAGGCAGTGCACGTACCAGCGCTCAGGGGGCATTCGTTCTAGTGGGGAGACAGACAGACAGACAGAAGAAGCGTGACCCTGGCTGCCTGGCTTTTCTCCCCGGCCAGAGGAGTGCATCAGCCAGCCCGTGGGCAGGGACTCGGGCCTCTGAGGTTAGCTGGCTCCGCCCCGTGCTGGCCCTGATGATTCACTGCCCCTAAACAGGGACTGGGGGTCACTCAGGAAGCTAGACTGGAATGAGTAACCATTTGCTCACGCAACAGCATTCGTTACGCACCAGGCTGGGGGAGACGAAGGAGAGTGGTCCCAGCCTGAGTGGGGCTGCAGTTCAGACATGCATAGCGTCTGCCCAGGTGGAGGAAACAGCTGTGGGGCGGTGATTTACCTCCACCCTCCACTCCCCGACTCTGGCCTGCACACCGTGAAAAGCTACTGGAGCAGCTGTGGGATTTAAAAAAAAAAGTTTTTTTGAGCCAGCATCTGAAAATAGGGATCTTTTCTATAAAACTCGGGACTCCCAGCTTCTCTTGTAAAAATCAAATCGGCAACACCTGGCTCGCTCACACAGGGCCTTAATTGGTTGCAGCTGTGTCAAGGCTGTCCTTAGATGGAGCTGTGGCTTCCAGGTCCCCGTGGTGCCCACCAAGTCCTCTTGTCTGGCAGAGAGCTCAAGGTCTAGCTACCCCCGTGTCATCACAGAGCTTGTGCTGTGGCTCTACTTATATTACAGAAATATTTCCCCGTAGTGTCTCCATCAAAAGTGGGAAAATGAAGGACACAGCAAAGGGATGTAGCAGCGCTCCGGCTTGCGAGCTCACAATCCTGATGAGTAGAAGCCCTCAGGCACATCCATCCAGCACCTCTGCCCTGCCTGCTATGCGGGGGGCCTGCTGCTTGAGGCCATCCACCTCCCTCCCCTGGGCTTCAAGCCCCCTCTGCCCGGCAGGCTCAGGAGCCAGGCCTCAGACAAACAGGCCATCCTCTCCCCTCCCTGGCCGTGGGGATCTCCTTGGGGCTTCTCTGGGGAAGCCCAGTGGCTCTTCTTTTCTGCTGCTACTACCCAGGGCCCTGGCCTGGCAGGACAGTGGCCAGCTTCGTGGGAAACCTGTAGGAGGAGCAGGTGTGCCCATGACCACTGACTTAGGACAAAAGAAAAGGGGCAAGGATGAGTGCCCACCTTAGAACCAGAATTCCCAGCAGCCTTGGGCTTCCCACCCAAGAGGCTCCTTCCTCTGTCCCTTCCCCAGCTCTGCTGAGAGCTGGCCCACCAGCAAAGCCGGGCCGCGATGAGTGCAACCTAGCGGAGAGTGGGGGTCAGGGAGCACGTTTCAGACAAGTGACAGGCAAGAGACAAGTGGCAAGGGGATGAGTGACTTAGAAGGAGACACAGGGGCCGAGGAGGAAGCAGTTCTTAGCCATTTTCGGCAGACATTTATTAAGTGCTTACTGTGTGCCAGGAAGTAATCCAGGTGCTAGAAACAGCAAAGGGCCAGGAAGAGTCAGGGTCAGCTGCTGAGCTGTCAGTGACACTGCACTGACCCTCGTTGACACAGGAACATGTTAACCCTTCAGGCACCACTCTGAGAGCCTGGGCTGGGTCCTTGGACGGGGCCTGCCTAGGCCCTTCCAGCCACCAAAAGGGATTCAGCCACGTGAGACCCTCTCCCTCTTCGTCCAGGTAGACAGGCACACAGACAAGCTCCCACACAATCCTCCAAACACATTCACACCTGACGTGCCTGGAACACACCTCAGACTTCGACACACGTGTGCACACACGCACACACACAAACACAGAGGCGCAGCCAAGCAGTTTCACGAGGAGGTGGCATGGAGGTACTGCCTACAAGCCGTGCTCTGAGTCACCCACCTCAGCATAAAACTGTCAAGAGCGCCCGGACATCCACCAGTTAGGGGTTAGCTTGAGAAGCTTTGGCCAAGTCTCTTAACAAAACGTGAAAAACGTAAAACTGAACAAGGGGACAACTGCTTAAGGCTTTTGCTTAGAGAGGGGGTTCTGAGAGGGGTAGGGGTCAGCAGAAACAGACCTCACTTCCTTTACTTGGCCACAAGGCTGTCCCGGTCAGGGCTGCCTAAAGTCTGTCCTGTTATATGGGCGGGGGAGGGTGGGTGTGGGTGGTCCTCATCCCCTGTGCTCTCTGCATTCCTCCAGGGTCATAAAAATAACGCTACAGCTTGTTAAGTGCCTATGAAGTGCCAGGTGCAACAATGTGCGACTGCTTGACGTCCATGTCCACCTAGCCTCCCGGGGAGAGTATTATTGCCATTTTACAGATGAGGAAACTGAGGCTCAAGACTTGCTTCAGGTCACGAGATAGTATGTGTGGTGGGGCCCCTAACCTCTGCCCTTCCCTCGCAGCCTCCCCAGCACAGGGAGATGGTCTCACTCTGGGAAGGGCTGAGGGGCTGGGAGCGGCCAGAGGCCCTGGTTTGGTCTTGGATCTGCCTGGGAGGCTGAGAAAGACTAACTTCGGGGCTGGACATGCTGCCTGCAGAGACCAAGGGCCCAGGCGGTGGTTGTGTGCCAGCGGCGGGAGAGGTCTGCTTTGCGGCGGGCCGCCCACGTGGAGGACGATACGCACCTCCTTCCAGACACCAGGTCCTCAGCCCAGGACTCTGGCATGAGGCAGGGCCTGGGTGGGACAGGCTTCCAGAGCCCTCCGGCTCACCCTGACCCCACCCCCACCCCAGGGGAGTGCTGCAGCCTGTGGAAAACCCATCCCTTCACTTTGGGGGTCCTGGGCTCCTAATCCTAACCCCACAGATAAGGCGCCTTACTGTCCCAGAGCCCACGAGAATGCACCGTATTAAACAGCCCCGGAAGCCTGACTCTGCTGAGAAGACTTCTCAGGGTTCTCCGACAGGAGCCCCTTACCATAGGGGATCCACAGCCTCACCTGCCCCCCGGTGGTGTGTATCTGTTTAAATTCATGCAGGCTGATGTGCAAATGCATCGAAAACTCCACTGGGCTTTTTGTGCCGCTGTCTGGGACAGTCCTGCACACGTACCCCCAATACTGGATGGCTCCCCATTTTCAGTGTGCTTGGGGCCCAGGGCAGCGGGATGCCCTCCTCACACTGCACAGCCCAGGGCCAGGACAAGGAGGGCTTGAGGAGAAGTTTTCACCAGGCTGACACCGGGTACAAGAGGAATAAAAAGAGAAACAGAACGGAACTCACAACCTGCAGCCCCATCTATGGCCTTTACGAGAGTGGGAACCTTCCCTAGTACAGGCCCAGGTAGCGAGAGCCACAGGCAGAGGCCAGGAGGGCTCGGAGGAAGCTAACCACAAAGGAACACCTGGACTCAAGTACAGGGAGACTAGAGAGGAGTGGGGCTCGGGGCCATGCTCCTGAGCCCGGCCTGGCCGCGCTCTTCACTCTGATTGAGCCCGCAGGGCTGGGCACGACTTCCAGCTCCTTCCCACCAGAAGCCTGGAGGAGGAGGACGAAGATGGAGGGCCGAGGCCATGTGGTCCCTGCCCCACCCCAGGGCACTCCTCTCAGGGGTTGGGGCGACCAGAAACTTGCTCCCCCAGGCTACCATCAGCCTCTAGGGCCAAGATGACTCTACTAAGTAGAGCTCACTCCACTCTCTCCAAGGAAGCTCTTGGCTCCAAGAAACAGACACCTCGCCTGTGTTTGCTTCCCTTAGGCTGTTTCGCCCTGATCTCAAGGCCTGGTGGCCCCTGGGGCTGCTGCTCTGAATGGAATGTCCTGACCCAGAGGCTAAGAACCACATATGAGTCCTGGCTCTCACCTTGGGCAAGTTACTCCACCTCCCTGGGCCTCAATTTTTCCAGCTGTAAATTAGGGAGGGTAGTATGAACTCCTGGCTTGTTAGCATGATCCAGTGATGGTAATGGGAAAATATGTAACCCATCAACCCTGTACAGTCAGAGCAAAATGACAGGCAAGGGAGTGGGGGGGCACCTGTGGTCCCCAACCCACCTGGTACCCTGCTCCCATTTTCATGCCTCTAATCCCCACGCACTATTGGCCCTAGACTATCTCCCACCCTGAACTCTCGTTTCTTAATGCCTGCTTCTTCCCCCAAAGTGCACACACCCTGCAGGTGGGTGGGAGAGAGAGGCCGCAGCTCCCACTTTGGCTGGGCTGGGCACTGCTGGGAACAGCACAGGCCATGTCTGTACAAGTTCAACATATCTCCCAGCTGGAAGGGCCCTTGCTAGTCAGCGCTTCCCCAAACTGCACTCCTTTATCAGTGGGTCTCAAATGTTGGGGGGGCGGGCGCCAGAACCACCAGGTGGGGCTTAGCAAAGTGTAGACTTCGGTTTCCCTCTAGGTCAGAGGCAAGTCCCAGAGGCTGTTATTAACCAGCACCCCGAGAGCTCCTGCTGCTCGTCGTCATTGGGCCCCATGTGGAGGACGGCTGTGATGGTTAAAGCCATCGCTTAGTCACAGACCACACCCCCCTGGAGAGGCACACAGCCCACCAGTGCCGCTCATTTGACCTTATCTCAACATTTCCCGAATCTGACTGTAACGCTGTTTTAAAAAATGAGAATGACCTTGACATCTCACAGAACTAGCATGCTGAGGAATGCTTTGGGAAATGTTGACCTCAGGCTCTTTTTTTAAAAAAAAGTCTGTTTAAAACAAACATTTGCTTTTGAATATCTGAGTGGGTGAAGCCTAGGGAGATTAGGTGCATTCAAGGGGCTCGGGCCTGGGCCTGCCCCTGCCCCTTCCTGTTGCCACCCGTTCCTCCGCCACATCCTGCCTCTGCTCTCTTTGAGCCTGCGGCTCTCCTGGGGTCACCCTGTGTCCTGAACTTAGGAGGAACCCTCAGCATGGTTGACTGGTGACAGGAAGTCTGAGCAGGGATGAAAGGGGGTCAGGATTAGCCTGTCGGGCTGGGATAAGCAGCAGAGGAGGGGATGGCCACACTTCTAAGGTGTCTGCACAAGCCCCATTTGTTTGGGGGTGGGGTGGGGGAGGAAGGTCTTTTCCTGGCCCACTGCCCCTCCCGAGACAGCAATCACACCCAGAGAGACGGTGAGTCGCTGGGTACGACTGGGGCAGAAAATCTTGTCTTGCCTTTTCTTCTCAAGCTCAAAACAGGCACATGTAGTCATTAACTGATATGCTAGAAGGGGCATCCCTTACCAGGAGGAAAATGGATTTATTGCTTTATAAAAAGGAGTCTGATAAAACTTAAAAGGGGAAAAAAAAACCAACCAACCACCAAAACAATTCACCTAAAAATCAACCCACCCCTCTCAGAGCTCCCAGGAAGCCTCAGACACATTTCTGAGGGCAGTCAAGGTGGGTGGGTTGGCAAGCCAGGCCCGCCTGGCGGAGGAAACGGGGCCTCGCCCGCATAAACAGCTCCAGGGCCCTTGGAAAGTCTGCCAGCAGGGGGCGCTGTGGCCCTGCAGCCTGGGACAAGCTCCCAACCCTGAGCGGGGCTGGCTCCCGGGCGCTGGGCTTGCTGCGGGCCTGGCTGGCTCCGAGGTGTCTCCGGGAGGATCAGGGCAGACCCCCAGCGCCCACATCCCACCCCCATCCCACACACATCTCTCATGCACAGGACACGCGCGCACAACCCACATGCACACACACCCCTAGGTCTCTCACAAATCCACCTTCCCACCCGGGCCTGGACCTCCACGTCTGTCAGCCACATCTTCACTTCCACCCCCACGAAAACAGCTGTGTGTGTTTGTGTGTGTGTGTGTGTGTGTGTGTGTGTGTGTGTGTGTGTGTGTGTGTGTGTGCGCACACATGCGCATGCGTGTGTTTGTGTGTGGTGCCCCTTTAATTCCCTTCAGGTCACAGACTGGACAGAGGGTGGCAGTGGAGACATGCCCCCGGCTCAGGCCCTCAGGGAGGAGGGAAGGGACTGCTGCTCGGCCCTGACCACAGCTCCTGAGCCACATGTGACCATCCAGCCCTCCATCCCCTCCCCAGGCTTTAAGCCAGGGGGCCTTCTCCACAGGCCTCGAACAGGAGGACAGGCCACAGGGGGCTGGAATCACAAAGGAGTTAGCACCAACAACAGGAAGCGGGTCCTTCCTTCCTCAGGCAGCTCAGACTGGCCGGGGGAGGAGGTGAGGGGCCAGGCGAGGCGGGTACAGACAGTGCAAGCCTTTGTCCTCAGCAGGCGTGGCTGGTGGACATGCAGCCGAGGGGCAGGTGGTGGGCAGTAGACGGCAGGCTCCTCTGCTTTGGCAAGAGGCGGAATCTCGACACACTGGGGGGAGAGGGCCTGCCTGCCCGGGGTCCTCCTGTCTGCTCCTGCAGGCACCATGGAGCCCCAAGGCTCCAGGGCCCCTCGAGGGTGGCTGAGCGAAGTCCGCAGCGCCTCTGCTTCCAGCAGGAGAAGCGCCTGACCGGGCCCTCTCCCATCCTTCCACCGCAGAGCTCCGAAGCAGGACCAGGGCCCTGGGAGGGAGCGAGGACTCCAACATGGTGCAGGACAGGATCCTAGGGGTGCGTGGAGGTCCTCTGGGGTGGGGAAGACACCGCTGAGTCACTGAAGCAAGGGCAGGACGCCACAGTTCCGAGGTGGTGGGCACTACACAAAAGCCTCCCGGTTGGACGAGCCGTTGAGCTTGAGGAAAAGCTTGTCGTCCTCCCTCTTCTGCTGCAGCTGCCTCTCCAGCTGGCGCCGGTAGCAGATGAGGTAGAGGGGAAGGCAGAAGCCCAGCATGCTCAGGACAAGCAGCCCCACATTCACCTGGGGAGGCAGGGATGAGAGTTGAGAGTCGCCATCAAGGGCAGGGGGGAGGGAGGGAGCAGGCAGGGGCTGTGGTCTTTGCAGAGCCCAGTTCCAGCCCCTTCCTCGCTCTCAGGTTTGGGAATGGGGAGAAGGTCACAGGAGAGGAGAGGAAAAACAAACAAGGAGTTTCAAGAGGTTGGAGGGCCCGTCGTTCCACATTCCAGCAACAGAACTCCCCAGCTGTCCACAGGCCGGGCCACCATACTGTACTCATCTGAATCTCTGGGGGGGGTGGGGGGCGGGATTGGGACAAGCTCACAGCACCTGGTTAAGAATCTGGGCCTTTGGCAGGAGGAGCAGGGACAGCAACTTTGTTCGATTTACCCCAAAATCAGGTCCAGAAAGGACACTCTTCTCTTCTTGTCCCTCCTGCCCATTCACAAGGGGTCCCTGAATTGATCCTAACCAAAGTTCCAAACTGCCTGTCCTGGGGTTCTAGAAGCCCCCGAGTGATGTCTCCCAGCTCCCAATCAGCAGAGTGGGGCGGATGCCCATAACCCCCTGCACCCCAATCCTTCTTACCCACAGAGGGTCTCCTTGGAGGGGACCCATCATAGCCAGAAACAGGGGCTGCTGCAGGAGCGCGAAGAGTGCACTGACCAGGGACTGCAGGCCTGTGAGGCTGCCAAACTGCGTGGAGGGGTACCTGCCAGGGCAGTAGAGAACCTGTCACCACAGGGGCCATGCTCGTCTCCCCACATGCTCCTTCGCAGCCTGGCCCCAGGTGCTGGTGCCCCCAGGCTGCACCTTCGGTGGCAGAGAAGAGGTGGGAATGGGGTGTCCATCCTTGGACTGCTTTCTGCTGAGCAGATCTGCAAAGCGAATTTGTCTTTTGGACCAGCATGAGGCCCCGGAGCCCATGGGTGTCTGGCCAAGCCAAGCGGAAAATGTGGTGCCAGCAGGAGTCTGCAGCTTGTGAACCAGGCCCAGGGAGCAGGTTGGAGGCTGGGCCTGGCTTGGCTGCACCCTCCACCAGAGGAGCGTTGTGTAATCACGGAAACATAGCATCACAGCCCTCGGACGAGTCCCTCAGACTCTGCCAGGGCAGCCACAACTTCCTCCAGGCCTGGGGGGTAGGTGGGGGTGGAACAGGCAGACCTGGAATGACCCCCATGGGATACTGTTGAGAGAGGGAGAGAGTTCTGGCAAAATCTTAGCCAGATTTTGCCAGAATTCTGGGGCCACGTCAGGTATCGTGGCCCCAGAGGTGAGAAGGGACTCCTAGCAAGGAACGGCTGGAGGAACGGGCTAGTCTTTGGTCAGAGGGAGACAGTGGATGGTGTTTGGGTTCCAGTGTGTGAGCCAAGGCCCGGCCCAAGGAGAAGGAACAACTATGGTTCCTTAGGCATGTGTGGCCTCTTGGAAAAGGAGGCAGGTTTCATTTTAGCTGAGGCCTAAGAAGGCTGTGGACAGAACCAGCCCTTTGAGGCCCTGGGTGGGATCTGTCAGGCACATCCTGGGCTCAGTTATTCACGCCACTGCTGCCGCTCAAGCCCACTTGAAGGTCACCGTTGAGCTGTGGGCAGCTAGAGCCCACCCCCCTGCCCTTCCCATGAGCAGCCAGAGGCAGCCTCAGAACCCGAGTGCGCAGCAGTCCCCGAGGCAACGATGAGCGGCACCTTGGCTGGGGCAACTGACTTCGTGTTAAATGCCAAGGCTTGTGGGCACCCAACTGTCTGCCCACTGACCCGCTCCTGCCAGGTATGGCCTTCCCCTGACACACCCGACAGAAGCCCTGGTACCTAAGGCCAGAGGATGAGCCCCAAGTGAGCAAGACGGCCCCCTTCAGGCCCTCAGTCCCACCAGGAACCTCCCTCAGGTCATTCCCTTACCCTCGGCCACCAGGCCACCCACAGCTCCCAGGACTTACACAGCGGCATAGAGGCCCCCGACGGCAGAGTGGATGAATCCTCGCACGATCGTGTGCAGGATGAAGGAGAGGATCTGAGGGAGGGAGAGCAGAGTTGAGCAAGAGACATGGAGGGCCTCATCTTGTCCCCTTGCCCCACAGCTCCTGGGGTCCTGAGCGGTGGGAGTACTGGCGCCCTGGAGTCAGCTTGTGCCAGCTTTCCAGGGCCAACTCCTGAACTGCCAAGAATTTTGAGCCGATTTTAAGTTAAACACAGTCACTACTAACAGTTCAACTGTAATAAACGTACAATTCAACAAATTACAGTTGACCCTTAAACACCACGGGGGCTAGGGTGCCGACCCTCCGCACAGCCAACGATCCACATATAACTTAGAGTCGGCCCTCTGTATCCACAGTTCTGTATCCTCGGATCCAACCACCCACGGGTCACGTGGTACTTAGTATTTACCACTGAAAACCACCTGAGTATGAGTGGACCCACGCAATTAAAACTTGTGTTGTTCAGGGGTCAACTGTACGTTGAAAACAAAGTTAATGAATACTCAAAACCCAGCACATCCTAATTATTTTATTCTGTTTTACCATTAGCCGTGCTCTTAAGGTTTTTTTGTTTTTTCAAAAATTTTTTTAGTTTTGGCTGCACCGCACAGCTTGCAGGATCAACCGGGGATTGAACTTGCGCCCTCAGCAGCGAAAGCGCGGAGTCCTGACCGCTGGACCACCAGGGAATTCCCGCTCTTAAGGTTTTTTGCTCTACTGTAAATATCGTATGATGGTGTGTTACTGTGTCTCTTTCCAACTCCACAGTTAGTGACACTGTATTGGCTGATATCAGCCACGACGAGAGCACCTGCACCGCGGAAATTGGCAAATGCTAAAACCCAGGGCTCCCCCCATCCCGCCCCCATCTAGAGTCTGCTTTTAAGTGTACGTATGGACATAGCACTAAGCAGGAGGTCACTAATCACCACTCCTGCCTTCGCGGACCTGAGGACTGTGCCCAGGTCTCCCTGCCTGGCCACCCAGGCCCTACTGGTAGATGGCTGTCCCTTTCCCCTCTAGCTCTGCTTTCCCGAGGAAAGGTCACTGCTGGCAAGCTTGGCAAGCTTAGCAAGCACTTGTTAACGATTCCTTAGAGCCACGAGCTGTCTCCTTTGCTCCCAGGACCCTTTGTTTGCTCTTTGCACACAGCCCTGCCATCGGGCTCAACAGTCAAGACCCGTTTCCGGGAATGTGGGCAGTGGAGGTGGCGAGGGCTGCTCTCTGCCGTGCTGCGAAAGGTCTGTGCCTGAACGTGCACCCATCCCTCGGCAGGCTCCGCTTTCCGCTCCAAATGCCTTGCTGCCTTTTCACAACTTGCCTTTCGATAAGAACTGGATAAAACACAAAGCAGATGACTGTCCTCACTGAGCATTGCCCCGCGACTGGACAAGGGTGGTCAGGGCAAGGGTCTGCAGGTCTTGCGGAGAGGGCCACCACCAGGAGGCCGGGAGGGCACCAGGGATGCAGCAATACTCCCATCTGGAACCGGTAGAGCCTCCCACGGTTTACTCTGGCTGCACGCGGTGTCGGCACAAACACATGGTAGCACCTGTGGGTGGTGCACACCTGGATGTTCAATGAACTTCTACGTGCGGCCACTTGTAGAAAGGGACTCTTGCTTTCCTCCTGGACCTGGTCCAAGATACCATCTGGACTTGGGTCACACCCATCTGGAAGCAACGCCATCCCTTTTGTCCCTTCCAAGTTCATACATTTGGGGATTAGAACTAGAACACTTCTGTGGACCTAAGGGTGGAGCCAGGCAGGTAACAAAATCTACCTTTCTCAAACTCTCTGCCAAAAGTCAGGTTCCAGAGGCACTGGAAATCTTGTGAGAAGGAATTAAACTTTTGAACCCAGATGCCAAGGGATCGTCGGTCTTGCTCCCCTGTACTGGAGGAGCAGACGTTCCCACCAACGCCACAGACTAGCCAGAGTTCTTTGGACATCAGACTTCAGCTGTTTGAGCGCATGCAAAACAAGCAACCACACAACTACACCACACGGTCCCAGAAATGGTAAGATGACGGTACTCGTGGTATGCAAGATGCCTAAGGCGGAGAAGAATGATGTACTTTCGCAGACAAGAGTCTTCCGTGAAAGGCAATCTGCGTTTCATTTACACCTTGCTCCCAGCATCACGCACGTACAGAGCCTGTCAGGTAGGGGGCCCTTTGGTAAATCACAGCGGGCCGGTTGATAGGTTGGTTGGTTGAATTAGACAAATGAAAAGTCACTGTTCTCTTTGCTGAGCGAGCACTGTTCTCTCCCCCATGAGACAGCATGCACCTTTCAGTCTCATCACCCCATCCCCCACCTGGCTTCTCCCTCTCCCCATACTCACCTGTAGAGGCAGGTTGGGAATGAGGCAAGTCACCCCAAAGCCCACGAGCAGCAGGTTTGTGAAGGCGAAGGCCCGCATGGCGTTGGTGATCTTCTGGATCTGCCGGTCCCGCTTCTTCTTCTTCTCACCTCTGTGGAAACGCAGAGCACACACCGGAGCTGGGGGCTCCCTGGAGGATGGGCTCTCCCAGGAAGCCAGGTCCCGGGAGTCACGGCTTGTGGACAGCGCAAGACTCAGAGACCACCCGCAAGCATGTGCTAGGGACTGTGGGGGCCAGACCAGCACGAGGGACACTCCCCACTGCACCCCCTGGACTGAGCGCGGAGTGTCAACCTCAGTGGAGAGGTCGGACGCGAGAAGGCACGAGGAGACGGGCGTCAACGCCCTGCGCTGCTTCGGCGAAGACTGAGGCCCGATGATGGGGAGGGAGAAGGAGAGCGCACCCCGGTCAGGATGTGGCAAAGCCTCCTTCACTACTGGCTCCAACTTCACCTGAATCCTGCAGGGAGCTGACACTAAGCCAGACAATAAGCCAAGAAAGGGAGTGAGTGGGTTTCTCCTTGGGCGGCAGGAAGGGGTGAAGGAGAAACGAGTATGCGGCAGATGGAACTGGAATGGGCACCAACAGCCTTCTGGCTGTAGGACCTGACCTACATAACAGAGCATTCTCTGTAATTATTTCCCTGTGAATTCACTATGACTGATTCCAGCCTCAACACCCACAAAGATACCCCACGGACAACTGTATGACATCCAAGGGCTCAGAGATGCGCAGGGAGGCCCAGACCCACCACTCTCTCCCTATGTGACCTCAGGCAAGCCACTCGGACGCCTAGCTTCAGTCCCCTCATCTGCAAAATGCGTCTAACTCATCGAGGTGCTGGGAGGCTTACCTGAGGTGTTGTGCATTAAGGGCTTGGCACAGGGCCTGATACAGTAAAGAGGAGCTTATGGTACTAAGGTGGAGTCAGAGAAGACAGCATTTAACTCATCCTCTGATCTTAGAGCCCAACCCTTCTGTAAAGTAAGTCCCTTGCTTAATTCTCACAGTCATGAACAGATCTATTGACATATATTAAGGTTATAGCCGTTTACTACTCACACCCAGTGGAGCAGACCTTGCAGGCAAACAGGACCACTCTGAGGATGTCTGCCGGTGTACTACTTGGGCTAAGGACAGGAGAGCAGCCCTAAAAGCAGGATGTTTGATAGCTGTCTGCACAGACCTTCCTCTGGCTTCTCTCCTCCTCTCTTCGAGCTCCGTGCCTCCCCAACTTTTGCATACAAAAGACTTTCCTTACAGAAGCAACAGACCAAAACGTGTGCTGAGCTGAGGGCGGGCAAGAGCAGCTTTGAGCACAGCCCTCTTTCGCCTCTCCTGCCGACTTTAAAATCTAACCCACCCACCCTGATGCTGCCTAACACCTGACCGGTGGGCTTCTCCCTCTGGGGGCTGGGGCCCGGGGCACGAGCTCCGCCTACGCACTGGTTGGCGTCTTTCTCCTCGGGCTCCTCAGAGGCATCTTCACACTCCTTCAGCCTCCAGTCCATGATGTAGCCAATGACGGGGGCTGTCAGCAGGCAGAGCAGCTGGAGCACACCGAAGATGGAGGTGTAGAGGCCCACTGAGGATAAAGACGGGCTGGGTCACGGGGGCTGCCGGCAGAGGCCTGGGGTGGGCGCTGGGCAGACTCTGTGACCCCACAAGCCCTTCTGGGATCTTCTCCAGAACCGCCCCCTTGTCACTGTGGGTCATGAGGGGAGCCCGGAGACCTTAACCTCTGAAATCAAAGCCACCCTTTTCTTTTCTCCAAAGTCCTCGCCTATTTCCAAGAAACGGCTAACGAAATGCAGTATGTCACAGTGACTTCCCCAGAAGCTCCAGGAAGTCTCTCTGACTTTGGGAACCACAAAATTACCAATGCCTGGGACTGAGGTTTTGTGTGTGACTGGCCGTCAGTTTTCTGCCTCTAGAAATATACCAGGAAGGCACCACTCACAAGGGCACTGACGTAAGGGCTTCAATCTTCAAAGAGCCTTAAAATTATGATGGGATTTCTCACAGAAGCTGAATGTTGACCGCCCCACCCCCAAACACAGGTCTGGCCGAGAGGGATGTCTGGAGTTCAAGGAGAGGTGTTTCTCAGTTGAACAGAGACCGGCTAGGAGAGGATGTCATGTGTTCCCTGACAATCCCCCGTCCCCCGCCCCCACTGGCTTACCGGTAGCCATCACTGCATCAAGAAAGCAAAAGTGAAAAAGCAGAGAGGAGTGAGGTCAGCAGCAGAAATGTCTCAGGTTATTACAGGGGGATGGGGCACGGAGGCAGGCTAGCTCTGGGCCCAGCTCACACGCCATTTCCCACCAAGCCCCGACTCTCAAGAGTGCCCAGCGCGGGTGTCTGCGGACGTTTTCCTGCCGGCTGGGGCCTCACTCGTGTGCAGCTGGTGCCTCCTTACAAGCGGGCTGGTCAATCAGGCCTGTGGTGTTTGCGGGGGACCGTGATGGGGAAGCGGTGTGGGTGCAGAAGACCTGGCAGAACCTGGGCCTCATTGCCCTTGTTCCCTCAGAGGGCAAAGAATCTACCCCACACCCAGCCCAAGTATCTCACTAACCAGCGCTGGTCTCCCGTCCACCTACTGGCCCCCTGACCCTGATAGCCAGACATGTGTGTGTGCGTGTGTGTGTGTGTGTGTGTGTGTGTGTGTGTGTGTGTGTGTGTGTGATGTCAGGCACAACTGCTCAGAGGAGCAGGATGGGGAAAACCAATGCCCTGTCAGCTGCAGACCGAATTTCCTGGCCCAACTTCCTCTACTTCTTGAAATTGACTTTTTGAATGCGGGAAACAGATGGAAAAAATGCCTCTTGAGCAGCAAGAGTTCTCAGAGAGTAAAAGGCCATGACTCAGCGGCAGGGAGATTTGCCTTCCAAGGGCCAGTGAGGGCCCTTCTCTGTACCCGTCAGAGTCTCCACCTGTCTGGGCCTCAGGGTTTACAATAGAGGGCAAATAGACACGCTAGGTCATCTCTCCCCAAAGTGTGGCACACAGATTTTAATGAATGTTACATAATAAAAGGGTTCCTGGGGTAGAAATATAGGGGGATATCATTGGACGAAACAAAGCTAAACAGGTTCTTTTTCTTCCTATCTTTGCGTTTGCTACAAATTTTTGCGAGGGCACGTGATAGGATTTTCCCACATTGCTTCACGTCCGAACACCCATTTTTGGAGTAGCACCTGCATTATCTGTGCCTCTTTGTCACCTTCCCCTTTTGCTAAGGCCAGGTTTCTCATCCTCTTTAAGAATGTACAGTGCCGGAATAAAAAGGATTTACCAGATGTGTTTGTCCCGCTTAGGGATAACTAAAGCTGACTCAGCTCAGGCCCTGAGGAAGTAATGACTTTCTTTGTAGAATCAAAACCTCTAATCAGCTTGTGTGTTCTCTTGGAAAAGTGGCCCGTGGGTTATCAGTTCTGTTTACCAGAAGTAACAAGCCTGGACTGGATTACCCACGAGGAAGGCTCCACCTGGCTCTGCTTCCCAGTTCAGGGCACAGATCCTGTGCAGGCCCAGGAGCCCCAGTCTCCAGCCGCAGTAGCCCAGCCCCCATCTCGGCCCCCAGCCTCTCCACGCGGCACCCCTGCAGTTTCCCGGAGAATTCTTGGCGTTGGGTTTGACTGATAGCCTTTCAACAGGCTCTCAGGTGGAGTACCGTGTTCTGTGCCGTGTTTTCATTTACGAACACACACGTCAACCGTCCCCCTCAGGCAACAAAAAACACATCCCCACACCCCAAACACACGTAGTTATTTTAGTCCTCTCCTCCCTCCTAAACCGGGAAACTCCGACGGGGACATGAAAGGACAGTTGGGCCCGGCTGTGATGAAATGGCTCTGACACACAATCAGGCCCTTGGATTCTGCCATCTCACGGCCCTGCTGGTCCAGCCCAGCCGGGCAGTGAGTGGGCTGAACCTCAGGCGGGCAGGAGTGGCCACCGCTCATGGGCTGCGCCCCGGGGCCTGGAGGCCACCTACCTGCGTCCTGGTCGCCGCTGACCAGGAACTGGAGGATGTTGTTCATGGCGCCCATGTAGAAGATGAGGCGCAGCTGAGTGACGCACATGGTGACCAGGCTGAGCAGCAGGATGGGGCTGAACACGCTCTGCATGAACGAGGGGGCCGCTACGGGGAGAAGAGGGTGCTCAGGGAGAACCGGGCGGTACCGCCGTGGCCACGGCCCACCCGCCACCCAGGGGCTGGGCGGAGAGCCCTGCTTTGCCGACCAAATCATGCTGGATGAGGTGGACGGCTGGACGCAGGAGTTAGGTCACCCAGCCGTACGAAACAAGCTGGGTGAGCCCCTCACGCTCGCTGACCCTTCGTCTGTACGGCAGGCTGGATGGTGCCACCGGCTCTTTGGGGATGAAATGGGGATTAAGGGAGATGGTACCCACAAAGCCCTCAGCGGGAGCTAGTCCCCCCGAGGGGGCTGCAGCTTCCACATCTGGACCGGCCTCCCCCTCCTTGTTGCTGGGGTGCGGGTTCAGGAGCCCCTGCTGACGGCTCAGGCAGGCTTGGGAGGTGGGGGCCGCACGCGGGTACCTGCGGCATCGGGCTGGCACTTGACCTCCAGGTCGACGGTGGACAGGCACAGCTTGTGGCCCTCCTGCAGTGCCGCCTGTTCCTTGGCGCTCCGCATGGAGCTGCCCACGCTGAGGCGGCGCCCGACCGTGGTCACCTGCTTGTAGAACTGCTTCCCAGTGATCTTGTGGTCGAAGCCCAGCCAGCTGAACTTGATCTTCACCCTAGAGGCCACAGGAGAGTGTCTGTCGCGCTGCCAGGGCCCCTCGCCGGCGTAGGGGTGGGAGCAGACCGCACGTCCACTTACGTGTAGTCCATGTCTTCTGGGCCCGGGAAGGGCTCCAGGGGCCAGTTAAAGAAGCAGTTGAGGAAAACCAGCCCGGAGCAGCCGGCCCAGACCACGAGCATGACGATGAAGGAGGCACCGAAGTCGTAGATGACCTGAGAGGCACAACAGGGTAGCGGCTGGAGTCAGGGCAGGGCGGCGGGCAGAGTTAGCAGAGGGAAGCCGGAGCGGGCAGCGGGTAGGGGCACCCAGCAGTCCTGCTCTCCCTGCGCTCAGCTGCGAGGGGAGGCATGGCCCCATCAGCCTGGGTGTTTGGTCGTCAGGCACCTGCATTCCAATAATCTTAGCTCGCCCTGGACCAAATGTCATCTCCTTGGAAAGGCCCTCCCAGACCACCCATCACTGTCACATCACTGGCTCACAGTGAACAGCCCTGGCTGAGGTTTTTGACTTCTTGATTTATTTCCTCATCTGTTACTAGGCCAGCTCCCTGAGAGGAGCCTCCAGCCTTGTCCACTGATGTTTCTCTAGTACCCTGAAGCATACACACGGTAGGTGCCAAAAAAATACTCAAGGAATGAACAGTTGGAAGTCTCGCTTTGCTCCTCTGTGAAATGGGTGTGACACTGGCATGTACCTTCATGGTGTCAAGGTGGGGGTCAAGCGGGTAGAGGGCTCAGGACAGGGCCTGACAGGTGAGAAGCCTGCAAGCCTGTTAATGTCATTATTGCCATTGATTTCCAGCACAAGAGTCCCCAGGGTAGCGGCAGACAGCAGCCCAGCTACCCAGGGAGGGGACCAGCAGTTAGACACGGAGAAGAGGAGGAACGGGAACTTGTAGGCGCCTCTGTACTCCAGGAACTCGAGGATCCCTAAAATCCACAGATGTCTGGCCCCAGCCCCTCCAAGCACCTCGAAGTCCAGGTGGCCGGCCCATGTCTTTTTGTTTTGTTTTTTGGCCGCGCTGTGTGGCATGCAGGATCTTAGTTACCCAACCAGGGATCGAACCCGTGCCCCCAGCAGTGGAAGCGTGGAGTCTTTACCACTGGACCCCTAGGGAAGCCCCTGGCCCACGCCTTCTGTGACTCCTCCTCCTCTTGCCCTATGGCCTCTCCCCCTTGGACCTCTCAGGAAAGGGGATTTATTTGGTGCTGGTGCCACAGAAGGGAGAAGCCCCTTCTGAAGCCCTTTCAGGAGCAACAGGATTTGGAGCAGGAACTGGGACTGATGAACAGTGAGGTGTTTGCTCCATCCTGACCCTGTGTGACTTCCACGGGCTCAGAATCCTGCCTGGGAGGGAAACAGCTGAACCAACTTGGCTGAGAGCAGCGTTCTGGCAGTGGGGAGCAATATAGCCCAACAACAACAGACCTGGGGGTGGGGGGACTAGAGTTAGACTCAGGACTGGGGACAAACACTCACCCCCTTTCTGTCCCCAGGCCTGAAACGCAAAGGCAGCCTTCAGTCACACCTTGCAGTGATATGCAATCGGCAGGCGGACTCTCAACCGCTGCGCCACCAGGGAAGCCCCATGTTTCTTTTCTTACCTCCATGGTGCCCAGGTGCATCCTCCCCCTAGATGGGGCTTGGGGGAAGGGGGGCCCCAGCACCCACAATGACTTCCCTCTTCTGGGAGCGCTGAAGGAGTCTTAAAAGAGGCCTCTGCTCAGACACTAGTACACACGCTCACCTTGACTCCTGGGAAGGTGACTGCTGAGGAGGCATAGGATCCAATCATCAAGGCAATAAACGTGGACCGAAGGTCACCAAACATGTTGGGCAGCTGAAAGATAAGAAGCAAGGGAGACTTCTGCTGAGAGAACAGACAGGGGACGGATGAAAGAGGAGGGGAAGAAAGAATCATGGCATCCTCAGGCACCATTTCTTATCTGCTCTCCTCCCTGTGTAATTCATGGGGGCATCGGTCCAGGGGTCATCGCAGCTAACTGAAAGTTTTTTCTTCCCAGACTGAGGTTGATAAAGGAAGGGAGGAGAGTAATACAGAACTCAGACTCTGCACATGAAGACAGAGCTGGTAGACTTCCTGGTTGGCAAGCATCCCTCCTCTCTTCTCCGGCACAGGCCAGGTCCTTCCGCCTTTGCAGGGTTACAAGAAGATGCCAGCAAGCACAGCTGGGAGCCTGAGGCAACCCTCAAAGGGAGCAAGCCTGTTAGGAGTAAGAATCTATTTGAGGATGAGATCATTTTATAAATAAAAATATCCGTGTCCCAAAAGGACCAGATGTCAGCAAAGGCTGCTTTTCTTGCTGAGAAGAGTAGGTCTCTGGAAGGTGCCAATCAGAATTCTACAGCCCCCAGGGCGGACGAGGGGGCTGGCCCGGAAGTCCTGCGTCTGAATTTCTAGGTCCAAGGAGGGCCCTCCCCTTTTCCATCTGGAAAGAGCAACGGCAAGAGAGGCTCAGGCTCTCTTCCCGGTGAGGCCGCTCTTCCCGTCTCACAGCAGCTTGCTCTGGGCCCGTCCAACACGACTGTGAAACTAAAACCCCCAGTGATTCCATACAAATCCAGACGTGGCATAACATGGCAACTCGGTCATGGATCCAAACAGACATGGGGCAAAGTGCGTCCTCCTCAAACGGCAGTCCTGGCTGTTCTCGCTAACCTCAGGGGCGCTCGTACCGCGTGCTGAAGGTTTCCCAGCCACACCCACAAGGTCCCTGGCATTGAGAATCGCTCCCTGGATCTGCCAACCTGTTCCACTGAACTCAGGTGTTTCTGTGGACCTAATATATGTTCCCCTCCCCCTTTGTCTGGAATCATTTTGGGGTTTTATCAAACACGGACCACGTGATGGCTGCCCGCAAGCTAGTCTGCTGTCGCTGAACGGAGGCGGTTTGAATGTGTTTATTTACCTGCCCCTCATCATTTCTGCCTGTTCTGACCACAATTAAAAATGGAGGAGGGGCATCATCAAAATTTAAAATGTGCTTCAAAGACACCATCAAGAAAACGAACAGAGGCACAGAAGAGAGAAAATTTGTACAAATCATCTATCTGATCGGGCACCTGTACCTGCAGTATATAAAGAACTCCTACAACTCAGTAAAAAAAAACCATATATAACCTTTTTTAAAATGGGCAAAATAGGGCTTCCCTGGTGGCACAGTGG
Organism: Neophocaena asiaeorientalis asiaeorientalis; assembly: GCF_003031525.2. Lineage (NCBI taxonomy): Eukaryota > Metazoa > Chordata > Mammalia > Artiodactyla > Phocoenidae > Neophocaena > Neophocaena asiaeorientalis. The sequence goes on from NW_020172446.1 coordinate 6,342,091, forward strand.
TTAAGAATCCGCCTGCCAATGCCGGGGACACGGGTTGGAGCCCTGGTCCAGGAAGATCCCACATGTCGCGGAGCAACTAAGCCCGTGCACCACAACTACTGAGCCTGCGCTCTAGAGCCCGCGAGCCACAACTACTGAAACCCACGTGCCACAACTACTGAAACCTGCGTGCTACAGCTACTGAAGCCCGCGCGCCTAGAGCCCGTGCTCCGCAACAAGAGAAGCCACCGCAATGAGAAGCCCGCACACCGTAACAAAGAGTAGCCCCCGCTCGCCACAACTAGAGAAAGCCTGCGCGCAGCAGCGAAGACCCAATGCAGCCAAAAAAATAATAAATAAATTTATTTTAAAAAATGGGCAAATAGACATATCTGAATAGACATTTCTCCAGAGAAGATGTACAAATGGCCAATAACCGTATGAAAAGATACTCAGTATCATTAATCATAGGGAAATGCAAATTAAAACTACAATGAGATACCGCTTCACACCTCCTAGGGTGGTTATAATAATAAAAAAAACACGACACGTAATAACAAACGTTGGTGCTGATACAGAGCAATCAGAACCCTCCTACGCTACTGGTAGGAATGTAAAATGGTGCACAGCCACTTTGGAAAACACTGGCAGTTCCTCAATTAAACACAGAGCTACCATATGACCCAGAAATTTCACTCCTAGGTATATATATACCCAAGAGGGATGAAAATATATGCCCATGTGTACATGAATATTTATAGCAGTGTTTTTTGTTTTTTTGTTTTTTTGGCTGTACCTTGTGGCATGCAGGATCTCAGTTCCCCGACCAGGGATTGAACCCACACCCCCTGCAGCGGAAGCGCCGAGTCTTAACCACTGGCCTGCCAGGGAAGTCCCCATTCTTTATAATACGCAAAAAGTGGAAACAACCTCCATGCCCATCAATGACTGGATAAGCAAAATGTGGTATATTCACACAATGGAATATTATTCAGCCACAAAAACAAATGAAGTACCGATACATGCTATGAATACAACATGGATAAACCCTGAAAACATTATGCTAAGTGAAAGAAACCAGTCATGAAAGAGCACAAAATTGTATGATTCCATTCATATGAAATGTCCAGAATAGGCAAATCCATAGAGACAGAGAACAGATTAGGGGTTGCCTAGGGTTGGGGTGGAAGAAGCTAGAAGGAATAGGTAGAAATGCTAATGGGTACAGAGATGTGATTTGCGGGGATACGATTGATTCTGGTGATGACTGTGTAACTCTATAAATAAACTAAAAACCACTGAATTGTATACTTTAGGTAAATTGTATGGTATGTGAATTATGTCTCAATATCACTGTTAAGAAAAAAAAAACATGAATGAGAGACTTGAGATGTTTTGGGATCCCAGGATTTAAAAGGAACGTGAATTAATCTATAGTGTATGGCCAACAAAGCCATCCTATGGCATGAAGCCAGGGTGGCTCTCCAGCCTACCCGAAGAATCCCCAGCACACAAAGATCTCTTCTTCCAGCCCCCTGTGTCAACTCAGTCTTCTCAGAGAGGGAGAGAGGGAGAGAGGGTTAGAGCATATGGAAACTCCCCCAGGCAAAGACAGAGGAAATGTGATGTGCTCATGGGGGCCCAGGCACATCCAAGTGAGCACTAAAGGTACACAGTCTTACTCTTTGCACACCTGCCTCCCAGGTATGCTGTGGTTCAGAGGACATGCCTCGGTTTCTGAGCTCACATATTTGGGCTGTGCCACGCTGGCTACTCCAGCAAGGCAGCCTCAGGCATTTCTGGGGCTACATCTGCCCCAGGGAGAATCCAAAGATTAGTTCTGCTTGTAAGGAAAGAGGAAACTGTTCTAGCCTGGGATGCCACTCCAGCCTCCACAGGGCATGTGGAGGAAGAAATGGGTCAAAGAGGGCTTAGAACCCAACCAGAAGAGCAGATGGAGGACAAAAGCCACTCGGTGCAGTCAAGCCAGGCAACACTTTTGTTGCAGCTGTCACCTCTGGGTAAAAAGAGTGTCCCCAACTTTTTGACAGGGCGAGGGGATACTTCTGAAGAGCAGACTGCTTGCTAGGTAGCCCTTTTCCTTCTACCCTAACCCAAGCTAGAACAGAACAACAGGGGCTTGGGGCTAGTGGGCAACTCTGACCTCATCTTCTGGAGTCTTCTCCCCAGAACTGGATCCAGGACAGGCAAGAACGGGAAGCTGGGAGAGGAGACTGACTTGACATCTGGTCCTGGATGAGACACTTGCCCTCATGCCTGGAAAAGGGCAGTAACCTTGCAGCTGCCCTCCTTGCTTCCCTGCCTCTCCCTGCCTTGAACATTCTTTGCAACACCCTGAAAATTCTCCTCCCTAACATGTTATTTTAGTCAGCAGGGCCATTCCTAGGGTGTACAGAGCCTCAGGGCAAACCATGCTATGCAGCCTTCTTACCAACATGTACATCTTGTATTTAAATTACGATTATTTTTCCTGATTAGAAGAGCAATGCGTGTCCATTGTAAAACATCTGGAACAAAGTACAAAAAAAGAATGAAATAAAAATTCCCCTGATATAGCCACATTGCCATTTTGATATATTTCCTTTCAATCTTTTTCCCATAAATACCTATAGCTTTGTAACCAAACTGGGATCATATGCTACATATTATTTTATAAACTTTTTCTTTTTTTACTTGATATATTATAAATATTTTGTAATTTACTATTCATCTTCAACATAATTTGTAACAACTGTCCAGTATTTCCTTTTCTGGATGGTCTATAATTTATGCAACCATTTCTCTGATGTTCTCAGAGCCTTTATAATTTTTATCATAAATAACATTTTAATGAACATCCTTGAAGATAAACATACATGCATATAGCTATGATTTCCTTAAGGTAAATTCCCAAAAGTAGAATCATTTGGCAAAAGGGAATACACATTTTTAAGTTTTTGTGATACTCTGTGCCAAATTGCCTTCCAGAAAACTTACACCAATTGAAATTGAAAAAACTTATATTTATTGATTGTTAATGACTTTGAACATTTTTTCTACCGTTTTTAAAATCAGTCATTTATATTCCTCATTTATATTCCTATTGTCCTTTCTTCCTATGAGGATGTTAATTTGTTCATATTGATTTGGCATAGGCTCTTTATATATTAAAGATCCTCACTCTTTGTCCATATACTGTAGGTATGTTTTCCTAGTTTGGCCTTTAACTTCTTAGTTCGTGGTGGGTTGTTTTTTTTTTTTTTTCACCAATATAAGTGCTTAAATAGGTAGTCAAAGTCTGTTTCAGCTTTTAGGGACTACCTAACATGTGTGTCAGATGAAATCTCTCTGAAAACAGTATCAAGGATGACCTTGACCAGCGAAAAACGCAAAGCATAAACATCCTGGCAGTAGTCAATGTGTGGTCACAAAATAGCAAGCACAGGAGACAAGAAGGTTTCCCTGGGGGCATTAATTATTTTTCATATGTTAATACTAATTGTGTTTTATCCTTTAAGCTACTTCCTTCCCTTCCTCCCAAAGCTGTCATGCCTGCCAGAGGAAATTTCCCCCATTTGCTGTGCCCAGGAGCAGCTCGATCAGAGGATTTTTCCTTATTATTAAGTTGTATAATAATGTAACATAGTTATGTTAATATACTAAATCATATAATAGCATTATTATTATAATAGCAACTATTATTATCCTAAAAGCCCTCAAAACATCCTTACCAGATAGGTGTCACTTTAAAAAAAAAAAACTTATTCATTTATTTATTTTTGGCTGTGTTGGGTCTTTGTTGCTGTGCGCAGGCTTTCTCTGGTTGCAGCGAGCTGGGGCTACTCTTCGTTGCGGTGCGTGGGCTTCTCATTGTGATGGCTTCTCTTTGTTGCAGAGCATGGGCTCTAGGTGCGTGGGCTTAAGTAGTTGTGGCACGCGGGCTCAGTAGTTGTGGCACGTGGGCTTAGCGGCTCTGCAGCATGTGGGATCTTCCCAGACCAGGGCTCGAACCCGTGTCCCCGGCATTGGCAGGCAGATTCTTAACCACTGCGCCACCAGGGAAGTCCCAGGTGTCACTTATTATCCTCACTTAATGGTATAAAACTTTAGGATTAGAAAAGTCAAGGGACTCCCCCAAGCTGGTAAGGGTCAAATTTGGAATTCAAAGCAGGTCAAGCTTACGTGCATAGCCACTGGGTTACTCTGTGTCTTGGAAAACTCACATGGCCCTTGGAGGGTACACACTTGATTTGGGGGACCAAGGCAATTACCCTTACCTCTCACACCTCTCTGCGTCCCTTATTAAGCATTCTGTTTGCTCTCCCCACTAGAGATTTCTTATATCCTTTCCGATGCTCCTTTTAGACCTACCTGCCTCCTTCTCTCCCCTTGACCTTCCTTGGCCGACCTCCCCACAGTCCAGGGCCACACCGTCAGGTGGACTTGCATTTGGCTGTAGACTCTCTCGTTTCATCTTCTTGTCTGAGTCTCCTCCCCCACTGGTCTCCACATGACCCTCCCTCCCTCCCTCCCTCCTCTCTCCTTCTGCCTCTGCCTGACCTCAGCTGCACATAATGGCCACTCAGAAGCCCTGGTGATAGAGTGAGTGGCGGCTGAGTACTGAGCAGAGTGCCCTAGTACCGGCTTGAGGGTCGGGCGGAGGGGCAAGAACCATGTCTTCTGCCAAGTAGGAAGCTGTAGCTGAACTGCAATGACAGATGCGGGGAAAACACTCAGCAGGGGCGGCTTCCTGACCCTGGGCTCACAACTGCACTTGCAGGTGGGGGGGCGCAGGCCCCCTCCCGGACTCTGTGTGCTTCCCACCACCACCCCTGCTGCCTCGGGGAGGACTAGGGCTGGAGGGGGCTCAGCCAGGCAGAACCGGCCCTCCGTGCTGGCCTGGCTCACACGGGGAGGCCATCCCTGCGTGAGCCAGTGGTGACTCATTCTCTCAGCCCCTGGGCTGGACTGTAAACAGGCTGTGTGACCTTCCCAGAGGGGAAAACAGCAGCTGCAGATGGCCCCTCCCCTGCAGTGCTGGCCACAGAGGCTGCTACTGGATGAGAATCACCAGAAGCCTAGGCTCCAGCACGGTGAGGGTGGGCCGTCCTCCTTGGAGGACCCTCTTTAAGATGCCTCTCTTCCCAGGGCCCCCCAACTCAGGCCTGGGGCTTGCTGGCAGGCGGGACAGAAGAGCCACTGTGTAGCCACCCGGCACCGACTTTCCAAATCAGTGATCTCCGCAGCCCGCCAGCTGGGGGCTCCCCCTGGTCCTCAGGGAGCAGCCGCAAGCCGCGCCGGGTGGGCGAGGGGCTGGCATTCTGGTCCTCAGGCCCCTTCCAGAGGTGAGCCTTGTCCTCAGGTGGCGGCGGTACACACGCAGAGCTCTGTGCAACCTGAACAGGCCAGGATCCAGGTGCCAGTCTGGACAAGCGGACTCGGCAAAGCCGGGCTCTTTTCTAACCCTTCCCAGCCAACAGCTCCAAGCACACACTGCCCGGAGAAGGTCCTGCGGTCACCTTTCCGCTCCACTGCCGAAGGGGTGAGGCGGAGGGGCTCCACACCCCCAGTCACCTCATCCGCTTTCCCAGCCAGGTCCATCCCCGATGTCCCCACGACACGTTCTGTCCACCCCTGAACGAGTCACGTGCTGGGGCAACTTCGGAACGTGGTGCACTCTGACGGGTGAATTTTTCCCAAGCCAATGGTGATCAGCTGACTGCTTTGGGTTCTCAAGGCTCAGAACAGAAACCCAGAGGCAGAGCTGGCTCTGCGCACTGGGAGGGTCCTGCTCACCTGGCACCTGGGGCACGTAGGATGCCTTGGGGACCCTCTCCTGGCCTGAGCAGGAATGCTAAACTCCCACACACACCCCCAGGGGGCATTTGCTTCAGTGCTGTACCCAGAATCCTCTCCCTCCCCTTCTCTCAGGTGTTTGAAGAGGGATATTTATTTCTCTTCACACCCAGATCCCAACTCCCGTGGGATCACTTCTTCCTCAGGTTCAAAGTAAGACTTCAATGAATCAAACAGGGAAAGCCCACAGAGAAATTTTTCATTAAGGAGCCTGGCAACATTTTGTCATCACTTTTCTGGGAGGGTTTCAGCTCAGAACTCCCCGTCTCACCCACACTGACAGGGGTCAGAGGAATGAAGTGGAAATGACATGCTCACAACACTGGCGGCATCTGTTCCCATCTCTAAGCAACCCTGGCCCCGGATCGTCGGATGGCGGCCCAGAAATGCCGCCTCCGCCACCGGCTGGTGTTTTCCTCGAGCCAATGAAGCGAGTTAAAGACCTGTGCAAATGCGAGGCCTTGAGCAAACAGAGCAGAGTGCGCTGTCCAGATGTCCAGGGGGGAGGCTGAGGCTCGGCACCTCGGGGTGTGCCCTGCACCACCAATGACCCGCACCCTCCTCCTCTGAGGGTGTCGCATTGCCCGGGGCCCTCTGCGGCAGGGATCTGGGAAAGCCAGTTCTAGCCATTAAGCAGCCCACCTGGCATGGGATCCAGTCTCTGCTCTAGGGGATGGGATCACCTATGAGTACACACCTCTCCGGCTCTGTAGGGAGGTCTACAGGCCTGTGGGGAAAAGGCATTCTGCCAACTTGGGGCCCTCTCTCCACCAATGGGGGTAGCAGCTCACTGTCTCTGGTCATCTTTATTTATACCACAGCCCATGCAACACAAAACCCCTTGGGACTCAGAAAAGTCCCCCAATTAAGATTTCCCTGGCAACATTCCCCCCAGATTCCCAGGTTATTACGGAGTGATTACCCATGGACCCAGAGCTGCTGTAGGAGATTTGATTTAGGAAGCTCCTAAAGGCGACCCTGAAGACTCCTTTGTCCCCCCAGTTAGAACATGGGTGGGAGACCCAAACAGAAAGTACCGTTGTGCTGCTAGCTCGGCACCTCCGGGAGCCGATCCTGACAGTTCTGCTTTCTCAAAGGCCTGGGCTGTGTCAGAACTAGATCCAGCTCTGCTCAGCAGAAGCCTCGGCCAGCCCAGGAACATTGCCCAAGAGCTCCAGCCCTGCCCTCACTGACCTGCTTCTCATTCCCCTTTCGGGGTCTGTTCTGGAGAGGCTCCTTATCTGAGTCCTCACAGGACAGAGGAATGCCCAAGGAGGTCCCTCAGGCCAGGGGCAGCGTGCGGAGGAGGAAACAGATGACATAAAAAGTGCTTAGGGGGCTTCCCTGGTGGCGCAGTGATTAAGAATCTGCTTGCCAATGAAGGGGACGCAGGTTCGAGCCCTGGTCCAGGAAGATCCCACATGCCTCGGAGCAACTAGGTTCATGCGCCACAACTACTGAGCCTGCGCTCCAGAGCCCGCGAGCCACAACTACTGAAGCCCGGGTGCCTAGAGCCCATGCTCTGCAGCAAGAGAAGCCACCGCAATGAGAAGCCCGCGCACTGCAAAGGAGAGTAGCTCCCATTCACCACAATTAGAGAAAGCCCACGCAGAGCAACAAAGACCCAACGCAGCCAAAAAAAACCTTAAAAAAAAGGTGCTGGGGCTTCCCTGGTGGTACAGTGGTTGGGAGTCCGCCTGCCGATGCAGGGGACACGGGTTCGTGCCCCGGTCCAGGAAGATCCCACATGCCGCGGAGCGGCTGGGCCCGTGAGCCATGGCTGCTGAGCCTGCGCGTCCGGAGCCTGTGCTCCGCAACAGGAGAGGCCACAACAGTGAGAGGCCCGCGCGTACCGCAAAAAAAAACAAACAAAAACAGGTGCTTAGGGAGTTGGGCCATGAAACTAGAAGGGGAGGGGGCAGGGGCTGGGGTGGGCGTCAACCCTGCTTTCCAACAGGGGATTGTGACTGAGCGGCTTCTTGGTGCCTCTAGACCAAAGGTTGTTGTACTTCTTCTGTAAAGGGACAGAGATTAACTATTGTAGCTTTTGCAGGCCATGTGGTCTCTGTAAAAGACTTCACTCTGCTGCCACAGCACAAAAGAAACAAGTGGGAGTGGCTCTGTGCCAGTAAAACTTTGTTTACAGAAACCTGCAGTGGTCTGGATGTGTCCCGGGGGCTGCAGTTTGCTGACCTCTGCTCTAGATCCAAGAATGGGGACCTTAGAGGACGAGCCACCAACGTCCCTTAAACAGATGCCTGCTAACCAAACGCTTCAGGTGATGATTAGATGGTTTTCTTGCCTGGTCACTATCTGGCCTGTGCAGCCTTTACCTCCCTCTGGAAGAGCCAAGAGCTAACAGGAACACTCCTGCTGCAGTGCGTTTGGCTTCACACAGACCTACTAGAGGCTGATGAAAGCAACAGACCCTCCTCCAGAAAAATGCACCTGCACGGCATGTGCATGCACGTGCAGACACACACACACACAATTTGCTTGCTGAGAATCTCAAGGGAGTGCCCAGCCCTCCTGAAGCTTATTCATGGATCACCTAGAGGCCTAAAAAAACCTAGGGTAGGGCTTCCCTGGTGGCGCAGTGGTTGAGAGTCCGCCTGCCGATGCAGGGGACGCGGGTTCGTGCCCCGGTCTGGGAGGATCCCACGTGCCGCGGAGCGGCTGGGCCCGTGAGCCATGGCCGCTGAGCCTGCACGTCCGGAGCCTGTGCTCCGCAACAGGAGAGGCCACAACAGTGAGAGGCCCGCGTACCGCAAACAAACAAACAAATAAACAAAAAACCTAGGGTAAGACCCCTTGCTCACTCAGAAACAGAACTAATTTTTTTGTATGTGAGAGAGGGCTCAAAAGCACACACACAAGAGAGAAACAACCCTGTAAAAAAAGACAAATGACGCAAAGAAGCAATCACAGAAGAAATACAAATGATCACAAAAAAGAGGTGAAAAGATGCTCCATCTCACTAACAAGGAAAAAAATTTTAAATCATAGTATATCAGTTTTCACCACATTAGACTGGCAAATGTCTGCATGATTAATGACAGGGCATCGGAAGGGGTGTGGAGGAAAACCTCTCAGACATTCTGGAAGGCTAGCATCTGTGTATAAACTTTTGGGAAGACCATTAGACAATCTATATTAAAATTTAACACATGCTGACCCTGGGGCCCAGCAATCCCACTTCTAGGAATTTATGTTACAGAAATACATGTACAGGGATGTTTACTTCGGCAGCATCATAAATCAGAAAAATTGGAAACCAACCCAAAAGCCCATTAGCGGGAAGCTGGTTACATAAATTATGGCACATCTATATTATAGAATAACATGGAACTGTTTAATAATGAGGCCAATCCCCATAGTTTAAAATAGTAAGGTAGATTTCTAAGCACTGGCAGGAAAAGACATAAAAGATACGCTGTTAAGTGGAAAAGGCAAGTTGTAACAGTATTTCTTTTAAAAAGAGCAACATTAGTATATCCAGATTTTCTTATTTTTTTCATAATGGAGAGTTACATTCTAAACTGATGAAGTTAGGCTTATAGGATTTTACAGTCCATATTTTATATTTCCAAAATAGTGACTTCTTACTTTTTGTTTTATAATCATAAAAAAGAAAAGAAAAGAAAAAGAATCCTTATGAGCCTACTAGCCTCCCCTAAAGGTTTCTTGGACAATAACTATGAACTCATTTTAAAGACTGTCTTCTTTTTTTTTTTTTTAACATCTTTATTGGAGTATAATTGCTTTACAATGGTGTGTTAGTTTCTGCTTTCTAACAAAGTGAATCAGTTCCACATATACATATATCCCCGTATCTCCTCCCTCTGCATCTCCCTCCTTCCCACCCTCCCTATGCCACCCCTCTAGGTGGTCACAAAGCACCGAGCTGATCTCCCTGTGCTATGCAGCTGCTTTCCACTAGCTATCTATTTTACGTTTGGCAGTGTATATATGTCCATGCCACTCTCTCACTTTGTCCCAGCTTACCCTTCCCCCTCCCCGTATCCTCAAGTCCATTCTCTAGTAGGTCTGCATCTTTATTCCTGTTAAAGACTTTCTTAAAGGGGATTCATGGTGTGGTGGTTCTTGTCTATTTGTCTTAGGCTTTATTACAATAAAGCAGCTTTCTGTATTTCAGAGTGTAAACTCCTCAAGGACCATCTCCTTCTTTTATCCCGAAAATCAGAACTGCCATCACATAGGCATAGTGTGGCTCAAATAACGGGGGTGATGCCAGATTTTTATTTTTCATTTTGATGAAAGAGGTGGTCGTGTTCACACTATCAAAAAACAAACAGAACCACGGCTCCTGCTTCACAATTTATACAACTTAGTGGAATCTGTGTACGCTTGACAGTTCTAACATATTTCTTACAGTTTCAACATTTGTTTTCCCCTGGGAATTTGAGAAGGAAGGAGATATATCCATTTTTTATAAATCTACCTGGTTAAAAAAATAAAAATAGGGACTTCCCTGGTGGCGCAGTGGTTAAGAATCCGGCTGCCAACGCAGGGGACATGGGTTTGACCCCTGGTCCAGGAAGATCCCACATGCCGCAGAGCAACTAAGCCCGTGCACCACAACTACTGAGACCACGTGCCGCAACTACTGCAGCCTGTGCACCTAGAGCCTGTGCTCCATGACAAGAGAAGCCACCTCGATGAGAAGCCCACACACCGCAACAAAGAGTAGCCCCCGCTCGCCTCAACTAGAGAAAGCCCGCGCGTAGCAATGAAGACCCAACGCAGCCAATAAATAAATAAATAAATGTTCCTTCAAAAAAGTTAAAAAGAAAAGAAATAGTAGCTTTAAAAAAATAAATAAATAAAAATGTACAAAAGAGTACAAAGTCAATCTCCTTCACACCACCAGGGGCAAGGCAACCAGAGTTCCCGGATACGTGTGTGTCCCCCACTCCCCAAGCACAGCACATATGTGGTCCTGGGCCGAGCTTCTCTCACCTAACACAGACCCCACCGAGTGTTCCATTTCCATGGACCCAGACCCAGGCACTTCATCCTTCCCACCGGGTCAAAGTTAACACAGCAAAACGCAGGAAGGGTGAACAGAAGAGGCACTGGGCCAGGCCTGGCCTCTGGCTCACAGCCTGTAGGAAGGGGTCACAGAGATGTCGGTAGCTCTTCAAGCTCCTTACAAGAAGACCAGCAAGTCCCCAGAGCTCCCTCAAAGCTAAACGAGGGCCCTTCAACAGCATGACTCCTGACTCATTAGTGGAAAGAGAAAGCAGAAGTGAATGCATTGCAAATAAATAGTGATGGGAGGTATTGTTTCATTAATACTTTCTCAACGGGAAACTGAGACAGTCCAGACCTTCCTGTTGGACAGAGAAATCTCTCTGAAAGCCCAGCATTCTCACTTCTTTCCCAATGGCCAGCTCTGAAAGGCACGCCTGCCTGACCAGGTGAACCTGCACACAGCTCCCTTCTTCCTCCTCCTTTGACTTTCTTTTAACCCAGACCTTCCTGCAGCCTCTCCCATTTCCAAAAGAAGCACATTCTGTGGTGTTCTGGTGCTACCATAGAAACCCTCCCCAGAAGGGCTCCCTGTGCCCAGAAGGGCTCTCTGTGCCCCAGCATCTAGAAAACCCAGCAGAGAGGCAGCCTATGTGTTCCCCAGAGTTTTTCATTCAGTCCTGAACAAAGCAACGGTTAGGGGCAGGGTGATTCCAAGAGAGGTGTGTTTTAAGGTTGCACTGTTAGCAAGAAATCTCTTGCCGCAGAAAATATGAGAAAAGAAAGCAGGCGGCAGGTTTTCTCTCCCGGGTCCCGCCTTCTCTAGGCACATGGCTCCCTCGGCACCTCAGTCATGGTCCGGAGGCAGGGGACCGGCCACTCCGTGAGTCCCGCTCTGCTGCCTTCCTTTCTGCCTGCAGGACCTCCCCAGCTTGGGAGGCCGAAGCTGGCTTTGCTGCCACAGCTTCACCACCGATGACCCTCTACTGCTTGGGATATCCAGGCAGAGGCAGGCAAATGGAAAGCAAGGAAATCAAAGCCAATAAAAGCTGCCTCAGGTTCACAGAAGATGACTGAACTAGAGATCTTCCTAAAATCATTGGTACTTACTGTTAATGAGGTGAATGTCATGCACATCCCACCAAAGCCATTCAGAGCCAGGGCGATGAAGATGAGCACGGAGAGGGCTGGAATGAAGCAGAAAAGCTCCTAAGTGGGGAACCACGGCTGAGCTTCAGGGAGGCCGGGGCCTGCCCCAGTGCCGGGTAAGGAGCCGGCTCCGAACAAACGCAGTTGAGTGCCTGACAAGCCATCAGGCGTTAGTGCCGGACACCTGGGGAGCTGGCCCAGCCTCTGCCTCATCCTCCTCTTGCCTATTTTATGGAGCTTGGGCTCTTGCAAAAGCTGCATCCCCGTCCTCCTTTCTCCACTAACCTTAGCAGCAAGGGAGAGGCCTAGAGAAGCTGCTTCAGTGAAACCAAAAGCACAGGTACCCAAGAATCAGGAGAGGAGCTGGATAAGGTTTTGGTGAAACTCAAATCCCATTTTGGTGTTTGTTCTAAAAGTCCCTGCAGCATCAGCTCCACCTGAACAGGGTTAGGGAACAGGCAGCTTCCAAGTTATTTTTAAAGTGCTGGCCTGGGCTGCCCCAAGGGGCTCAGCTCATGACCTCCACACAGGCCCCTGCAGCTGGCCTAGTTCTCCACTTGGCATCAATGAGGCCATGGGGGACTGGCCTGGCTCGGCAATGAGATGGGTGTTTCTCACCCCCTGGGAGCTTCTCTCAGACCTCTGTCTGGGGCCATTATTTGGTTATCCAGCCACCCATCAGAGATAAGTCACTGGGTAAAGGCCTAACAGGTGTCCCTCTAATGTGAGCAGTGAGCACCAGGCCTGGCCCAGCTTTCTAGAGCAGGTGGGTCTACAGGCACCTCTGGGCACTCTCTCCCCAGTCCCTGACAAAAGGGTAGAGGAAAAGCTTACTCACAGTTTGGGTTACTTGCTCCATATGCAATCAACAAGCAGGAGACAGCAAAGCAGGCACTAAAAAGAAACAGAAACAGTACATTGTTATTATTAATATTGCTTATTTGGAGGTATTGGTTATGTGTCAGATGCTTTCAGAAAATTCATATACATTCTTTCATTTAATTTAACAATTCTACAGAGTATAACTGGCTCCATTTTACTGATGAGAAAAATAAAACTCGAAAAACAAAAACAAGACAACAAGGTCCTACTGTCTAGCACAGGGAACTATATTCAATATCCTGTGATAAACCATAATGGAAAAGAATATGAAAAAGAATGTATATATATGTATAACTGAATCCGTTTGCTGTACAGTACAGTAGAAATTAGCACAACATTGTAAATGAACTATACTTCAATAAAATACATTTTTTAAAAAACGGGTATTCAAATACTTGGAAAAAAACAAACACAAAAACTAAATTCTCCAAGGTCTCCTAGCTAGCAGGTGGCTAAGCTGGAATTCAAGCCCCAAAGCCAGATCTGGTAAACACCCCGCTGCACTGCCCCCTCCATTCCCCAGACTGGAGCGGGCCAAGGCTGTGAAGCGAGAGAGGACACAATCCATTCCCCAGGCTCCCATGCCCACTCAGCAAAAGGGGATGGACAGAACCCCACCGGGCAAGGGGCGATGAATGGCAGCTTCCAAATCCCCTCTGCCTGGCTCTAACCTGGGGACCAAGTCTGCTTACGCTCCAAAGAATGAATGAAACTGGTCCCCCACTCATTCCCTTCAGGGCTACAGGCCTCGCTCATTGCAAACCACTTCCCTGCACGATGCTCATTTCCAATGGGACTGGCTTGGGGAGTACCTTGGCCAGAAAGGGCCAGCTGCTTGGTGGACTGACCCTGGGACTGGCAATCTGGAGCTTTATAGCCCAGGAACACATCCTAGGAGGTACATAAGATGACCCACTAAGGTACCAGAGGTAGGGAAATACTATTTTACAATTTTATAATTTTAGAAATTTTATAATTTTAAATCTCAGCCACTTTAATTTATATTATTTGTATATGTATCATAAGGCACATAAAACACCATATGAGACGATGGATGTTCCCTAAGCTTACTGCGGCCATCATTTCATGATACATGTGAGTCTGACCATTATGCTGCACCTCAGTCTTATACAAGGCTGTACGTCAATTATTACCTCAATGGAATTGGAAGAAAAAATAAATTACATAGAACATTAAGGATGACATATGTGGGGGCTTCCCTGGTGGCGCAGTGGTTGAGAGTCCGCCTGCCGATGCAGGGTCTGGGAAGATCCCACATGCCACGGACAGGCTGGGCCCGTGAGCCGTGGCCGCTGAGCCTGTGCATCCGGAGCCTGTGCTCCGCAAGGGGAGAGGCCACAACAGTGAGAGGCCCGCATACCGCAAAAAAAAAAGAACACTGGTTTCCAGTCTTTCTGATCTTACACCTCCATGAGAAGAAAGAGTTTGAATACATACCTCTAATATAAGCACATGGAGTTGTCAATGATATACACGTACATCATTCTTTTTTTGTTTGTTTGTTTGTCTGTTTTGCAGTACGCGGGCCTCTCACTGCTGTGGCCTCTCCCGTTGTGGAGCACAGGCTCCGGACGCGCAGGCTCAGCGGCCATGGCTCACGGGCCCAGCCGCTCCGCGGCATGTGGGATCTTCCCGGACCGGGGCACGAACCCGTGTCCCCTGCATCGGCAGGCGGACTCCCAACCACTGCGCCACCAGGGAAGCCCCAAAAACCAGTGTTCTTAATGACAAGCGATTCCAGGCCCTCCAGGCAGGCCTGAGCCCTGTGACATTCATGCAGATCGGCACAATGCAAGGGTCACAGTAGCTATTGATTTGGTTGCACGTGGGGTAGGAAGCCCGTCCTGGGCAGGCATTTAGGGAGCTCCACAGTGCACCTGAGAGCAGGTACCAGGATTACCCACAGTGGGGAATCTCAGCCCAGGGGTCCCACCTGCCCACCCCCACCCCTAGAACTGACCTGCCCAGCAGCCTGAGCTTCCTTGGGCCGTACTTGTCCATGACGATGCCCAGAGGCAGGGTGATGGCACTGAGCAGGAAGGAGCCCACGGTGAAGGCCAAGTTTAGCATCTCATCCTGGGCCTTGCAGCTGAGCCAGCCATTCATTCGGCTCACCTCCTCGTGCTCCGGCTCTGCTGTGCCCCCCACTGTGCCATTGGTGACATTCTCTGTGTGTAGAGGGAGGGAAACCTGACCACAGGGTCGTGGCAGCGATCTCCAAAGATCAGAGGGGCAGGTGCCCACCCGGAGTCAGCCCACTGGGAATGCCAGGGCTGAATCTGGCTACCCCCCAGCAGGCTGGGATGTCTATCTGGCCCAAGCTCCCTGGAGCCATAATGCAGAGATTCTTCACTTCTGAGTGGGGGTCACAGATGCTTTCGAGAATCCAATAAAGGAAGCTCCGCTCCTGCTCTTTAGAAAATGCACAAAGTCTTGCCCACAGTTTCAGGGCCTTCAGGCATCCCCTGCAGCACCCATGAGCCCCAGGTTGGGATTCCCATTCTAGAGTAACCGACACCTAGAAGAGTAGGCCTCGGGACCCAACCCAGGCTGTGAGTGGGACCCCAGGCTGGCTAGAACCTCCTCTGCAGCTCTGTCCATGGAAACAGTCTGCAGCCAGTATACAGGAGGCCAACCCTAGACCACCTGGGAAGGATAAGCTGCTGGTCTCACTGCGCTGCCCTTGGTCAACCGAGGGGAGGGGTGAGTAGGCCTCCTTTACTGCCCAGTACGGCAGATTCCTTAAACACACAGCCCCTGTGCTCAATCCTCCCCGATGTTCTCACAGCATCAACCACCACATACACTGTGTCATGGAAGCCCTTGGGAAGGGTTTTTGTTTTGTTTTGTTAAAAAAAAGAAAAGTCCCAAGTAATTTGCTTTCACTTGTTGAAGTGCACCTTTCTTCTTCTCGCTGGGGTCATGATGTCACTGTCCCCTGTGGCCATGCCTGTGCTGTAATCCCAGTCCTTAACGATACCCTCCAAAGTCCACCTGGCACCAAGACAACGAAAAGACGGAGGAAAAAGTGCTGCAGCAGCGGAGGGTGGGAGGGTAGAGGATAGGCCGCCATGTGGCGGAGGAACCCTCTCGTCTTGGGAACTGCTAGTTAAGAGATGCTGATTAATCCCGCAGAGGGAGGAGCAGCCTCTGATGAGAGGTGAGGTCGTGCTGGGAGACTCAAGGAAATACCTCTCTTCAGATAACTGCGTGCGCCTCCTGAATGCCGCCCTCTGGCACCAGGGTTATAAATCTGAGGTGTGCAAGGCCTGCCCGGGTCTCTCTCGGGTGTGACCCAAGGTTACGGGAAAAGATGCACCTTGGGTGAATCATGCTATATGCCAGCCTCTGACCAACAGGCCCTGCAGGGGGCACGTTGAGGGTGGGGTGCAGGGACCTGGCCTCTGGGTTCCAATTTTGGTTCCTCCACTTCCTATCTGTATAACCTTGGAGAAGTGATTTCGTCTCTACCTCAGTTTCTTTATCCGTAAAATGGGCAGAATATAAAAAATCATCTACCTTTCTAGAGTTTTGAGGAAGATAAAAGAGAAATCCAGATAACATTCTAGAGCTCACATAGGCATAGAAAATGCTCAATAAACAATAGCTAAAAGTTGTCATTACTACTATTACTACTCCTCTCGTTGGCTCGGAATGGGGGTAATGGCTGGCAGCACAGCTGGACACACTACTAACTGGGAGCAGAGTTCTGTAACTGACCATTCATCCACAGCATGAATTCATATCTAGTCTCCCACTGGGCTGGGGGCCCTGAAGGACAGGGACTGTGTTCTAGTCACCTGTGTCTCCAGCACCTCCCCTTGGTCCTGGTACACAGCAGTTGTTTACTGAATGAATGAAAACAGTGGCATCAGATCACATTGGCCAAAAGGATCAAGAGAGAAGAAACGAAACAGGACACATGGAACCAACCTGAAGACAGAGGGGATCGAAGGAGATTATAGCCCCAATGTTAACCTCCTGAAGCCAAAGACATAAAACCTAACAAGCCAGACTCTCAGCGCCCCCCACCACTTTCTCTCAGCTTTCCAAAAGATGCCCCACCGTGCTGGCAGCCAAAACACATGACAAACAGGGTCATCTGAGCCCATTAGGATCCAGCTCAGAACCGTCACACACACTGCCTTAGCCAGCAGGCCTGAGCTGCTTGAACACAGCGAGGCCGCTTCTGGAAAAGCAGAGCTGCTTCACAGGTTGGCACTGGTTTCGGGTGTCAGCTCTGCCAGCAGCAACAGGAACTGGAATGTAAAGCGGGAGGACAGGGTGTCCGCAAAGCAACGGCCACCTCCAGGTTGGTGTGCAGGTGCAAACAAACAAAAGAGGTGCGACAGAGTGGATGGGGGGGGAAGGGGGCACCCCCAGGTCTGGGATCGCTGGCTTGTGAGAGCGCTAGAGGACGCGAAATCACTCCGGGCTGGGAGTGCTGTGGGATCTGCTGCTACAAGCAGGGAGCCATGATCGGATGGAGAGCAGAGGAAGCGAGGCAGCACGGGATCTGAGGAAAGGCACAGGGTGTTCTGCTCCCAGCTGCCCCAGAGAGGAACCACAGCTGGACCTAAATCCATGACCGTACTCCCCGAGAGAGAGAGAAGATGAAATCCCAAGGCAACGTACATATGCAAGGCAGACTCCCTGATTTGCTCTAAGTGAAGATGGGGATGAAAACATCTTGAATTGTTTAGAGATCTGGTCACCCTGTAACTAGACAGGGGGGCTCAGGGGGAAAGAAGTTAGAGTGGAGGGAAGGGAATCTGTCTCTCCCATCTTTCATCCTAGAGCCGCTATAACAGAAGCAGGGACCTTACACTTTTGGCCACCAACCTTCTCTTAAATCCCTGCCAACGGGGCCACCTGGCCCTCTGCCCTCCTAGCTCCCGGCAGTGATGTCCAGCAACAAATGAGCTGGGGGTGGAGGCGCCCGGGTGGCCTCTCATCGGCCCAGGGAGCAGTGCGAGAGTGCCCCTCGCCCCAGAGGGAACCAAACCTTCTGTGAGCCTGAAGCTTTGTTGGCAGTAAACAGCCCACACGAATTATCACAGATCCAGCAAATGCCCAAACACAGTCACACCCAGGCTGCTTCTGTCAGCTCTGCTCCCACCTGGGCCACTGTGGGCCAGACAGACCCAAACAGATAAGCACACAGGAAGTGCCAAGCCCCCGGGGTGCCCCTCTGCTCCCAGCCTAGACCTCAGGCCTCACCCCGGTCCAGGCTGCTCTGTACCTCACCTGCACCGGCTTATTACAGGTGCGGCCAGAGTGGCCCGTTCCGGCCCAGCCCAGCCAGGGAAGGTGAACCAAGAAGACAGGCAAGGAACTGGCGTGTCCAGAGTGTGCAGAAAACAGGCGTAAGGCTGCTTAGGAGGAGACCCGGGGCAGGGAAGAGAGAACAATGCCTGCCCTGTTCGGCCCCACTCACAGAACTCACACACGAAATCCTTACAGAGAAAGCAAGGGAGAAAAGAGGGTGCTGTGGTCCCCCTGAGGCTCCCCTAACCTCCCTGGATCAAGGAGGGGGCTCCCCTGACCCCAGGGAAACAACCCAGAAGAGCTGACCGTACGATGCTCAAGGGAGCAAGGGGCACCGGGTTGGAGGCCTCTGCAAACCCGAGCTGCGCCCCCAACCCCCAGAGCGCAGGCCTCTGGACGCCCTGCTGTGGTCTCTGCCCCAGGATCTCCTGTCTCTCTCAAATCCTTAGTCTATCCGGCAACAGGAAGCAGCATCTCAGTCTGGCAGGGGGTATGTAGGTAAGAGGTCAGCCTCAGACACAGCAAACCGAGGCAGGACACAGTCAGAGGACCATGCCGGGTAGGCCAGGGCCCAGCCCCCACGTTGTGACCGCAGAGTGCTGGCGTGCGCTGGCCACTGTGCTCTGCGCTAGTGGTTCCTGGGTCACCGAGTGCCATCCCACCCTCACCCCATGTTCCACATCCAGATACCAGGAGTGTCAGAGCAGATGAGTGTTTCCCCGAGGTCTCATAGACAGTATATGGGGAAGCTGGACTTGAATCCAGGTGGTCGGACCTCAAAGCTCCTGCTTTTAACCTTCAGGCTGTGCTGACGCTGTACCACCTGGGTTAGAGGCATTTCAGAGAGAAGATGCTGAGGGAAGAAAGACGCACAAGGCTATCAGTGTCGGGGCAATGCCAGGTGGCCCTTAATGTCACCTAGTGAGAATGGGACTGCCCCCAAGATGCTCCCACGAGGTCCCTGAAAGCCAACCAAGCTGGACAGGACCTTAATGGGACACCAAGAAGCCAGGGAGGGCCAGCAGATGTGGAAGAGGGAAATTAGGTCATGGAAAGGAGGCAGGCAGGGTGGGTGGGGAGGGCCAAGGGCACCAGCTCCTTTGTGACACGTCCCGAGGCTGGAGGGCCCAACCTGGATCCCCAAGTACCGAGTTAAAAAAAAGAAATCCAAAATAAACTGGGGGGAGAGAGTGAAAACAGTCCTATTCGCAGCAAAAAAGTGAAAGGACTTCCCTGGTGGTCCAGTGGTTAATACTCCCCAAGCTTCCACTGCAGGAGGCATGGGTTCGATCCCCGGTCAGGGAACTAAGATCCCGCATATGCCATGCGGCGTGGCCACACACACACACACACAATGTGAAACGATGGGTTTTCAAAAGCTACCACCAGTGGCCTTTGAGGGTGGGAGGAGACCATAAAAAGGGAGGGCCGTCAAGTGGCACGGACCATCTCCTGTCCACATCTGCAGCCTCGGTCCGGCCTGGTGGGGACCAGGCCTGACCCTGCTCTCTCAGGGTCCTGGGGGCCAGCTTCCTGCTTTGTTTCAGTGAGGGGTGCCACCCCCCAGCCACCACAAGCAGAGTAACTGTGGTGGTCAAGAGCACAGAACTGGGGTCTGCCTTGGGGTCCATGGCTGGGCTGGACCGTGGCTTCCTCGGGCAGAGGCCACGTCTCCCCCCTTCAGGACGCCCACCCAACCCAGCACCTGGCGTGTGGCAAGCCCTCAACAATTCATGAGAGGCTAACAGGTGAATCTGACCATCTCTTCTGCCTCAGGGGCTTCTTCCTGCCTTGAGAATAAAATCCAGTCTCCCCAGGGGCCTGCAGGCCCTGGCCCCTTCCCAGATCTCCAGTAATCTCCTGCCCACCTGTCACTTCTCTCCTCTCGTTCAAAACACAGCTTACCCCGGAGGCTCACTGCCCGCTCCTCTCCTGAGTCACCCCTGTGGCCCTCCACGCTTCTGCCTAAATATCACAGAGCCCCCCCCAACCAAGTTGAACCAGATCCCCACGGTGGCTCTCACCCCAGCACCCTGCTCTCTGCTGGGGTCGGACCACCACTTGGAAGCATGTAGGCCTATGTGTGATGACTCTTAGATGCTGGCAGACTACAGACGCCCTGAGGGCCCGGATTGCTCTGCACCCAGCAGAGCCCCTCAGAAAATGTTTACTGAACGTATAGGTCAGATGAAAGAGGAGATTAAACATCCACAGGTAGCACCAGGCCCCTGAGCTGACCCTGTTGAAGTGGGCCACCGGTTGACAGAGGAAATGAAGAAAGAGTTTGGGTGTGGGTGGTGACAGCGGCCATCCGGCGGCCAAAAGGACACAGTTCTGGAAATGCCGGGGCTGGGAACCCAGTCGGTCTCCTGTCCATTCCAGCGGGGAGTGGGGGGGCAAAGCCAAGTGCCAGGCCCAGGTCCCCAGCCCCAGTCATCCATCCTGACTGTCCGGGAGACAGGGATAAAGAGCTGAGGGGAAATGGAAAACCCAGCTCTTTCTTTCTGTCTCCCACCTCGACATGCTGGAACCGGACACCGTGTCTGTCGCTGGATTCTGGCTGGAGTCCCGAGAAAGAGTTCTGAGAACCTTTCAACAGGTTCAGGCAAATTTTCTTTCGAGAACAAACCAAAGCGTCAGTCCTAAAAGCAACAAAAAGCTGACAAATTTGCATTTCAGTCAGCTGTAGACTGGTCAGCTTTTCACAAGCTGAAGTCAATAAAGGTAATAAATGGCCTAACCGCTTCTCTGCACTTCAGCCGTCCCCCAAGCATGAAAATATTAGGCCTAAGCAGAAATCTTGATCCTAAATCCTCCGGGCACACCCAGCCAGGCAAGACACAGGGACTCCTGGCCCCAAAAGGCAACAGGTTACTCCAACTCCAAGAAACAAGGAGCAAGGAGGCCAGAGAGATAAGCTGTGTGGAATCAGCAGGCCTGCCCCCCACGGATGCTGGGTCAGCGGGTTTGCCAGATAGTCAGAAAAACCAAAATCAGAGGCAGGAACAAAGGCACGGGATAAGAAGTTGATGTTCAACCCACAATCCTGACCCTTCACCTTCACTTTGGTTTACAGGAGGGACCAGGCAAGCCTCTCAAGGGCTTAAACACCAACTCAGCACTACGTCGGCACAATCTCCGGGACTCCTCCCACTTCAAAGAAGGAAGAAGCCAAGGCTGAGGCAGGAATGAAGTGACCAGCCCCAGCGCTGCCAAGACCATAAAATAAATTAAATCAGTGGACAATGTGGGGGAAAAAACACTAGAATCGGATCTTCTGATACCACAGTAGGTCCAAAAAAAAAAAAAAAATTGACTACAATAGTCCTCCAGTCTGGATGAGATGCTAAAAACTTCATCTGGGGGTGATGCTTCCTTCTGTTTTTTAACCCCTCTGTGCAGCCTGAAAGAATCCATCAGAGGCAAGCAGGAAGGGCCATGAACTACAAGGAGAGGAGAGAGGGAGGGAGAGGAGGCCCCTAACACTCCAATCTGTTCCCTTCCTGAGTCATTAATCTCCTAACATCTCTCGAGCAAAGCAGAAAGCTTGTTTAAGGAACAAGGTCTGAGTGACTCTCCCATCTCCCGAGATTTCTTGCTGATGTGGGGAAAGGTCTGCCAAGAACCCTAAGGTTATTAGGAAATATTTCTGAGTGGCTAAAGGCTAAAGGTTATAAATGATATACTCTCTGCCCTCAGGCAGGCTCAGCATCCCCTCCCTTTCTCCTGTCCTTAACCTCTCCCAGCTGAAGCTTCCCTAGTGACTTGGAATGCTCAGGAATCTCCTAGGAAGCTAAGAGTAGGAGACCAGGGAGGGTTCTACACGGGCTGACAGGCAGCATGAGCGGGTCCAAAGCTTTCTCTTCCCTCAAAGTTAGAACTCTAGAGAAAAAAAAAGGCATGCTGGGCTTCCCTGGCGGTGCACTGGTTAAGAATCCACCTGCCAATGCAGGGGACACGGGTTCGAGCCCTGGTCCGGGAAGATCCCACATGCTGCGGAGCAACAAAGCCCTTGTGCCACAACTACTGAGCCTGTGCTCTAGAGCCTGTGAGCCACAACTACTGAGCCTGCATGCCACAACTACTGAAGCCCATGTGCCTAGAGCCCGTGCTCCACAACAAGAGAAGCCACCGCAATGAGAAGCCCGCACCACAAGGAAGAGTAGCCCCCGCGCGCCGCAACTAGAGAAAGCCGCACGCAGCAATGAAGACCCAATGCAGCCAAAAATAAATTAATTAATTAAAAAAAAATTTTTAAAAACACATGCCAGTGGTGTGATTCAGGGAGTCAGATATGGGCTATTTCCATCCAAAGGAACTTGGGCAGGGGCTGCTGACAAAAGTACTGGGGAGAGACATTACTGAGTTCAACCCTTAGGTAGTCACTGATGGGGACAGAGAGCAGAGGAAAACATTTCCTATCAAGGTTGCCTAGGAAGGTGGGTAGCAGGGTAGTGGGTGAGAGGCACTTGGGTCCCACTGATTGGCTGAACCCCACTGACCTTCAGCATTCAGAATCCTTTCACAAGGTCATCGGGTGTGAACATAGGGGTGGGGGTTAGATTTCTTGTAGACAAGCATCCTCAGCCTTCATTCAGCAACACCAGTGTGTAGCAAAGGGAGAGGACAGACCTAGTGTCCTTTCCATAAATATCCTCCTTACCTCTCTCCTCCCCCCACCCCCATGGGGGTAGAAGGCCACTGAGATGTTCTCACAGCCTGTGGGAGGAAATGTCCTTTGGAAAATCATAAAGCAGCAAAAATAGACAAGAAATTGTATCCGAAAAGCCTTTTAGAGACTCCATGATGGCCTGACAGAAAAACATCTAGATTCTAGATGAACCTTCCACCGGCTGGAGGCCAAGCCACTTCCTCTCTCCTGCTGCACCCCAGCTACTGAGTCAGGAGTTCCTCTTTCTTACAGTCAGAGAGCAACATGTTTACTGCAAAGCAAGTGATGTGCCAGGCACTGGGAGGAAAGGAGTCCAGTCATGTTCCCAGGTGGTGGAAAGAACACCCTGGACTTAGGGATTCTGGATCTATTACAGTCTACAGCTGTGCGGCCTCAGACAAGTCAGAAGATCTGAGACTCAGTTTCTTCAGCCACAAAACAGGGACAGTGATGTGTACCCAGCACACACTGTGGGTGTGTGTGAGCTGGGTGAGGATCAAATGGGCCTTTTGCTAACTAGGAGGTGCTGCGCAGTGAGGCGGTCTTGCTGGCTGGGTCTACACCGCCATCCCCCCCTCTCCCAAAGCCCCCACTCCAGGAACCACCCCGAGTTCGAACACCCGGCTCACCTGGCTCAGTACACAGGTAGGAGTAAAAACCCTCCGACTTGAGCATGATGAGCAGCGAGCCCCAGCCCAGGAGGACTGCCGAGAAGAGGAGGTTTTCCAGCACGGCCGTGCAGGCCATCCACCAGCGGCGCCGATGGGCAGTGGCCAGGGTGGGCGCCATGGCGAGGCGAGGCGAGGCGAGGCGAGGCGCGGCGGCCCGGCTCCGGCTCGGGCTCCGGCTCTGCAGCCGCCTGCGCACAGACCTCGGCGTCAGCGCCCGGCACTATGCAGCCGGGTCGGCCAACCCGGGCCGCTGCCGCAGCGCGTGGAGCTTGTCACCCCTCTGCGGCCCGGGAGGCAAGTGCGCGCAGCAAGGAAGCCCCAGCCCTGCCCGTACTCTGGGCCACCCTCTCCGCCGCTGGCTCGGCCGCCAGCCCGCAGCTCCAGGAGAGCCGCCCCGGCCAGACAGGGAGACTTCTCCCTCGGCTCACTCGGAGGGAAACTGAGGCATGGAAACAAGAAGGGACTAACGTCTGCTCAGGGACGTGGACTTAGTCCTGGCTCCCAGAAGGATTGACACAGCCTGGGGGTTGGCAAGGGAGGCAGCCTGAGGTCCGGATACCTGGGCAGGTGCATACCTGAGGGCTGCCACTCCCTAGGGCCCTCACTGGCGCCCGCCCGCCGGCTCTGGAGACCCTCTCCCAGACGGGGCTCCCTGAACCACAAGATCAGCGCACGGAGTTCCAGAACGGCCCGCCCACGGCCCGCTCATTGGCCTGACGGCACAGGAACTGCCGCGCCATTGGCGGCTGTCTAGGTCGCTAGGCGCTGCGGCCACGCGAGCCCCGCATGGGAGAGGAGAAGCCGGTTCAAACCGGCGGCGCGAGTCTCTCGCGCTACCCCGATCCGGGACCGTTTCCTCGGCAATTAGCTCGTTTCCATGGAAGTGGACCCCCGTCCCTCCATTCCCCAGCTCCCTCCTCGATTCGTCAACTCTTTCCTGGAGGCTCCTCATCCATTCAGTCTCTCTCCTTTCTCCTTTCCTCTCTTCTATACATCTTCAACCTACGCCCTTATTCGTGCGCCTTCTGCCCCCCAGCACCCAAGCCCGGGGCCCAGGTCCCCCGGATCCAGCTCACCCGGTTCTTACTGGTGTGTATCGGGCCCGGCCGGCGCCTTTTCTGCCCCCCTTTTATTCCAGCCCTTTTATTCCGACCCCAAGATGAAAACACTGCCACACGCTGATTGGCTGAGTGGGGGCTGGAAACAGGCTTTATCCAATCAGCAGCTACCCGCCCGCCCCGCTGCGAGCAGAAGCCGGTTCCGGCCGGACTAGGAGACAAACAAGGGAGCTGGGGGTGCACCGGGACCTGCGTTGGGCGGTGTTTTTGGTCTGGTACTTTAAGCTGGAGTCACAGCCGGGCCGGGAACCCCCAGAGGCATTGCCCCATCGCCTCTCCAGAGCCTCGCCCCGAAGCCCTGTCTCTGGATTGGGTCCCCTGCTCGGCGTTCCGGCTCCCTCGGACTTCCCCTAGTTGCACGCCGGTCCGCCTCGCTCACCTAGCTTAGCTCCCGCACTCCGCTCTCCTCCGGCCCGCTTCGTCTTCCCCAACTTCTCCTGTGCCTTGGGCACCACGCCCGATGCTCTGGCGCCGCATGAGTCGTCCCGCTCCCGCCACTTCCATTGCCTCCCCACGCAACGCTGCCATCCTGTCTGTCTTGGGCTTTGTGTCCTGAATCCTGGCTCTCCTGCCCCTAGTAACCCTCATCCAGGCGCTGTCTGCGCATTCTGGATCCCCTGACCTCTCTCTATCCAGGCATAGTGTGCCTCTTCCCTGCTCTCCTGATTCATCGACCCCATTTCTGGGTGCCATCTGCCCGGTCCCTAGAAGGTGTCCCTCGGGGATCCCCACGTGGGAGTTTGGGGCTTATCTGCCTCCTAGAACGTTGTTTCCTCGGGTGCCGCATCCAGACTCTGACCCCCCGACCCCACCCCGTTCCCTCTCTCCTTGGTCCCCTCGGGGACCTTCACCCAGACCGGTCATCTTGGTACTCCCTGCTGGAGTTGACCACCCCATTCCCACTGCCCGGCACCACCTCCACCCCCTTACTCCCCATTCCCTGACATCTCCTTCAGGTTAGGGCTCTCCCTGCAGGTTGACGCGGTGGGCAGCGCCAAACTGCAAAGCACAAGTCAGGTCTCCCGGAAAGTGCGCGTGGTCGGGAGGGCTCCAGGCTCCTGCTCTGATCAGCGACCTGGACATGCCCCGAGGAACTGCCAGGGCCAGGGGGATGGAACCTAGGCCCTGGAGGTTCAGCTCCATTTGGAGGATCTCCCCCATCGAAGGCACTAGGCCAACAACTTCGGAATGCCTTCGGTCTCCCGCAGATTCAGCTTGGTCTCTCTGGCATGCTCTGGGAGCTGGCCTTGTCATCCCAGGGCTGTGGGAGACCCAGCAGCCTCCTGCTCCACGTCCCTGAGTCCGAGTGCGCCCCCTGCCGCCGTGAACCCACCGTTGGCAACCTTGCTCAGACCACGCCTGACATTGTGGGCTTGGGGGATCCTGGCTGGTTACCTATCCCATTCATCTCACCCGCTCACAGGGTTGTAACTGTCTCTTGACTAACTTCGATCTTTCCCTCCCTCCCTCCTAGAGCCGCCTGCCTGAGGGCTGTCTCCAGGCAGTTGTTCCATACACATTTCTAAACTGTTTCAAACACATCTCTGAAATAGTTCACTTTCTCCACCCCCACCCCCCAAAACTGTTCCTCCCATCCTTTTTCAGATAATAGCATCACTACCTACTGAAGTCAGATACCGTGAACCACCTTTTCAACAAATATTTGTTGGGTACCTGCTGTTATTCTCCCTCTCCCTCCCACCCCCACCCCACCCAGACAATCCGTATCTCCTAAGTGCTTATCTAATTTGCCCATGTATGTCTA
Source organism: Neophocaena asiaeorientalis asiaeorientalis (assembly GCF_003031525.2). NCBI lineage: Eukaryota > Metazoa > Chordata > Mammalia > Artiodactyla > Phocoenidae > Neophocaena > Neophocaena asiaeorientalis. The sequence continues at coordinate 6,368,464 of NW_020172446.1, forward strand.
TGACTGCAACTGCTGTTCATCCAGGTTCCAATCTCAGCCACTCAAATCCATCTCTCCACCGCACTCCATCCCAGTGAGCTATGTAAATCTGACCTCTGCTAAAATGCTTCAGAAACTCTTTACCATTTGTCCTGCAGGATAAAGTTCAAGTTCTCCAACCTGACCTACACAGGCTCCTCCCCGACCCTGGCTGACTTAAGATGTTCCAGTCACATGGAATTGCTTGTAGTTCTGCAGGTGCTGTTCTTTCACCTCTGACCCTCAAACGTACTCCCTTCTGGAACAGCACCTCCTCCAGGAAGCCTTCCCTAACTACTACTCACGATATTCTCCATTATCTTTGTCCACTGATTGCTTTGTTTTACAATCTGTTCATCTGTTTGTCTCTCCCTTTTCCCATTGACTATGAACTCTTTGGAGGCACGAACTGTGTCTTCTTCAGCTTTGTATTGTATTATATTGTATTCTGTATTAACCAGCCCTTAATACAGAAGAAAGCACAAAGCAGATGTACAATATGAGTTTGTTGAATGAAAACATGAATAAATGAAGAGGAGAAAGGTGTCAGCTTCTAGGGACAAAGGATTCAAAGCTGGGAGAATGATGTAATGCCAATAATAATGAACCTTTATTGAGAGTCAAAAATTTACTAGGTGCTTTACATACTTTGTCATTTAATCCCTACTATAACCTGGGATATAGCCATATCTGCATTTTTCAGATGAAAAAACAAGTTTTAAGTAACATTTCCAAAGTCACAAAACAAGTATGTCAGAACTGAGATTTGAATCCAAGTCTAATTTGAATGAAATTCTGGGTTTTTGTTTGTTTGTTTGTTCTGGCCGAGCCTTGTGGTTTGTGGGATCTTAGTTCCCCAACCAGGGATTGAACCCGGGCCAGGACAGTGAAAGTGCTAAGTCCTAACTACTGGACCACCAGGGAATTCTCTGGGTTTGGGGTTTTTTTCAGTCTTTTTGTCAGCAGTGTTAAAGGCAACACACCAGCACTGCTGGCAAATCATAAAGAAATAAATTATTATGTATAAAATAAGCTACAAGGATATGTTGCTCAACACAGGGAATGTAGCCAATATTTTATAATAACTATAAATGGAGCAAAAACCTTTAAGAATTGTGAATCACTATGTTGTACATCAACTATACTTCAATTAAAAATTCATAAAGAAATAAAACCACTAAAGTACTAAAAGAAAATGTAGAAGATTATTTCACTGATTTTAAGGTAGAGAAAGCCTTTCCATCTTTCCATTATGCGTGACATTAAACCCAGAAGTCAAAAACAAAAAGACTTGTCTAAATTTAAACTTTTAATTTCTATGGAGAAAAAGAAGAAAGAAACTATAAACAGCATTAAAGACCAGTTACAAACTGGGCGAAGAATTAATATCCTTGAGCAGAAATAGAAACGCAGATGTAGAGAACAAACGTATAGACACCAAGTGGGGAAGTGGGGGTGGGATGAATTGGGAGACTGGGATTGACATATATACACTAATATATATAAAATAGATAACTAATGAGAACCTGCCTGCTGTATAGCACACAGGGAACTCCACTTCGCTGTACAGTAGAAACTAACACAACATTGTAAAACAACTGTATCCCAATTTAAAAAATTAAATAAAAATAAAAAAGAACATCCTTGATATAAAGGCACTTATAAATCAATGAGAAAAAAATGAACACCTCAATTGAAAATCGGGGAAAGGGCTTCCCTGGTGGTGCAGTGATTAAGAATCTACCTGCAATGCAGGGGACACGGGTTCGAGCCCTGGTCCAGGAAGATCCCACATGCTGTGGAGCAACTAAGCCCGTGCACCACAACTACTGAGCCTGCACTCTAGAACCCGCGAGCCACAACTACCGAGCCTGCATGCCACAACTACTGAAGCCTGCACGCCTAGAGCCCGTGCTCTGCAACGAGAAGCCACTGCGATGAGAAGCCCATGTACCGCAACGAAGAGTAGCCCCCGCTTGCCGCAACTAGAGAAAGCCCGTGCACAGCAACGAAGACCCAATGCAGCCAAAAATAAATTAATTAATTTAGAAAAAAAGAAAATTGGGGAAAGAATATAACCAAATCATCTATAGGAAAAATACAAATAACTTTAAAGATATGAAAAGAAGCTCAGTCTTAGGATAATCACAGAATTCACATTTTAATGATCTTATTTTTTTCACTTTTTTTAGTGATTCAATTATATATATATATATATATATATATATATATATATATATATATTCTTTTTTTTGGCTGTGCAGCACGGCATGTGGGTTCTTAGTTCCCTGACTAGGGATTGAACCCCTTGTCCCCGGCAGTAGAAGCGTGGAGCCGTAACCAGTGGACCGCCAGAAAATTCCCAATATATATATGTATTCTTTTTCAGATTCTTTTTCACTACAGTGTATTACAAGATATTGAATATAGTTCCCTGTGTTATTCAGTAGGACCTTGTTGTTTATATATTTTATATATAGTAGTGTATATATATTAATCCCATACTCCTAATTTATCCCTCCCTCCCTCCCCTTTGGTAACCTTAATCTTGTCTTTATGTCTGTGAGTCTATTTCTCTTTTGTAGATAAGTTTATTTGTATTTTTTTTTAGATTCCACATGTAAGTGATCGCATTTGATATTTTTCTTTGTCTGACTTACTTCAATTACTATGATAATCTCTAGGTCCATCCATTTTGCTGCAAATGGCAATATTTCATTCTTTCTTATGGCTGAGTAATATTCCATTGTATATAGACCACGTCTTCTTTTTTTTAAATTTATTTATTTATTTATGGCTGGGTTGGGTCTTCCTTGCTGTGTGCAGGCTTTCTCTAGGTGCTGTGAGAGGGGGCAACTCTTCGTTGCAGTGCGTGGGCTTCTCATTGCGGTGGCTTCTCTTGTTGTAGAGCACAGGCTCTAGGCGCACGGGCTTCAGTAGTTGTGGCACGTGGGCTCAGTAATTGTGGCTCACAGGCTCTAGAGTGCTGGCTCAGTAACTGTGGCTCATGGGCTTAGGTACTCCATGGCATTTGGGATCTTCCCGGACCAGGGCTCGAACCTGAAGTCCTAGGCCACACCTTCTTTATCCATTCATCTATTGATGGATACTGATGTTGCTTCCATGTCCTGGCTATTGTAAATAGTGCTGCTGTGAACATTGGGTACACGAATGATACCATTTTTGATAGTTAAAAAACACAAACAGGCATTCCCTGGTGGCGCAGTGGTTGAGAATCTGCCTACCAATGCAGGGGACGCACATTCGATCCCCGGGCTGGGAAGATCCCACATGTCACGGAGCAACTAAGCCCATGTGCCACAACTACTGAGCCCACGTGTTGCAACTACTGAGCCCGCATGCTGCAACTACTGAAGCCCACGTGCCTAGAGCCCGTGCTCCACAACAAGAGAAGCCACCACAATGAGAAACCTGCACACCACAAGGAAGAGTAGCTCCAGTTCGCCCCAACTAGAGAAAGCCCACACACAGCAATGAAGACCCAACGCAGCCAAAAATAATTAAAAAAAGAAAAAAATTAACATTATATATATAAAAAAAAGAAGATACTTAACAACAACAGAAACCCCACAAACAAAAAACTTTTATCTGGGGCATTCCCTGACTGTCCAGTGGTTAGGACTCTGCGCTCTCACTGCTGAGGGCCCAGGTTCAACCCCTGGTCAGGGAACTAAGATCCCATAAGCTGCTTGGCACGGCCAAAAAACAAAACCCAAAGCTTTTATCTGTACAAAGAGTTTAACTTTTTAATAATTAAAAATGTTATTACTTTAGTTATTTTTTGTGCGTGCTAAAATAATGAGATATCACTTTTAACCTATCAGATTGGGTGCGGGGAATAGATGCCAACATAATTTATGAGAACACAAAGCCATTCAACTTTTTCTGGAGGGCCAATTGGAGTAAATACTCAAATGTTTAATTTTCTTACCCCATAACCCAGCAATTCCACCTCCAGGAAGCTCTTCTACAGAAAACCTAGCACTGATGCAAAAGGAAATGTAGACCGAGTTGTCCACTGCATCATTTATTGTATCAAAACAATTAGAAACAACCCACATCCCCATAGGCAGGGGATGGTTTAAATAACCTGTGTTATTTCCACATGATGGAATCCCATGCAGCCATTTTTTATAAAAAGAGGTAGCTTTATATTTACTGACATCAAAAGATAGCCAGGTTATATTGTTAAGTAAAAAAGCAAATTGCAGAACAGTATGTTGTTTTATTTTCATGCGCACAGAAAAACATTTGAAAGGAAGCATCTAACCTGTTCATGAGATTCTCTGCACACTGGGACGGAGGGACTTGCTCTTTATTTCCTGACTGGCTAATACAAGTATGTGAGGAAAGTATTCAGAACTAGACCAACAGGCACTCCGTGAAACTTAAGTCTGGCCCCTCCCTCATCCCCCAGAATCCTCTGGGGAGAAGAGAAATCTCATTTTTACTCTAGACATGTCTATAATGTTAGTACTTTTTATTTTTAACGAAGAATATTGCCTATTATAATTTTAAATATTCAACCCAGTGAGAAAGGTAAAAAGAACGTTCACTGTAGAAAATTTGCAAATTATGCAAAAATTTAAGAAGAAAATAAATATCTACCACAATCTCATCTCCCAGAGAAAAATGCCATTTGGTGCCTTTCCCTCAAATCTTTTTTTGTTTTAATTTTTTTTTGCGGTATGCAGGCCTCTCACTGCTGTGGCCTCTCCCGTTGCGGAGCACAGGCTCCGGACGCACAGGCTCAGCGGCCATGGCTCACGGGCCCAGCCGCTCCACGGCATGTGGCATCTTCCCGGACCGGGGCACGAACCCGTGTCCCCTGCATCTGCAGGCGGACTCTCAACCACTGCGCCACCAGGGAAGCCCCTTCAAATCTTTTTTATGCACATACATCTTTTTTAAAAAAGTCTGTAAAAGAGTCACAAAATAAACACCAAATGGAAGAATTCTAAACGTATTCTGAGACCAAAAGGAATGAAATTTGTAAAAAGAAAACTTACTTTTTACACGTAGCAGGATAGTGTGAACATGCTCCCATATTAAATATTCTTACACAACCTGATTTATTATGGTTGTTTAGGAACCTTTCATAAGGAATAGCTCTTTAATTAATCTTTCAGCATCAAACATTTAGGTAGTTTCCCATTTCAGAAAAATGTTTTGCAAATGAAGGAAAGAATAGCCTTTGGGGGCAAACAGAGTACAGGACAACAGAGAAAAAGTCCCTGCAGCCATCTCTTTCCCCTTCCTGACCCCATCCTGTGGGGTCTCTGCCCAGGCCTTCCAGACCCACTCCCAGAGCATGGCCAGGGCCAGAGCCAACTGGCCTCCAGCTCTGACATGTCCCGGTGGAAGTGCAGGGGCTCCAGCGTGTCTTTCCTGGCCCTGGGATCTTTTCCCAGCACAAAACACCATCGAATTCGGGGCAGTTCGGATGCCTAAGCACCATCCAGTCTTCCCACTCACGAAATTCAAGATCCTCAGGGCTCTGGTGGCCCAGAGATGAGTACGACATTCTCATACTGGGGCTCCTCCTGCCCTTCCTCGTCAGCCAGCTTCTGGGGATCCTGTTCTAGGGGACCACCCTCAGGGACCAGCTCCTGGCCCCTCCCTGAGCTCTTGATGCCATCCCCTAGCCCCCTGGCCACTTCCTCTGGCCCAGTCCCTGCAGACTCCAAGGCCCCAGTCAGCTCCTCACTTGGGGCTGAGCTGGAGCTCTGATCGGCAGAGCCAGAGGCCAGCCCAGGGCTGCCCTTGTTCCTACTCAGGGCCCGGCGTGGAGGCTTGGGGATGGCACTCTTGACCTTAGGCTCTGCCTGGCCTTTCTGGAAGCTACCAAAACGGCGGAGGACAGAACGGACGGGGCCCTCAGATCCCCGGGGTGTCCCTGCCAGCATGTAGATTGTGGTCACAGAGCCCGCACTCTCCTGGACACTGCCCTCAATGGCTTCCACGCGTTCAGCCACCGTCCGGCCACTGAGCGGGAGCCGGTGGCGGCCGGTGGCTGAATCCCTGGGGCTGGCGGCACCAGAAGGGGCCCCGTTCATTTCTGCTTGCTCTGGGCCTGTGGACTCCTCGGCCTCCTGGCTTTCAGGACCTGGCTGGCCCCCCCGGGAGAGCCTCTTGGGCTTACGGAGAGGGCTGGAGAGCTCCCCGGAGCCTCGGCAACTCTGTGGTGCAAACTTGGTGCCTTCAGCAAAGGAGACCGATGGCCGCTTGGCCCGAGCTAGGCTGGAAGTGCGCGGGATGGCAAATGGCGTGGAGGCATCCTCGGGGGGAGGGAAGGGACCTCCGGTCAGGCTGGCCTCTGGTGACTCTGCTTGGGCCACAGGGACCATCCCTGGCAAAGGAGACAGAAGAGCTTGGCCAAACCTGGGCTGGCTACCCCAATCCATCCTGCTTACCCAGCTCAGCATCTTCTGGGAGGCCCCTCAAATGGGGCAAGGGAGAGGGTGAGGATGCAGAGAGGCAGGGGAAGGGCCTATTCAGGCAGGAGCTACTGCTTCTACCCTCTTTTCTCACCACCCACCCTACTTTGCACTAGTGTCACACCCTAACCATGCTAAAACTCCCTCAGCGCCACATGGCCATGTCCCTCTTACCTCTGGGCCTCTGGGTATACTGTTCGCTCTTCCTGAAACATCATTCCCAACTCTCCCTAACTTTCCCAGGGCTAATTCCTACTGATTCTGCCAGGCTCAACTCCAATACCACCAACACCGAGACATCTTCCCTGACTCCAGTCATCCCTGACGTGGCTGGATTCCGAGCCCCGACCTGCATGTCCCCCATGAAAGCATGTATCACTCTGTCCCACATGTGTCTGATTACTGCCCACCAGACTACAGGCTTGGGGAGGACAGGAATCTATCTTGTTCTTTACTGCATCCCACTGCCAGGAACTGTGAAGGGCATGGAACGGGAGCTTGATACACGTTTGCTGAAGGAATAAAGGAGAGGCTGTGATGAGCAGGGCTGCTCAGGGGCTGAGTGGGCTGTTTGGGGGCTACCTTCTTGGGGTGGCACGCAGTAGGCAGGATCCTCATCCTCTTCTCCAGACTCGGGATCAGTAGAGAAGGAGTCGTCTGAGGCCCAGCCAGCCGAGGGCGGTTCGATGAAGCTATGGTTGAAGGGGATCTCCGGATCATGGTGCGAGACTGAGGCGGCAGGGGGAGGCTCTAGGTCAGGCGCAGAGCCCCAGGGGAAGCCCTGTCCCCTTGCAGCCCCTGACCCTCAGCACCCACTTACCTGTCACCCAGGGAAGCTTGTGGCTGCTGAGGGAACCGCAGGGCAGTGCAGAGCCCAGGCTGGAGGTCAGTGCCCCCCAGACCTGCAGCTTCATCCTGGACATAGCGGTTCCATCTCTCGCTGGCCTGAGGGCACGGGAGAGTCGTCAGTGAGGGAGACCCCGGTTGGGGCGGGACGGGGGCAGCAGAAAAGGGCCAGGACCATTCTGGTCCCGGGATTCGTGTGACAGAGTGACCGTGTCTACTTCACTGACTCTCTGTGACTACAGAGTAAAGTCCAAACTACTGACCCTGAGATCTGGGCCTGTCGCAGAGGGCAGCGTGGCTCCAGAGTCACGAGGCAGCAACTGTGGCTCACACTTTGCCTCTCTGGGCCTCAGCTTCCTCATCCGTAAAATGGGGACAACTGCTATCTATCAGAACTTCTTTTTTTTTTTTACGGTATGCGGGCCTCTCACTGTGGTGGCCTCTCCTGTTGCGGAGCACAGGCTCTAGACGTTCAGGCTCAGCGGCCATGGCTCACGGGCCCAGCCGCTCTGCGGCATGTGGGATTTTCCCGGACTGGGGCACGAACCCGTGTCCCCTGCATCGGCAGGCGGACTCTCAACCACTGCGCCACCAGGGAAGCCCTCTATCAGAACTTCTTTCAGGACCCAGCACAGCACCAGCTACCTGGTGGGGCTGCCCCAAAATGCAGCAGTGTGTTATTATCATCCCAGCTGAGCCCAGCTCACCTATCTTTCTGGAAGTGACACCACCTCCAGGAAGCCCACTCTTGTCCCCGCCCTGAAGCTGGAAGTGACAGCTTCAGTCATTACCATTCCTCAGACAGTCTGTGCACATGTCCTGGTCTTCCTGTGAGGGGCTTCTCCCCACCTCCAGGCTCTATGCCCCGGGGTTGCGGGGAGGCTACTGGGTCTGCTGGTCTGAGGATGCCCCACAGCACAGAGGGGGACATGATCAAAGGGTAGTGCGTGAACTAATACGAGCGCACAGGACAAAACCCAGAGTCCAGAGAACCGGCCACGGGCTCTGCGTGTGCCAGTGACGAGCTGGGTCACCTTGTCCTCCTGGGAATTGAGGATGCTAATCCTCCTGCCCCACGTGCCCCGCTCCAAACCTCCATGCTGCTGTGAGCCTCCAAGGTGCTGAGAAGTATGAAGAGATTTTGTAAAGGAACAAAGCTCTGTGCAAGGAATATTCCCCGCTTCCCCACAGCAGCCTGCAAGCTCAAGTCCCTCCTCGCCTCTCCTTTTCTCGAAAAGCCACATTCTCTGCTAAACCACTGCTCGGGCTTTTATGGCACTCTCCCTTCTGAGGCCTGGTCTCTTCCCCTCCCTGCCCGGAGCTGTCCCGTTGCTTCTGCCTTCTGCCATCCTGGTGCCCGGGGCCCCCTGCTCACGCGTGACTCAGAACCTCCCCCACTGAAGGCTTCTGAGGAGGGCAGATGGCTGACCTGGTGTCTCCAGGCCACAGCCACTGCCAGCTACCTCGTTACCTCTGACCTACGTGTGTGACAAGGCCAGCCCATCCCCACCCCTGAAAGGAAACCAGATGCCACCTTGCTTCCACCCATGGCCTGAGCTGTGGAATCGGGAAGGAAGGGGCCAGGGTTCACCTGTCCTTGGGATCCAACCGGGCAGCCCAGCAGCAGCAAGCACAGCAGGCGATGGCCAGGAGGAGAAGCAGCAGAGGCACAAGAATGCCCGCAAGGAGGGCGGCATCCTGACCATGAGATCCTAGGGAGAGCCAGGGACGGGCGACTCTTCAGGGCCATGTTGTCTCCCATACATCACGTCTCATCTCTAGCTCTGAACTGCCTACTCTGGGGAGATCCTGGGAACCTTCCACCTGTGGGCCCCTCCCGCTCTTCTAAGAGATGTAGACTCTGCTCAGCCTGGAGGCCGCCTCCTCCAGGCAGCCTCCCCACTGGTCCTCTCCCGATGGTCCACGGCCTCTTCCGCAAACTCTTGCCCTCAGTTCTCGGGCCTGATGAGACATCCCAGTGTCCGGCCCTGTCCGCTCATTTCCTGGGTGCTAGCCTGGTTTCCCAGGGGACAGAGGCTCTGTCACATCTTCAGGGGGCCCCAAAGCACCCATACAGATTTCAAGTAAAGAGAACCCAGCCTCTCTGGCAAGTAATGAGGCCCCGGAGCCCACGTAAAGGGCCACTCTTTCCCCGGTTACTTCTCCCTGTGCCCTTCTTTCCACCTTACCCAGCTGGCAGGCCCCAGAGATAGGGTGGCAGCTTCCCTCTGGACATTCGCAGGGAACAGAGCAGTTGTTTCCGTGGAAGCCAGATGGGCACGAAGTGTTGCAGCTTTGGGGTGACAGGAGAGACAGGCTGAAGGCTGGGTGAGAAGGCGTGGAGGTGGGCAGGGCACAGGGGAGGGTAAATTTCTGGGCACTGCTTCCCACCCCCTGCCATACAGACTTCCCTGGATGATGTCCACGCGGATTCCCCTGACCTCTCAGCCACATTCTAAGCACCCCTAGCAGTGTTTGGAAGAATCCCTTAGCCCCCAAGCCCATCTTCCAGAGAGACCACCCACAAACTGCCCCCTGGCTCCCAGGCCCCCCAGGGTGTAAGCCTCAGTCAGGGCCCACCTCTCATGAGCCTCATCCCTTGCCCACCTGGCACTAGTGTGAAATAAGCAAGACGCCAATGGAATCCAGAGACACTTCCTCAGGGTTTGGAGGTCTGAGCCATCCCCAGCCCTGCCCCTAACTCCCTGGGCCTCGGTCCTCTCCTCTATAAAATGAGGTCTCTTCCAGTTGATACTACATTCTATCCTATAGGTGGGAAAAACCTGACATTGGAGATAGTGACACTGATTATGTTTTTGCCACCTGAAGACCTTAGGGAAACAACAGTGGGGTTTGGCGCCCTCCTCCTAAGTAACTTCTAGTTCAGGAGCCAGGCCTTTTAGATTAAGCATCACTCTGACCCTCCTTTGGAAGATGCAGGCCCCACAACAAGAGGAATAACTTCTTAGTTATGAGGATGCTGGGTGGGAATCTGGGAGATGGAGAAGCCCAGGAAGGGAAGTTTGGGAAGCAGATTGCACAGAGGCCCGACCTAGGCCCCTGCCTCCTTCCAGGGCCCCAGTCCTCACCTGGGCCCCCAGTAGCCGGCGTTGCAGACACACTCCCCAGTCACAGCATCGCAGGCCCCCCAGACACAGGTGGGGCAGGTAGAGCCACAACCCTTCCCAAAGGTGCCAATCGGGCAGGGGTCTTCACACCTGAGGTGAGGCAAGACTCAGAATGGGGAGCAGGGCAGGCCTGGACCCCACAGAGGGGCCTCACCCATCTGCCCACACTTGTAGATTCAGAGACCCAGTTGTCTACTTTTCAGCAGTGAAGCTCAGGTGCAAACAGGGCCTTGAATTTGAGGCCAGACCCAGTAGGTGACAGACTACAGATCCCTGGACGAGAAGAGGGCGGGAAGCCTGAGTGGTGAGGGAGCTGGAGGAAAACTGTGCCCAGGGCCCCATTAGCACCCATCTCTCGCACCTCAGTCTTCCCCAGGAGGCGGGCCCCCAGGGCTGTGTGAATGTATGCGTTGCGGGAGGAGGCCACTCTCCCTGAGGGAGCCGCTGCGGTGAGGATCTAGAAGGAAGGTATACCCTCACCCTGAGCAGGCTGGCCCCCTCACCTGGGCCCCAGCCAGCCAGGGTCACAATGTCGACAGTGCCCGGTGTCTGGCTGGCAGGCCTCCCCAAGCCGGCAGTGGGGGCACTGCTGCCTGCAGCTCTCGCCAAAGGTGCCAGGAGGGCAGGGCTCGTGGCACTGAGTCCCATTCCAGCCGGGCTCGCAGGACTCGCAGCTACCTGTGTCTGCAGAACATGGCTCATTCTGCTTGCAGTGGCCACAGCTGGGAAGAGAAAGAGTGCATGCAACACTAGGAGAGCCTCCCGGTGCCAGCTGGGCCACTCAGGCAGGTTCGAGCCTCAGCTGCCCCATGTTGTACAACAAAGAGGCTGGGCAGACTATCTCTGTGGGCTCTAGTAGGATTCCAGCCTTTTCCTAACCCCTGGTTCTGAGCCCCATCCTTCCCTGAGTCCCAGAGTCACCAGGAGCTCCCAGCCCAGCCAGGGAAGCCAAGTTACGACCTCAACCTCTGCTTCCCTTCTGCCCAGGGTTCCCCTCCTCCCCTTTTCCCCTTCCCCCATTCCACCCATGCCATCTCGGAGGTCTGGCGTGAGCAGTTTTCAGTAGTGTATCTTCTATGCCATTTTATGCATTATGAAAACGCATAAAATGTCTGTTTTCACCACTAGAATTTTATCTTACATTTTTTCCAGTTCTATTGAGTTATAATTGACATCCAGCATTGTATAAGTTTCAAGTGGGCAGCGTAATGACCTCCTCACATATACACTGTGACATGATTACCACTAAAAGTTTAGTTAACGTCCATCATCTCATATGGATACCAAAAAATGAAAAAAAAGGTTTTTTTCCTTGTGATGAGAACACTTAGAATCTACTCTTTTAGCAACTTTTCCAATAAGGTTTATCTTATCTTAATATCTCATTGATCCTTACTTGAAGTTTTTCCCTCCAGAGACTTAATTATCTGGGATCACGTGCTTGGATCAGACTCATTAGTAGGGTGAGGAAGGGAGTTCATAAAATCAATTTAGCAGATCCTGACCAGTATTGAAAGAAAGAGAGAGAGAGAGAGAGAGAGAATAGAAAACATTTCGGTGTACATATGTGTGTTGTCTGGTTAAGTTTTTACTTCAGTTAATATATATCGCATCATATATTATATATGAATGGGAGGTAAAACATTTCTTACTGTGGGTGGAACTGGTCAAAGTTTGAAAGCCATTGAGTTTCAGAGGGACCCTGCAATCCTTTTGCCACAATGTCGGTTCTTTATCTGTTTCTACGGCTTGCTAGTAGTAGTATTTTGTTTAACAGTAAGCGGATGAAAGTGGTGGGCGAGGCTGGACTTTAGGGCGTCGAGGGACTCTTTTTCCCCTATCATCCCATCCTTGTCTGTTTCTGCGCAACATTCTCCCTGCGCCCCCGGCTCATCCCCTTTCCCTCCCGTTCTCTCCTCTTCCTTCTCACGTCCTCCTCCCTCCCTTCTCTCCCGCATCCCCCGTTGCCCCGGCTCACCTGTCGCGGCACTGAAGCCCGTAGCGGCCTGCGGGGCAGGGCAGCTCGCAGCGCGCGCCGCGGAAGCCGGGCGGGCATGTGCACAGGCCGGAGGCGGCGCTGCAGCGGCCGCGCACGCACTCGCAAGGCTGCCGGCACTCGGGGCCCCACCAGCCGGGCCGGCAGGCGCACCACCAGCCGGGCTCGCAGCGGCACGCGCCGGTCTCGGGGTTGCAACGCCCGTGGGGGCCGCAGGCGCACGGGAACTCGCAGCGGTCGCCCCAGCGGTCGGATTGGCAGTGGCACACGCCCGTGGCCGGCTCGCACTGGCCGTGCGGGTGGCAGGCGCAGCTCTCCCGGCAGTCGGGGCCCCAGTACTGGCCCGGGCAGCCTGCGGGGTGGGGGGAAGGGAAGGGGGTCAACGGGCTCAGGGTCAGGCGCTACGGATCCTCGCCCTGCGCCCCCTTCCACAAGGAAGAGGTGGGGAGCCGGGCCCGCCCTCTAAGAGCCGGGGACAGCCTGTCCTCCTGGGGCACAGCTTGCTTCCTGCCCCAGACTCTGAACTACACAAATCCTTACCACTGGCCCAGCCTCCCACTTCCACATTCCAGAACACACTTAAAGATCACGAGTGGATAGGCTTCCCTGGTGGCGCAGTGGTTGAAAGTCCGCCTGCCGATGCAGGGGACACGGGTTCTCGCCCCGGTCCGGGAAGACCCCACATGCCGCGGAGCGGCTAGGCCCGTGAGCAGTGGCCGCTGAGCCTGCGCGTCCGGAGCCTGTGCTCCGCAACGGGAGAGGCCACAGCAGTGAGGGGCCCGCGTACCGCAAAAAAATTAAAAAAGAAAAAGATCACGAGTGGCAAAGGGCCTTGCCCAGAGTCACCCAGAAGTGGGTGTGCCTTCATTTATGCCCCTCCTCCCCTTCATTGGGTTCCCCTGTGTCTTCCCCCGCCTGGATGCTGCCCATCCGGGTCGAAGAAGAAGCCACATTCCCCCCAGTGTCTCCTCTCAACCCTGACTCCTAGCCAGGCTGCCCTCTGGCTAAACTGCCCACCAACCCCTCTCCCATGCCCCACTTTCTGCCAGAGAGGAAGGACATTCCAGTCACCCTCCACACGCGCATACGGGGAGACCAAGAATGCATCCATTCTGCAGTTAACGGGGATCCACAGCATCTTTCCGGAAGTTGAAAGGGAAGATGAATGGCCCAGAACTGAACCTGTGGGAGGGCTCTGTGGGTGGGATAAAAACCAGATGACTCAGGACATCCCCTTAGAGTGCGTCACTTCCTGTCTCGACCTCAGTCTCCTCAGCGAAGCTTGGGGGGGGATTCTGGCCCTGCTGTTCTAAGATTACATTCCTACAAGCTTTGCCTCCCCTCTCCCCCAGTCCTGCCCGGCAACCTCATCCTTCAGGAGAGACTCAGGACTCACGCGAGTTGCACCGGGCCCCGAAGAATCCAGGTTTGCATCGACAGAGGCCTGGTTTCACACATACCTCGTCTTCCCGGCAGACGTCCAGCCCCTCGCAGATGGCTGAAAAACACCCCACCCAGGTTGGAAGGACTGGGGTGCGGCCAGGGGACACTCTGCTCCTTTCACTGACTCCCGGTGGCCTGTCCCCCTCAAGAGCTGTTTCCCCAGGGCTGGGGGGTTGGGTCACGGCATGGACCCTAGCTCTAGGGCTCAGGAGGGCAAACAGACCCCAGGAGGGTAGGAAGGAAGGGTCACTGGGCTCTGTCCTCCCTTCTCCTCCGGTGGGGGGTGCATCCTGGCTACTCACGGGTGGTGCATTCTCGATCATTCTGCCTCCAGCCTGGGCAGCAATGGAGCTCAGCAGAGGGGCTGTGGGGCAGAGAGGGGTCAGCCAGGGGGCAGCCTGGCTCCGCAGGTGGATCACTGTCTCCCTGAGACATGGGATGCTGCCTCAGCCCCATCGGGCAGGCCTGGCCAAGGGTCACAGCCCCCGTGTCCCCGACCCCTTCCCGCTCTGTCCCTGGCCATCCCACCATCTGCCCCCACTACCCACTAGGCTGTCCCCGAGCCCCTCTCGCTTTAGCCCCTCTTTCCTCATGTCCTCCTCCCCCCCATCAAACCCCCAGAAGACCCACCTGCTGGCCATGCAGACGTGCCGCCCATTGGGGTCCAGCTCAGACCCCTGGGTCCCCCGAGTCCAGAGCAGCAGCAGAAGGAACAGGAGCCCCAGCCCCATGGCGGCCAGTGCAGTGGGAGGGCTTGGGTTAGTCTGGCCCCCACAGCTCCCAACCCCCTCCCTGCTTCCTCCCAAGGCTTTTCCTGAGGAAACCAGGCCGGAGGGGCGGGCTGCCATGAGGCACCTCCCTGAGAAGTTGGGCAGGCGCAGAGAGGACCAGACACCAGCGTACAGAAAGGAAAAGGAAGGCCAATGGCGAGGGCTGAGCAGGGGCTTCAGGGTCTGGTCTCAGTCTGGTCGGGGGGCAGGAAGATGAGGCTGTAAGTTACGGGTACTGGGATAGGCGAGGGGGTGAGCCATGGATACCCACTAGGTCACACTCCCCAGTGGAGGTCCACGCTGGGAGAAGCCTCCCCAGGCAGTGACAACCAAAGGGAACTTCCTGGCAGAGCTGGGCAGGGGCAGACCACTGACAGACAGACATGGAGCAGTTTCTGGGTATCACGGGCAGTTGCTTTATTACATTAGCTTAGGCCATCCGTACAAACACCTGGGAGGGAGGTAGTCAACTCTCCATTTCGTGGATGGGGAAACTGAAACTCACAGAAGCAGCACTTTTATCTGGCCCTGGAGGCTTGGCACAGAGATACAGGAAGGAAGGTAGGTTGAGCTCCCCGTCACACCCTGGCTCAGGCCGGGGTTAGAAAAGAGCCTGGGGAGGGCGGGGAAGGAGGGAGCCCTGTCCTCATTTGAGGTCACACGTCCACCCCCAGACAGACTCCGGAGTCAGGCAGGCCTCTGGGGCAGCTGAGACCCCTCATGAAGATACTCATCGAGAGCAGAGCAGGGCCGGTCAGGAGTTGGGGGCTGTCAGGCTGCCCCCAGGCTCCACGGGGGTGGCTGTGGAGCCTCCTCTCCTCCCCGTATTCTCGCTGGTAGCCGCAATGCTGGCCTCGGCCTCAGGGGCCTCTGTTCCACCCTGACACCACAGGCCCAAGCTGGGGGGAGAGCCAAGAGGTGCTGTGAGCCTGGATGCCAGGGAGGTCAAGGATAGGGGCCAAAGGCAGGGGGTGCTGTAAAAAGGGGACTCAAGAGGACGACAGGGCAGCATGAGGCAGGGGGAGGTAAAGGGGCCAACAGAGGAGTGGGAGGGGACGGGCATGCTCAGAGCTCAGGGCGCCTGGGTGAGCCGCAGTGGAGCGGGAAAGGTGGGGTCCCTCCACTCCCACCACATTTGTCCTTCCTCTTCCCCCAACATACAAACTCTGTATTCTGGACTCGGGGGGTGGGGGCTGGAGGTGGTCTCCCTTATCCCTGGAGAGCAGGAGCCATGAGCCATCCTCATCGTCACTGAGGCAGAGGAGGGAGGAGTTGTGAGGGTCATTTGTCAAGGCCCTGAGGGACAGCGGGACTCCAGCTGTGTTCAGCCTTCTGTGCAGCCCCCAGGAGCAGGCAGGGGAGGACAAAGAGACTTCGGGGCCCCAAAGCTAGAGACAAGGAAGAGCAGGGGAGACGGAGGACAACTAGAGGATTCTTTTTCTTTTTGGCTGTGCCCCACGGCGTGCAGGATCTTAGTTCCCCGACAAGGGATCGAACCCGTGCCCCCTGCAGTGGAAGCACGGAGTCTTAACCACTGGACCGCCAGGGAAGCCCCCTCCTGAGGCTTTTTATTTTCTAGCCTGACACACAGCAGGCCCCTGACAAGACTGCAGATACAGCCTTACCCATCTGAGAACGAACAGATATGCAGCCAAGACAAGAAACCGAAAACTGACTGTGGAGAAGCAGAATCAGCAGGTTTCTTCAGCAGAATGTACAGGGAGCACGGCAGGTGGGAGCAGTGCGATCCAGAGAGAAGGGTGCTGGGCTCAGGACGGCAGGCTCAGGGGATGACCAGGCCAGGTTAGGTTCTAGAAGTGACTAAGCTAGGTGACAGGCTCAAGGTGTGACTAGATTGGGGTGACAGGTACAGTCTGAGGTAACAGGCTCAGAAGGTGACCAGGCTCAGTGGGAATGGAGGCGGGGACTTACCTGCTCTCTGCTTCCTCTGGGGTCCCTAACATCTTGGCCTTGATCTTCCTTCGTTGCTTCCTGATAGCCACCTTCATGGCTTCGAGCAGAAGCCCGGGGACCCGGTGGTCTGTGAGCAGCTCCCTACAGAGGAGGGGGAGGGGCAGAGAAAAAGCAGTGGGGATGCCAAGAGTAGGTCTCGTCCCGACCTTAGTTTAGATGTCACCCCTCCTAGGAATACTTCCTTGATGGCTGCTGTGACCCTTTGCAATGGCCCACCCCGTGTGGAAGAAGTTCCAGGAGGGCAGGGGCTTTGCGATTCTCGTCCTCCAGTGCCCAGCACAGTGCCCGGCGCACGACAGGGTGGATATATCGATGACCCAAAGAATGAGGAGGGTGAACCGAGGCCTGGGAACAGGTGCAAGTGGTGCCCCCGAGCCTCCCCACCCCTGTCCTGCGCCCTCACCGCTGGAAGTAGGCCAACTCCTCCTTCAGCAGGAACACATTGGCTTTGAGCTCATTCCTCTCCTGAAGGATCTGTTCAACCTCCTCTCGACTGAAGCCGCACTGCCCTACCTTGTGGGGGCGTCCTGGCGACGGCAGGGCATCCGCCTGCGGAAGGACAGGCTTGGTCAGGGGGGCGCCTCGGTTGGAGAGGGACGCTAGAGGGTGACTGGCAGGGAGACTTGGGAGGCCAGGGCGCTACAATAGATGCCAGACCGGTGCTCTGGCTGAGACTGGGGGCGGGGGCCGGCTGGGGGCGCACACTCGTGCCACCTTCCAACTTCCCGGTGGCCCTAACTACGCAGCACAGCAAACCTTTCCCGAGTGCCGGACCGGTCCCTGACCTCATCCGGCACTCACCCGGTCCTCAGGGGTCCCCGGGGCTCCTGTGCCCGCGGCTGCCGTCTCGGGCTCCTGCCTCTGCTCGCACCCGGGCGCCGCGGCCTGGCCGTGCGCCTGCTCTGGCGCGGGCTCCAAGGTCGCTTCGCGCCGCCGCTCTGATTCGCTCTCGCGGTCCCGCGCGGCGCGCAGCTGGGTTTGTACTGCGGCCAGCTTGTGCCGCAACTCCGCATTCACCAGCAGGAGGCGCTGCAGCTGCTCCTGCAACTGTGGGCGGAGCAAAGGGGGCTGGTGGGCGGGGCGCCGGAGGGCCGGGAAAGCCTCGCCTCCGCACGTCGCCCCGCCCTGCCCTCACCGCCTCAGTCTCCTGGCTGCGCTGCCGCAGGTCACGGTTGTGCGCCCGGAGTTCGTCCCGTTGGCGGTCGGTCACCTCCTTGAGCTGCCGCAGCAGAGCGCGCTCCTCTGAGGAAGGGGCGTTCTCAGCGGCGGCCCGCGGGGAGAGGCCCTGAGCCTCCCCGACCCCGGTAGGCCCGCACTCACCCTGTGGCCCAGAGCGCAACTCTCTGCAGAGGCGCTCGTTCTCCTCCCGCAGCTGCCGCAGCTCGAGTTCGGCCTGCTGCGCGGATACCTGCAGCTGGAGAGGCCGCGCCGTCAGGGCCGGGCCCCACCAGCCCGCGGGCGGCTACGGGAGGGCGCCGTGACTCACCGAGTCCGGGGCGGGCCCCACGGCCGCCTTTTCCAGGAGCTCCAGCGCCTGCACCACCAGCGGCACGAGCCCGGCCGCCGCCTCCGGCCCGAAGCGGCGCGCCAGCTCCTTCAGCTCAGTGCCCAAGGCCCCCGCTAGGTGGTACACGAGCTCCGCAGCAGTTCCCGACCCCGCGGCCACCCGAGGCCCCCAGCAGTGCGCCCCAGGCCCCACCCTCCTGGGCTCCATGTCCCCCGAAGGCGACTAGGGCTGCTACACCCTCCTCCCCACAACTGGGGAAGGAAAAGGCCAACCAGTCCTGGCCCAGGAAGCAGTTTAGGACGGCAGAGGGCGGGGTAGTAATTAAGGGAAAAAGGCTGGGGAAGGAGAGTCTCAGTGCCCTGCTCCCTGTCCTGTTCAAGCCCCCAAGGTCACAGGAAGCAGGACAGCCAACTTCCAGCCAGGTGTCCAGGAGCTGAGGCTCAGGGCTGTAAGTGGTCACTTTCGACAAGCCCTCCCCACAGTGCCCACACCAGGCTCCACCCCTGTGTCTGGAGTCATGGGGCCTGACTTGGCTGCCAACTCTCCGGGCAAGAGGTCAGAGGTAGGAGAGCTGTCACTGGCCTCAACCAGAGGCAGCCGACTGTCCAGCCATGTGCCTGTTTCCAAGACAGATTGAGAGTGACACAAAGCTTAAAGGGCTAGGCTGGGCACCACAGCTGCAGACTGCTCCAAGAGATGTTGGAAAGTGGTGAGTGTTCCCAAGTATTTTGGAGGGAAATTGGCAAATGTCGTCATGGCAGCAGGAGTGTGAAGGCCCAAGTCCCCTTCAGTTCTCTGAGTTTAGAGAATATTTACCCCCATAGCTCCTGAATATCAGGGGGCCTCAAGGATCAGTCCAGCAGCTTGCTGTGAACAAGTCTGGCCTCTGCCACCCTTACACCCAGAATTCGAGCTGTAATTCGAGGGGAAAAAAAAAAACCTCAACAACTCCTATTTATACAAAATTTATTATACTTTGTTCAGAATTACAAGTCACCACGAGGTCAACAACATAAGCACAAAATAGAGGAAAATGGGGCCAAGCTGTTGAATGTCACCAGCTTGTCTGTGAGGGTAAAAGGCTCTAGCCTCTGGGGAGTCTGAAGCAGGAGGTGAGGAGACAACTAGGCATAGAGGTCCTCTCGGTCCGCAGAGTAGACCTCGCCCTCCTGCAGGAGAGCAAAGTTGAGGAAGTGGGAGGGTCTGTGCACCTCGTGGTAGAACTCTTTGGGGTTTGCCAGCTGTAGCTCATACTTCATGTTGGGATCATGCCGAACACCTTGGAGTAGAAGGAAAGGGCCAGTGTTGACAAGGTCCACCTGCCTCACCCTGCTGGGTCCTGGGCCATCTCCAAACCAGAGCCCGGCCCTAAGTGCTAAGGGTGATGGCCTAACCCCAAGCCCACCATCCTGTGTGCCCCGCCACCACCCCACACGCTGCCTCACATACCCATAAAGTTGTAGTTCCACGAGGACTGGGCAGGGACCATAAAGAAGCCAAGGAAGCGGTCTGACAGTAGCATCTGGACCCTCTCGTAGTGCGAGGGTAGGTAGCCCTTGGGGTTGTTGCCCTTGTCTGTGTTCTGGCGGCCCCATTCATAGCCACTGGGGGTCAGCTTGTAGGCTGTCAGGGTGCAGGAGCCTGGTGTGAAGCTGGAAGAGGAATGAGGACAGAGTCAGCACTCAGGCCACCATTCCTGGGCCCTGGCCCGCAATGCCTGCCCCATCGTACTTCCTCCCAAGGCGGCCCAACCCCACCTGCAGGTGATGATAATGGTCTTCTCGCCATCCCAAGATGGGTTGTCAGCCATGATCTTGGCATGGGTGGTGACATCCTGGGGTGACAGCTGGGGGGACTCATTGGGCTGAGTGTGGATCCAACCTAAGGGTTCCATCTCCTATGGGCAGAGCAGTGAAAAGCTATTTAGAGCCCCGTCTGCAGACAGGAATCCCACCCGTGAGAGTAACACCCCTGCTTTCCCTCCACCACCTTGAGAGCAGAAAGCCCCGGTTCTCCTACACCCCCGCTAACCTTGAGGTACTCATGCTGGGGCAGCTGGCCAGGCAGGTGCACAGTCTGGTGAGTGCCCCACTGTGGTACCATCACGATGCAGCGGATCTCCTTCACCTGGGGGTTATCTGGTGGGCTTACCCCATAGAGGTACCCTGCAATCTGGAGACAAGGGGGTCAAGAGCCAAAGAGATTCTTAGTACCAGCCCAGATTTGGGGCTGTCAGCCCTGTGTTTAATTCCCTTCTCCGAGAACAAGGACAGAGTTTCTCAAATGTGGCCAGAATGTCCTGCATCAAAAACGCCTGGGGGTGCTTATTCAAAACGTTAAACACAGACCTCACCTCAGACTTACCAGGGGTGCTTATTCAAAACGTTAAAACACAGACCTCACCTCAGACTTAGCACAGCAGAATCTCAAGCGGGGTCCAGGAATCGGCACTGCTCACACATTCCCCAGTTGATTATTTAAGTATTTAAGTACAGTGTCCATAAACAAATGAGCACACAAGCACAGAGCTCATGCATTTCCACAAACTGAACACATCTATAAAATCAGCACTCAGCAGTACTTTAAATTTTACATTGTCATGAACAAAGTAAGAAAACTTGTGTTCCTATAAACTCACCCAACACAGGATACTAACAATCTTCAAATTCACCAAACTGAGGCCACAAGTTGGTGTTTTATAAAACATGATTCTCCCTGATTACTAGTAAAGTTGACCATCTTTTCATATATTTTCCAACTTCAGTTCCTTTTCTGAACTACCATCATACTCCTTTGCCCATTCTTCTACAGTTATCTTTTATAAAAATCAACTCTGAGAATTCCCTATTCTAGATCCAAACCCACTATATCTTAAGAGTTATGCAAATATTTTCTTCCTGTTTTTAGTTTGTCTTCTGTGGTACCCCTTTGTCACACACAAATTATTAATTTTGATGATGGCTTTGTGTCTTAAGAAGGTTATCCTAACTTTAAGATGATAAATATTTTCTTCTAATATTTTACTACAGTTTAGTATTTTACGTTCAGATTTGTACTCCACCTGTATTTGACTTCTGTTAAGTGCTATGAGGCAGGGATCAAGCCTCCTTTTGCTGACTGTTTCAGTATCATAAGGCACGCTTAATCCCACAGATGAAGTGGGATCCTCAGGTGATACAACACATTTATTAAATACACATGAATCTGTTTCTATATATCCTCTTCCAATAACTTCTAGGCCAAAAATACATCATTTCTCAATTGCCATAGCTTTATAATGTTTTGGTATCTGGTGGGGGCCGAAACCCTCCTCCCTCCCTGTTTTGGCTATCCTTGTATATTTACTCATCTATCAATTTCAAAACCAGCACCTCCAGTTCCAGGAAATCTCAGGTGAGTTTTAGGCACATAAAATGTTTGGCACACACTGTGGCCTAGCTGAACAAACATACTCACTTGGGCCCGAAGGTCAGATATGCAGATAAACTTCTTAAGCACGTTCTTGGGAAGAATATAGGTATAACCAGTCTCCTTGATGTCATCAGATGAAACATAGATGTGATTGGTCCTTAAGTGCAGGTTGGCGGCAGAGATGGCCCTGAAAACAGGTAGGGAATGTTGGCATTTCTCAACTCAAGCACCTCAGGTAGCACCAGAGGCCTTTCCATCCCTACCCCTCTTGCCCCTTATACTACCTGACCCTCCATTCAGTCTTAGATGAGAAAGTCTGGGTCTCATAGTTGCTGGTGGTAGAGGTGATGATTTCGTCACCATGCTTGTTGACAGTACGAGTCTGGGTTGCAGTCAGCTGTGACTGTTCCTTGGTCTGCTTCTCAATCTCAGCTATCTGCTGCCGCTGCTGTGATGGTGCAGAGATCTCCATACCCAGGATGATGTCTCGAATTTCTGATTGTGTCAGTGATGCCACATTCACACTGTGGGGACAGTGTGGGTCACACCACAAGGATCCCTTCCCCTTGGTCACTTACGTCCCAATGGCAAGGTGTAACTTGGTGGGACAGGAGAGCCCATACTTTGACCCCAGATAATCTTCAACTGACACTTGAAGTATGAGGTGGAAATACACTAATACGGATAAGATTTGTCACATCCCAGGCTGGCCCTGTGCCTGTACACCTTTCAGCCATGCTCAAACCTGCTCAGCATCCATACCTCCCACTTCTCCTCAACAAAAAGTGCCCTGGAACTGGAAAACTCTCAAAAACGGAAATCCTAGAACAAGTTCTCAATCACAGTTGATGTGTCTGCACCCTTACTGGGTGAACATTTTTGGGTGCCACAATGACAAGGAAGGAGAGAGAAGGAAGGTGTGTGTGTGTGTTATTAGCTGTGTTATCTGGGGGTCTGGGATGTTAGAACTTCCTGCAATGTATGGACAGTAAGGAAACGCCCTGCTCAAAATGGCAACAGTGCCTCTGCTAAGGAATAGCGCCCAAGTGTCAGCCTGAGCCCTGAGACATGAACACTTCCTATACCATCTGAAGACACTGCCTACCTACCTCTCCTCTATAGGCATCTCTAGGACAATTTCTTGAGAAACTTCTGAGCTTAAAATGTTGCAAAAAACCAAGAAGGCATATACTGAGCCACCCATTTTACCCTTTTTGGATCTCTCATCTGTATCCCCACCACTGCTCACTTGTTTTTCTTGCCATAGTCAGCCAAGATAAGGTCCTTGAGCTGCACCTCCACCTTGATCCACTCCTCGTCAGTCAGAGTGGGCCAGATGTGGTGTGGTTCTGTGATCGTAGTCTTGTCTGGCTTCAGGATGACCTTCGCCCGGTCGTTGTTCACATGCAGGGCACGCAGAATCAGGATGAGGCGGGAGAAAGCCTAGGGAGAGATGTGGCAGCATGGGAGGAGGTCGGCTACTTGATGTTCTTCCCCTCTCCTCCAGCCTATCCTTTCAGGAGACCCAAGGACCCATTTCAAACCCTACGGTGCTCCCCTCACCATGAGTCAACTTGATATGCAGAGTCACTGGCCCATGCACAGGCTGAAGATGTGAAAATGGCCCCATAAGAGGCCTGTGGGACAACCTAAGGCACAGAACCTTCCTGTGACCCCAAACCCACTCCTCTTAGAGTGACCCTCCCTCCTCGTGAGGTGGCTTCATACCGTGTAAGATGAGATAGTCTTGAGCCAGTCATCATAGAGGTTAAAGAGAACCATCTGCGGCTCAGTGGCTTTAAGGATGAGATCCCCAAACTTTTCCACCTTGAGACAAGCCTGGAAGGGGAGCTGGAGCTCTGATCCTTTGATCACAATATTGGGGAAGTCCAGCAAGTGCACCTGAGACAAGATCAAGTCCAAGTTTAGAAACAGAACCAGCAGGTCTCAGGCCTCTTGCCTTCTACCTCATTCACCACCTCTCACCTCCAATGGATCGAGCATGCCTTTCCTGGTGACAATGATCTGCTTGGGCTGCTCCTCCACTGGTAGAGATCGGATCAGGGCAGCCACCTCCTCAGCTGTCTTCCACTTAGCCAACTAAAAAGCAAGAGCGAAGAACATGGAAACTGAGTCTCCACCCTCCCAGGTCAACTAGAACAAAAAATTCTAGTCTTAAAATAATTAGACTATGTTTCTATCACACACTGCTGTTGGATGTTAGGTACTTCAGAGGTATAGAAAAAACGTCCAATGGTCTTGCCCCAAAGGGTGTTTCAACCTCGCTGGCCAGACAAAGCTCACACAATGCCACGAGCTAGTATTTGATTATATACACGCTATGTCAGGGACAAGAGAAATTAAGGCTAAGGTCATAAAAAGCTGCACAAATAAAGAAGTCTTAAGGGATGAGTAAGACAGTGATTAACAGAAGAGAAGAGTTCATTCTAGAAGCAAAGACCTATAAGCAAAGCCACAGAGGTGGAGATGCTCATCAGGGTTTGGGATACCAGGATCCTGGACTGACTGCCGGAGGAAACATGCTACAGAGGAAGAGGAACTGTGGCTGGACAGGTTACAGGCCAACCAGATGTTAAGCACCTAGGAAACCAAAAAGTTAATTCAGCAAAAAGAAAGGGGCTGCCAAAGGCTTTGAGGAGGAGAAGAGATTTGGTGAAAATGACATTTTAAGAGTGCTTGTTCCCTTTAGAAAGATGATTTTTCATAGCCCTCTTCAAGATAGGTTAGAGATGGGAGATTCAAGAAGCAGAGACGCCAGCTTGTAGGTAATGAAGGACCTCAAATATTCTTGGACCTCTTATAGAAGAACACTTCCCAAGTTAAGTAATTCAGGAAAAAAGTTTAAATGAGATGTCCTGAATCTTACAAAGAGAGAAACAGGAGATTCTCTCTCTCATATACACACCCCCCACATACCAAAGACAGGCAGCAAAGTTCTACAGCCTCTCTACCCTTTAACATGCTCACCTGCCCCAAACGCTTCTGTCCAGCCCACACAGATGTGTGAATTATCTTGAGAAACAGCTGCCCTGTGCGTGGGTTGAAGATGAAGATGGCCCCATTGATGGGCTTGGTGGTCAGGTTCCCTTCAAAGGTCTAAGGAATGATTACATCAGTTAGCACAGTCTAGACACAACCAGCCCGCCTTCCTCGCAATATGCACGCACTTGCCCGGCCACCCAAACGCTGCATCGAACAGGCATATAGAGAGCCCCACACCCACACGCTGCATCTAACTCTCACCTTATGGATAGTCACTCTGTAGACATTCGTGTCATCCACAAACCAGATAATCTGGTTGGAAAAGAGTTCACCATAGTTCTGAGAGGACAGATAGGGCTCAGTGGGCTCAGATGAATAAAGCTGCAGCCCTTTACGGATCCGTTCACGTAACACATACAAGGCAGGGTTTGCCTTCATGATCTTGGCCATGGCCTGCTGTATGAGGGGCTTGCTGCCAGGGAACCAGTTTCCATAGGCACTGTGAGGGTGGAAGAGGCAAGAAAGGTTAAGACCAGGCTGGCAGTCCCAGGAACAAGGCAAACTGCGACTCTACAGAGGAAGAAAAGGCTGTTGGTCAGGCTGAGAATGAGTGCCTGCTCATGTACATAGAGGCAGGGAAGAAAGAGTCAGTGACACCAGTGGAGGAAACGGCCAACCTCACCTCACCTGGGCAAACTAAAAAAACACGTGTATATTAAAGTACGGGGCAGGGGGGAGGGATAAATTAGGAGGTTGAGATTAGCATATACATACTACTATATATAAAATAGATAATCAACAAGGACCTACTGTATATAGCACAGGGAACTCTACTCAATACTCTGTAATAATCTATATCAGAAAAATATCCTAAAAACAATAGATATATGTATACATATAACTAAATCACTTTGCTGTACACCTGAAACTAACACAACATTGTAAATCAACTGTACTGCAATGTAAAATAAAAATTAAGGGACTTCCTTCCTGGTGGTTCAGTGGTAAAGAATCCGCCTTACAATGCAGGGGACGCAGGTTCGATCCCTGCTCCAGGAATTAAGATCCCACATGCCACGGCATGTCTTAAGCCCGTGTGCCACAACTACTGAGCTCTCACTCATTCCTTAGACCTTTGAAGGGAACCTGACCACCAAGCCTCTCAATGGGGCCATCTTCATCATCGAACCTCAACTAGAGAGCCTGCGTGCCGCAAACTACAGAGCCCACACGCCACAACTACAGAGCCCACGCACTCTAGAACCTGCGTGCTACAACTAGAGAAAACCTGCACACCACAACTAGAGAGAAGCCCGCGTGCCACAACGAAG
This sequence comes from Neophocaena asiaeorientalis asiaeorientalis, assembly GCF_003031525.2. Taxonomy (NCBI): domain Eukaryota; kingdom Metazoa; phylum Chordata; class Mammalia; order Artiodactyla; family Phocoenidae; genus Neophocaena; species Neophocaena asiaeorientalis. The sequence goes on from NW_020172446.1 coordinate 6,394,349, forward strand.
AGCCCGTGTGCTGTGACTAAGACCCGACGCGCCCAAAAATAAATAATAAATAAAATACAATAAAGTGTGGGACTGATGAAAAATATCAATACATGCTTCTGAGCCTCAACTTACCTATGCAGGTTATAGGCCAGGTCGATGGCAATGAGCACACCTGTGGGCGAAGGGTAGATACTCATGTTGTCTGTGGTGTAGTCCAAGAACTTGGCCCGGGCGTAGCGCTCGATGTCATGGGAATCATAGTCCCCCCAGCGCAACTGGATGTCAATCCAATACTTCTGAGTGGTGGTGCTGTCCATCACATCCCTGAGGGTGGAAAGGGGTCAGGAGTCTAGGCTTCCAGGAAGACACTGGCACAACCAATATCCCCAGAGCCACAAGAACTCTCAATCACTACGTCTAAATCTCAAAACCAACCCCTCTGCCTGTTCCAGATCAGCAAGACCCACCAGAGAATTAGCAGACCTGGCTGAGGGTGTTAACAGAATCAGGGGTAGAACCTGTTACAAATTAGAAAGAAAGGCAACCAGGGACAATTTCTAAAGTAGTGCTGCTAGAATAGTAAAACTAAGCTTCTTAGATGCCTAGGGCTGGGTCATAAGGCACTTACTTAGAGTCTGCCAGCAATGAGGGCCGGGAGACATTCCACTTATAGGAGGCAAAGAGCAGGATATCTGCACAGGAAGAGTTCATCTTATAGGACTTTCGGGGGTGGATTGTCTCCTTTTGTACTGTCTCAATTTCCAGTGCATCCAGTTCCTGATCAAACACCTGGAGGCAAAGGTGGAAAGGTTATGACTGGTTATGGAAGCCCACTTAGAATGCGGGCTTATAGAACTTAAGACAATGTGGCACCTGGGACCACAACAGAAGTCTCATCCTTGGAGCTCTGAGGGTGGATTTCCCATACCCAAAAGAGAGAGCTGACCTGACTTTTCGTGGCATCCTCTCCCCTCAATTCTAGCCCACCTGACACAAGTCCATAACGATGCTCTCGTGGATCTTCTGCCACAAGTGAGCTCGGAAGATCTGGATGAGAGAGATCTTCAGTGTGGGGATCTTGCCGTGCATGAAGATACCTGTCAGGTCCAGCTGCACCTGAAAGCCTACGTATACCTGACAGGAAAAAGAGAGCGACACTAGAGACCGAGAGGTTCTCAGGACATAATTAAGGAAGTAGAAACTCTTGTTTTTAGCTTCCCATCTCCCATGTCTATCAATCACACTCACGTTGGCTCGGTTGATGGTTGGGGACCACCAGAGGGTGAATCTACGATTGGGAATCTGGTTCAATCCTGATCGCTGAGCATTGGTTAGTTTCTTCCACTTCATAGACTCCTCAAAACCACTGGCCTTCTCCCTGGGAAGCAGAAGAGACCAGGTAAAGTGACGTCCTGCCATCCCCCAGAACACTGCTGACCTCCTGGGGTGGCTGTGTGGGAAACACCACAGTAGAACACAAAAGCATATGAGGGATGAGCTCAGAGGGCTGTGACCTGTGAGAGGTCACTGTAAGGGGAGAACAGAATCCTCACCAGAAAAGCCCCTCCCAGGTAGGGAAGTAAGTGCCCTTGAAGAGAGTGTGTTCCAGAATGCCTTCCACACCACCCAGGGCCTGGATCATGTCTGTACGGTAGTTGTTCAGGTTCCAGAGCTTTCCATCATGCCGCTGGTGTGTCCACCAAAAAGGGTTCTGCTTCAAAACCTAGATGGCAAGGTAGGTATGGTGAAGCTTCTGGGTGCCCACTGCTCCAGGTTCCCAGCATGGCCACAGACTCTCCTAATTCAGGGAAAATCTCTCCACTATCCCCTCCACGTACCTGGTACTGCTTAAAGTCAGTTCTGACACGCCAACCCTTATCATAAGCCAGTGTGTGCCGGTCCTTCTGGAAGAGGGTGTTGATTCGAGGAATGCCACGATCCCATGAATCCTCTAGATCTTCTAGGGTCAGTCGTCTGCCAAAGAAAAAAGATCAAAGTTAAAACAAATACTCATATGAAGAGTTCAGCATTCCTCCCTGGCCAAGGATAAACAGGGTCAGACATACAACCTACTTCCTTGACCCCATAAAAATACGGCATGCTCTACTCCTGACCTCCAGGCAGGACTCAAAGGTCACACCACTTAAAAGGACTGCTATGCCCTCCTGGATGCCCACCTGTTCTGCGCAATGGCCTCTTGTCTCTTGAGTGCATACTCAGCCCAGACCCGCTGAGAATCAATGAACTCACTCTCCCAGGGCTGTATGTAGCGATACAAGTTGGGAATCAGCTGGTCTTCTTCATGGCTCATTCCTGAACGAAAGTGTGTGATACCTACATCTGTCTGCTTGGACCACCTGTTTGGGGACACACCAAGATTAGAGAAAAAATAAAAACTGAAAATAAAGAAACATCTCCTTCCCTCAGGGTCTAGCAAGATTTTCAGCCAAGTCCTACCTGAGGTCAGATTGGGGGATGAGCACATGGCCCATTGAGAGCATGCCAAGTCCACCCAACTCCTTAGGGGTGTAGAACACGACAGGGGGGAAGCGACTCGGCATCTTGGAGTTGAGACCAATCTTGATTCGTGTCTGGATCTTGTTCTCACACTTCACCAGCAAGTCCAGGAGCTCCTGGGTGTTCACCACAGCCTCCCGAAAGTATGTCATAAGGCCAATAAGAGCTGTGTTCCACTTATTCACAATCTGAAGATAGTGAAAAAGAAGTAAATTATAGATAAATCATTGCAGGGACAGGGTGTGTGGCTAGGAACCACCAGATACAATTAGTTATATTCTCCCTAGTTCTCAAGAAAGATTTGAGCTCAATGTCATTAGGGAAGTGTGTATAAATCAAAATCACTATGAGATACTACTTAACACCCACTGCAATGGCTATAAGATAGTTACAAGGATGTGGAGAAAATGGAACTCTCATATACTGCTGGTAGGAATATGAAATAGTGCAGCCACATTGAAACAGCCTGGCAGCTCCTCAAAAGGTTAAAGAGAGTTACCATATGACCCAACAATTCTACTCCTAGGTATATACCCAAGAGAAATAAAAACATATGTCCACACAAAAGTATGTACACAAATGTTCACAAAAGCATTATTTGTAATAGCCAAAAAGTAGAAAAAAAACAAATGTCCATCAACTGACAAACAAAATGGTGTACAGCCATATTATGGAATATTATTTAGCCATGAAAAAGACTGAAATACTGATGTATGCTACAACATGGATAAACCTTGTAAACATTATACTAAGTGAAAGAAACCAGACGAAAAAGATCACATACATGATCCATTTATATGAAATGTCCAGAAGAAACAAATCCATACAGACAGGAGGTAGATTAGGGGTGGCCAGAGGACTGGGGCAGGGAGGGACATGGGGAGTGAGTGACTGCTAATGGGTATAGGGTTTCTTTGTGGGGTGATGAAAATGTTCTGGAATTAGTGGTTATGGCTGCACAATTTTATGCATATAATGAAAACCACTGAATTGTATACTTTAAAAGTGTGAATTTCATTTCAATAAAAACATAAAGTTGGGCTTCCCTGGTGGCGCAGGGAAGATCCCACATGCCATGCGGAACAGCCAAAAAATTAAAAAAAAAAAAAGCTGAAAGAATTTCCTTTAAGATCAGAAATGAGACAACGATGCCCACTCTCACCGCTTTTATTCAACACATTATTGAAAGTCCTAGCCACAGCCACCAGACAAGAAAAAGATATTAAAGAAATCCAGGGACTTCCTTGGTGGCGCAGTGGTTAAGAATCTGCCTGCCAATACAGGGGACACAGGTTTGAGCCGTGGTCTGGGAAGATCCGACATGCTGCGGAGCAACTAAGCCCATGTGCCACAACTATTGAGCGTGTGCTCTCCAGAGCCCACGTGCCATAACTACTGAAGCCCCCAGGCCTAGAGTCCGTGCTCCACAACAAGAGAAGCCACTGCAATGAGAAGCCCTCACACAACAACAAATAGTAGCCCCCGCTCGCTGCAACCAGAGAAAGCCCACGCGCAGCAACGAAGACCCAATGCAGCCAAAAATAAATAAATAAATGTATTTTTAAAAAAATTCCTAATTGGAAAAAGTGAAACTGTCACTGTTTGCAGATGACATGATATTATACACAGAAAATTCTAAAGACACCACCAAAAAGCTATCAGAACTCATCAATGAATTCAGTAACATGGCAGGATACAAAATTAATGTAGAGAAATCTATTGCACTTCTGAATACTATCAGAAAGAGAAATTATGAAAACAATCCCGTTTATAATTGCATCAAAAAACCAAACCAAACCAGGGACTTCCCTGGTGGTCCAGTGGTTAAGACTCCATGCTTCCAATGCAAGGGGCACAGGTTCAATCCCGGTTGGGGAACTAAGATCCCACATGCTGCACGGTACGACCATGGGAAAAAAAAAAAATCTAAAAAACAAAAACCAAAAAAACCCAAACCAAACCAAACAACAACTAGGAATAACTCAATCCAAGGAGACAAAAGACCTGTACTTGGAAAACTGTAAGAACTTGGTGAGGGACTTCCCTGGCGGTCCAGTGGTCGACTCCACACTTCCACTGCAGGAGACATGGCTTCGAGTCCTGGTCTGGGAAGATCCCACATGCCACGGAGCAACTAAGCCCGCGAGCCACAACTACTGAGCCCACATGCCACAACTACAGAAGCCCATGTGCCTAGAGCCCATGCTCTGCAACAAGAGAAGCCACCACAATGAGAAGCCCATGCACCACAATGAAGAGCAGCCCCCCACTCGCCGCAACTAGAGAAAGCCCGTGAGCAGCAACAAAGACCCAACACAGCGAAAAATACATTAAAAAAAAAAAAAAGAATATTGTTAAAATGACCACACCCTCAAGTCCATCTACAAATTCAATGGAATCCCTATCAAAATAGCAAAGACATTTTTCACAGAACTAGAACCAATAATTTTAATATTTGTATGGAAACACAAAAGACCCTGAAGAGCCAAAACAATCCTGATAAAGAACAAAGTAGAAAGTATCACACCTCCTGATTTCAAACTATATTACAAAGCTACGGTACTCAAACAGTACAGTAGTGGCACAAAAACAAACCCATAGGTCAATGGATCAGAATAGAGAGCCCAGAAATAAACCCATGCTGTTATGGTCAATTAATCTACAACAAAGAAAGCAAGAATATACACTGGGGAAAAGACAGTTTCTTCAATACACGGTGCTGGGAAAACTGGACAGCTAATGCAAAAGAATCAAACTGGACTTTCTCACAACATACACAAAAAATAAAGGCAAAATGGATTGAAGACTTAAATGTAAGACCTGAAACTATAAAACTCCTAGAAGAGGGACCTCCCTGGTGGCGCAGTGGTTAAGAATCTGCCTGCCAATGCAGAGAACACAGGTTCGAGCCCCAGTCCAGGAAGATCCCACATGCCGCGGAGCAACTAAGCCCATGCACCACAACTACTCAGCCTGCACTCTTGAGCCCACGAGCCACAACTACTGAAGCCTGCATGCCGAGAGCCTGTGCTCTGCAACAAGAAGCCCGTGCACTGCAATGAAGAGTGGCCCCCGCTCACAACTAGAGAAAGCACGCAGCAATGAAGACCCAACGCAGCCAAAAATAAAATAAATAAATTTATTAAAAAAACCCAAAAACTCCTAGAAGAAAACACAGGCAGTACTCTTTGACCTTAGTCTTAGGAATACTTTTTTGGGTATGTCTCCTCAGGCAAGGGAAACAAAAAACTAAGATATGGGGGAAAAAATAAATAAATAAAAAGAAAAAAAAAGAAAACAAAACAAAACAAAACAAAAAACAAACGGGGCTTCCCTGGTAGTGCAGTGGTTGAGAGTCCACCTGCCGATGCAGTGGACACGGGTTTGTGCCCCGGTCCGGGAAGATCCCACATGACGCGGAGCGGCTGGGCCCGTGAGCCATGGCCGCTGAGCCTGCGCGTCTGGAGCCTATGCTCCGCAACGGGAGAGGCCACAACAGTGAGAGGCCCGCGTAAAAAGGTTTTGCACAGGGGCTTCCCTGGTGGCGCAGTGGTTAAGAATCCGCCTGTCAATGCAGGGAACGCAGGTTTGACCCCTGGTCCAGGAGGATCCCACATGCTGCGGAGCAACTAAGCCCGTGTGCCACAACTACTGGGCCTGTGCTCTACAGCCCACGAGCCACAACTACTGAAGCCCGCACACCTAGAGCCCATGCTCCTCAACAAGAGAAGCCACTGCAGTGAGAAGCCTGCACACCTCAACGAAGAGTAGCCCCCGCTGGACGCAACTAGAGAAAGACCTCACGCAGCAACAAAGACGCAACACAGCCAAAAATAAATAAATAAATAAAAGCTTTTGCACAGCAAAAGAAATTATCAACAAAATGGAAAGAAAGCTCACTGAACAGGAGGTGATATTTACAAATGATGTATCTGATAAGGGGTTAATATGCAAAATACTGGGTTGGCCAAAAAGTTCGTTAAGGTTTTTCCATAACATCTTATGAACGAACTTTTTTGGCCAACCCAATACAAAGAACTCATACAACTTAACATAAAAAAAAAAAACAAAACCTGATTTAAAATGTCTATTCGGCAGAGGAGCTGAAGAGACATTTTTCCAGAGAAGATATAAAGATGTACAATAGACACATGAAAAGATGCTCAACATCACTAATCATAAAGGAAATGCAAATCAAAACCACAACGAGATGTCTCCTCACACTTGCCAGAATGGCTATTTTCAAAAAGACAAGTAACAAGCGTTGACAAGGATGTGGAGAACAGGGAACCCTCATGTACTACCGTACTACTGATGGGAATGTAAAGTGGTGCAGACACTATAAAGAACAGTATGGAAGTTCCTCAAAAAATTAAAAATAGAACCACCATACAATCTAGCAATTCTACTCCTGGGTATTTATCTGAAGAAAACAAAAACACTAATTCGAAAAGATATGTGCATCCCCATGTTCACTGCAGCATTATTTGAAATAGCCAATATATGGAAGCAACTTAAATGTCTATTGATAGGTAAATGGATAAAGGAGATGGTATGTATACACACACACACAGAAATATTACTCAGGCATAAAAAAGAATGAAATCTTGCCACCTGCAACAACACAGATACTTGGAAGGGTGGGGGAATGAGTGAAATAGTTGAGGGAGACTAAGAGGTACAAACTTCCAGTTATAAAATAAGTAAGTCACGGGGATGTAATGTACAGTATAGGGAATATTATAATTTTGTGTGGTGACAGGTAGTAACTAGACTTATCCTGGTGATCATTTTGTAATGTGTAAAAAGAGCAAATCACTATATTGTTTACCTGAAACTAACATAATATTGTAAGTCAGTCATACTTCAAAAAAAAGAGAAAGAGATCTGCAAGTTCCCTGGTGGCCTAGTCGTTAGGATTCTGGGCTTTCACTGCTGTGGCGCCAGTTAATCTCTGGTCAGGGAACTGAGATACTGCAAAAGCTGCACAGCGCAACCAAAAAAAAAAAAAGAGAGAGAGAGAGAGAGATCTCTGAAGACCCATGAAGGGATCCATTTGCAGGCTATAAAACTCCGAGGTCGTGCTTGCTTCGGCAGCACATATACTAAAACTGGAACGATACAGAGACGATTAACATGGCCCCCGTGCAAGGATAGCACGCAAATTCATGAAGCATTTCATATTTTTTTGTTATACAGCAGCAACTAACACAACAATGTAAAGCAATTATACTCCAATAAAGATGTTAAAAAAACAAACAAACAAACAAACAAACCTCCGAGGTCAAAGAAAGAACCACCACCAGACCAGTAAGCTGAACAAGTCCCACAGCTCACATAAGGTTGACAACAGTTTGTGTTCCCGCCAGCCATACAGAGACTTCATAATAAATGGGAGTTAGGTATAGTCCATAAAAAGTTATCAACTTAGTAGTGGAGATAAATTAGCCCCAGAAGAAAGGGTGCTCTGGATTCACTGTAACTAAGAAGCTTAAAATTAAAAGCAAGCCTCAAAAGGATCAAACTAAACCACAAGTTACTGAACTGTACACCAGAACACAACCCAACACTCTTTAAAGGAATATAACAAAATCCATAAATCAATATAAATTACACAATTTCTAGCATCCAATCAAATACTGGATGCATACAAAGAAGTAGGAATAAATTACCCAGAAACAAGAAAAATCAATCAGTACAAACAGACCTGGAAACAACAGATGATGGAATTAGTAGACAAAGATCTTACAACAGCTATTGAACGTTTTATAATTATGCTTGAGTATATAAAGAAAAACATGAACATAATGAGGAAAGAAACAGAAGATGTTAAAGACCCAAATGAAACTTTTAGAGATAAAAATTACAATATCTGAAATTTTAAAATGTACAGATGGGATTAACAACATTGTAAAGCTGCAGAAAAAATAATGAAGGCAAAATAAACACCTTTTCTGACAAAGAAAAGCAGAGTGTATTCACTGCCAGTACACCTTTACTACAAGAAATGTTAACGGAAATTCTTTAAGCAGAAGGAAAACAATACCAGATGGAAACCTGGACCTACATAAAGTAATGGAGAACACCAGAAATAGTAAGTATGTGGGTAAAATGTAAAAGACATTTTTCTTTCATTTTGTAATTTCTGTAAAAGATAAAAAGGCTGTTTAAAGCCAAAACAGTAGCAAAGTATCACTGTGTTTATATACAGGTACAGTTAAAACATATAACAAAAACACTACAGGGACTTCCCTGGCCATACAGTGGTTAAGACTTCTCACTTCCATTGCAGGGGGCACGGGTTTGATCCCTGGTCAGGGAACTAAGATCCTGCATGCCGTGGGGCGTGGCCAAAAAAACAAAAACAAAAAAACACAAACACTACAAAAAATGAGGAGGAAAATGAAAGTACATTATTGAAAGGTTCTCGTACAATATGTAACGTGATACTAGACTAGTGGTCACAGTAAGTCAGAGATGTATACTGTAAACCCTAGAGCAACCAATAAAAAACAAAGAAGTGTAGTTAATAAGCGAAGTGTGGAGATAAATTAAAATCATACCAAAACCCCACTCAATCCAAAAGAAGGCAGGAAAATGAGTTACTCAGTTTTCCTGGGTCTCTCCCACATATATATGTTATGAAACTTTCGTTTGATTTTCTCCTGTTTAAAAAATAAATTAAAAAGAAGGCAGGAAAAGAGGAAAAAAGCTGAATAAAGAACAAAGGATGAGACGGCAGATTTAAACTCAACGACATTAACAGTCATATTAAACTTAATTGGAGTGTTTAGACTATTTGTAAGGCAAAGATTGTTAAACTGAATTTAAAAAGCAAGAACCAATTAAATGCAATCTATAAGAAGTTAACTTTAATTATAACGACACAGATTAAAAGTATAAGGATGGAAAAAGACATCCATGCACACACAAAACAAAGCTAGAGGGGCACTACTGATATCAGACAAAGTAGACTTCAGAACAGAGAATATTACAAGGAATAAAGAGGAATATTTCATGATGATAAAGGAGTCAATTCATCAAGAAGATATAGTAATTCTAAATATAGTACATACTTAAGGACTTCCCTGGTGGCACAGTGGATAAGAATCTGCCTGCCAATGCAGAGGACACGGGTTTGATCCCTGGTCCGGGAAGATCCCACGTGCCATGGAGCAACTAAGCCCGTGCACCACAACTACTGAGCCCGCATGCCACAACTAAAGCCCGCAGGCCTAGAGCCCATGCTCCACAACAAGAGAAGCCACTGTGAGGAGAAGCCTGTGCACGGCAACGAAGAGCAACCCCACTCGCTGCAACCAGAGAAAGCCCACGCACAGCAACAAAACCCAACGCAGCAAAAAATAAAATTAAATCTTTAAAATAATAAATATATTATATACCTAATAACAGAGCTTCAAAATATATGAAGCAAAATATCATGGAACTGTTTAAGCATAAGATTAAAAAAAAAATTAAATAATTATGCCCAACAGTATGAACAATACATATTTCTTGCTGGGGTGTCAACAGAGTTGCTTCTATCTATTGAAATGTCTATGTGTGCATCAGTTGTAAAGTTCATTTCTAATTCTAGCTGTCTCTTCAGGTACAACGATACAGCATTCCACCTGGCACAACTCCTTGGTCATCACCCATATGCAGGTTCTTGGACAAAAAGTTTGTCAGTTTGCATTTTGGTCTCAATGAGATGGCTCCCTACTCCCCTAAGCCTGCTAATCTCCTGATGACTCTTTCTTGGTTTTCCACCTGTAAGCCAAGCCAATTATGCTTTGCCCAACTTTGACTAAATATTTAAAAGCTACCAGAGCAGTCTGAACTTCAGACATTCTTCTGTGCTCAAAAAAGATATAAATTTCTGAAAAAATGTCATGTGTCTTTATGTTATAAGCTTGGATGTCTTTAACAAAGTGAATGGTGTCTCTAAAGCCAAAATAAAAAGAGGAACCTGAAAAGGGAAATAAATCCACGACTTATGACAATCTTCTCTCAGTAACTGATAGAAATAGACATAAGAAAAAAAAAGACATAGAAGGACTTGAACAACACAATCACTTGGCTAAACCTAAATGACATTTGTAAAACCCAACAAAGCAGAATACAGATTCTTTCTCAAGTACACGCCAAGGCAGTCACTATATATGCTAAACCATAAAACAAGTCTAAATACACTTGAGAAAACTAAGATCATAAAGAGTGTTTTCTGACCATAATGGAATTAAACTAGATACTAATAAAAGAAAAACACCTGGAAAACCCCTCAAATAATATTTGAAAATTAAACAACATACTTCTAAGTAACCTATGGGTAAAATAAGAACTCATAAGAGAGGGACTTCCCTGGTTGTCCAGTCGCTAAGACTCCACGCTCCCAGTGCAGGGGGCCCGGGTTTGATCCCTTGTCAGGGAACTAGACCTCACATTCATGCCGCAACTAAGAGTTCGCATGCTGCAACTGAAAGATCCTCCATGCCATGACTGAAGACCCTGCGTGCCGTAACTAAGACCTGATGCAGCCAAATAAATAAATAAATTTTAAAAATACATATATAATTTGAGTAAAAAAAAACAAAACGACAAAAAAAGAACTCACAAGGGAAATTAGAAAACATTTTTAACTGAATGAAAATGAAAACCTAACAAAATTTGAGGGATACAGGGCTTCCCTGGTGGCACAGTGGTTAAGCATCCACCTGTCAATGCAGGGGACATGGGTTTGAGCCCTGGTCCAGGAATATCCCACATGCCACGGAGCAACTAAGCCCCTGTGCCACAACTACTGAGGCTGCGCTCCGGAACCCACGAGCCACAACTACTGAACCCCCGTACCACAACTACTGAAGCTCGCATGCCTAGATCCTGTGCTCCGCAACGAGAGAAGCCACCGCAATGAGAAACCTGGGAACCTCAATGAAGAGTAGCCCCCACTCGCCGCAACTAGAAAAAGCCGGCACGCAGCAACGATGACCCAACACAGGCAAAAATAAATAAATAAAAAATAAATTAATTAAAAAAAAAAAACTTGAGGGATGCAGCTAAAGCAGTGCTTTTATTAAAAGGAGATTTTTCAGCACTGAATATTTCTATTAAAATTAAAGGTCCAGAACTGTCATCATCTAGCCTTTTACCTTAACAAACTAGAAAACTAACAGCAAATTAAACCCAAAGTAAGCAAAAGAGCAGAATCGATGAAATAGAAAAGAGAAAAATAAAAATCAATGAAACTGGGCTTCCCTGGTGGCGGTTGAGAATCCGTCTGCCAATGCAGGGGACACGGGTTCGAGCCCTGGTCCGGGAAGATCCCACATGTCGCAGAGCAACTAAACCCATGCGTCACAACTACTGAGGCCCACGTACCTAGAGCCCGTGGTCCGCAACAAGAGAAGCCCGCACACCGCAATGAAGAGTAGCCCCCATTCACTGCAACTAGAGAAAGCCCACGCGCAGCAACAAAGACCCAACGCAGCCAAAAATAAATTAATTAAATTAAAAAAAAAAATCAGTGAAACCAAAAGATCAATCTTTTTTTTTTTTTTTCGCTACGCGGGCCTCTCACTGTTGCGGCCTCTCCCGCTGCGGAGCACAGGCTCCAGACGCGCAGGCTCAGCAGCCATGGCTCACGGGCCCAGCCGCTCCGCGGCATGTGGGATCTTCCCAGATTGGGGCACGAACCCACGTCCCCTGCATCGGCAGGCGGACTCTCAACCACTGTGCCACCAGGGAAGCCCAAAGATCAATCTTTGAAAAAGAGAGCAACTACAAAATACCAAACGATATAATCAACACTTTAAGGTAAGGAATACTTTTGCTACGCAATTCTTGAAGTGAAAGCCCACACTGGCTGGAGTTATCACAGGAATTAGCCTTGAGCAAATAGTTTTCAGACAGGCAGGATGAAGTGACTCCTGGATGAGGTAACAGCCTGAATCAAATCACAAAAGCAAAACTGAGCATCTAGCTTGTGCTCAGGATGAGACAACCAAGGCAACAGACCTATAGCAACGAGAGCGGAGAGCTGGGGACCAGAATGGGCTAGATCTGGGAACAAAGCAAATAGACTTCAGTAAGACAACTCCGAGTCTTAGTAAGTTCTCTGACTGTATTTGGTCCTTTGAATCACAAGCTGCATGGTTTGTATCACAGAACACTCCAGTTCTGCTGCAGTTACCGGTGCTTTATTCCCATTAGGGAGTAAGTATGAATTCCCAAGGAGTTATCACATTCCTTTAAGAATAGCAGAAGTTCCTGGGGATGAGGGGAGGCAAGAAAGATAATAATACTGAGTGATTCCATGTACTAGGTACCATGGTAAGAACTTCACACATACTAAGTCTTCATAAAAAAAACAAATTCAATTCACATAACCTGCCCATCATGGCACATGACCAACTTGGATGGGAATGTGGAAAATAAAACTGATGTTAGTCATTAATCATTAGAGAAATGCAAATCAAAACTACAATGAGATATCATCTCACACCAGTCAGAATGGCCATCATCAAAAAATCTAGAAACAATAAATGCTGGAGAGGGTGTGGAGAAAAGGGGACACTCTTGCACTGCTGGTGGGAATGTGAATTGGTTCAGCCACTGTGGAGAACAGTATGGAGGTTCCTTAAAAAACTACAAATAGAATTACCATATGACCCAGCAATCCCACTACTTGGCATATACCCTGAGAAAACCAAAATTCAAAAAGAGTCATGTACCAAAATGTTCATTGCAGCTCTATTTACAATAGCCAGGACATGGAAACAACCTAAGCGCCCATCATCGGATGAATGGATAAAGAAGATGTGGCACATATACACAATGGAATATTACTCAGCCTTAAAAAGAAATGAAATTGAGCTATTTGTAATGAGATGGATAGAACTAGAGTCTGTCATACAGAGTGAAGTAAGTCAGAAAGAAAAAGACAAATACCGTATGCTAACACATATATATGGAATTTAAGGGAAAAAAATGTCATGAAGAACCTAGGGGTAAGATAGGAATAAAGACGCAGACCTACTGGAGAACGGACTTGAGGATATGGGGAGGGGGAAGGGTGAGTTTTGACAGGGCGAGAGAGAGTCATGGACATATACACACTAACAAACGTAGTAAGGTAGATAGCTGGGGGGAAGCAGCCGCAAGGCACAGGGATATTAGCTCGGTGCTTTGTGACAGCCTGGAAGGGTGGGATGGGGAGAGTGGGAGGGAGGGAGACGCAAGAGGGAAGACATATGGGGTCATATGTATATGTATAGCTGATTCACTTTGTTATAAAGCAGAAACTAACACACCATTGTAAAGCAATTATACCCCAATAAAGATGTTTAAAAAATAAAAAAAAAAAAAACTGATGTTAGGAAAAAAAAAACAAAAAAAAAAAACTGATGTTAGGATGATGGGATTCTGGGTGTTTTCTGGGTTCTGTTAGTATTTAATTTCTTTTTACTATAAGTGAAAACGTAACTGGTAAAAAATTAATGGGAACTTTTACTGTGTCCTTTTGAACCATGGTACATTAGACAACAAATGTTTTCCATCTAAAACTAAACACATAGCTGGGGCAGGGGAGATGAACAGGCAGAGAACAGAGGACTTTTAGGGCAGCAAAGATACTCTCTATGATATTTTAATGATGGATATGTGTTCTTATACATCTGCCTAAACCCACAGAATATATACCACGAAGAGTGAACCCTAAGGTAAACTAAGGACTTTGGGTGGTTATGATGTGTCGATGTAGGCTCAACCTTGGTAAAAAAAAAGGTACCACTCTGGTGAGTCATGTTGATAATGGAGGAGGCTCTGCACATGTGGGGGCAGGGGTTAATGGGAAATCTCTGTGCCTTCCTCTCAATTTTATTATAAATCTAAAAGTGCTCTAAAAAAACAGTTTTCAAAAAATACATAATGTAAAATAAAAGTCAAAACAAAACAAGAACAGAGAAATACATCTACTGCCAGGCAAAGATGTTCTTTTCCTCTTGGCTTTAGACTTTAAGTCATCTACACATGCTTAAAGGGATTCCCTGGTGAAGGACAGAGAGAATGCTGTTTGTGGGAAGACAGGGAACTCAGCAGGAAGGTGGCCTTATGGTCCTTCATAAGCTAAAGCTAAGTAGGCTGCACCTTGTAAGTCATATGATCTAATGTGGTGCATTTCTATTTTCCTTCTGTTATTCCTGGCCCATATCAAAGTCTTGTTTAAATGTTCCAGTCTTATTTCATAGCTACTACTAGGACTGAAGGAGTCCTGGCTCGAAGCCTGGGCTACTGCACTGCATGTACATAAAGCAAGAATGGGGGTAGCACCTAAAGTGCCCCCATCAGTAATAACTACAAGTGAGTCTGGGGGGAAGGACAAGAATAGTGCCATAAGGTCCAGCCACCTCTAGTCCTACTGGAGATTTCCCTTCTATTATCAACCTTGGAGGACCAAGAAATTTTATTACAAGAACTGCTTTACCTTAACACACCTCAGGAAACAAATTCCAATACTGTACTATCTGATCATAATCTCTGAGATGCCTCTAATCAATGACAGCAAACATTTATTACAAAATCTGTTGAGTAATATAGCTTATTATAAGCATCATTTCTCGCAAAAGCTCTCTGAGCTAGCTAGCATATCAGTACCCCCATTTTATGGATGAGAGAACTAAGGCCCAGAGTGGGTGAGTGACTTAACCCAGACCCCAAGAGTAATGTGGTAGAGCTATGACTAAACCTAGTCTGACTCCAGAACCCACTACTCTAAGGACTATATTTAACTGCCTACCTGACCTCTGACAGTCCTCCTTTACTCAGGCTCTTACCTCTCACACATATATTCCTTTGATCCCTGTATTTTTTCCCGAGGCCACTGGCCTCTTCTGGTCTCTTCCTTCTCTCCCTCCCAATATCCAGGATTCCAATAGGGGCCAGCACCCTTAATTCCCCTGCATCCAACCCCTTACCACTCCACAACAGCCCTCTGGCAAAACCCTAGTCCTAAATCAGCACTACAATCTATCCACCTTCTCCAGCCCGTTGCTGAGAGCTTGAGAAGCTGAGAAGTTCTGGGAAGAGCCCACACTCACTCACAGTTGTCTTCACTCTCTTAAAGCCCTCAGTGCAGTTTCTTCAACAATTGAATCCCACCCTCACCACTGTGCTCAAGTCCAGCACCCCCTGCCCCTCACTCCAGCCCAGGTGAAGCTGAAAAATGCAAGGTTTGTTATAACTTCCCACTAAACTTATCTATATTCACAACTATGCAGACCTCTTTCTACTAGGTTCAGAGGATGCTTCCCTCTGTTTTCCCTTTACTCTATCCCTGCGGAGCAGACACCGTTCCATCACCTACCAGGATTCTCTGCTGCACTCTGAACTGCTACTGGCTCCTTACTGTACACATACTCCCATCACTCCCATTTTAAAATACCTGCCTTGACTTCTATCTCCCTCTAGGTGGCGTCTAATGTCCCTCCTCCTCCTCCTGCTCTGGCAAACTGACAGTCCTTGCCATCTCCACTCCCTCACTTCCCATAAAGCCTCACCCACTGCAATCTGGCATTTATCCCCATATTCCTGAAACAGCTCTTGCTAAGGTCATCCATGACATCCTGACTGCCAAATCCAATGGATACTTCGGGCCTTATCTGACTGAAACACACTTAGGCAACTGACACTGTTAAGTGCCCATCCCAATTCCTGACAGGCTTGGCATCCATGGCCCGGCGCTCTCCCAGTCTGGCCGTGCTGCTCAGTGTTCCCTATGGTTCCAAACTCACCCCTCTGCTCTTCTTGCTCCTTACAATTTCCCCAGATAATCTTGCTCACTCTTGAGTTTTCAACCATCTCCTTTATATTGACAGACTCCTAAATCTATATTTGCAACCCAGACACCTTCCCCAAGCTTCAGATTCCAAAGTTATCTCCACTTGGACATCCTATAGGAACCTCTAAGTTGCCCCTAGTCGCTCTTACTTTCTCACCTCGTTTCTCTCCCTGGAGCTTCAAACTCATAATGCTTTTCATCAAATCTAAGAGGTATCACTAAATACACACACACATACATGTATTTTGGAACTGAAGAAATACGATATAAATAAGTGTCTGCTGGAACCTCTATGTGCATGTTCTCAGGAACGTCAAACTTTTTATATCCTAAACTAAGTTCATTTATCTTCTCTCCTAAACCTGCTCTTCTTTCTGTAGTCTTCCAGTTGATGGCACCAACATTCACCTAGCCACCCATGCCAAAAACTGAATGTTATTTTGACTTCCTTTCCCTCTGGCATTTCACCAAAATGAAGCTCTGCTGACTGTACCTACTATTTATCCAATCTGTTCCCCTCTGCGTACGTTCACGGTTCTCATCATCTCTATCTGGACTTCAGCAGTAGTCCCCAAACCTCATCTTTCCTCCTCCTCTTCTGAATCCATCTTCCCCACAGCTGCACGAGTGAACCACCTAACACGAAACGGAAATCTGAAAAAGTCACTCCCATGCTCAAGACCCTTATGGAATTTTATTTTTGGCCACGCCATGCGGCACGCGGGATCTTAGTTCCCCAACCAGGGATCAAACCTGTGTCCCCTGAATTGGGAGCCCAGAGTCTTAACCACTGGACTGCCAGGGAAGTCCCCTGGGACTCTTATGGGATTCTTAACAAGGCAGGTGATGCCCTCCATGATCTAGCTCTGCTTACCTATCCAGCCTCCATCTCCTCCACAGTTTTATTGTTGTAAACCCAAACTTTTTATGGCCTCACATGTACCACGCTGGCTACCTCTTCATACCTCTGGCTGAAAGAATGCTCTCCCTCACCTGCCTCTCACATGTTATTTCCTTCAGGAAGTCTTTCTCTCTTCCTCTCCCAGACTGGGCTACAGTCATGAACCTGAGGATTCTCAAAGATTCCCAAGTAACACAAGAGCTCTATAAACACATTGTACTGTAGTTCTCTTGACTATGCACTGTCTCTCCAACTAGGTAGTGAGCTCTTGGAAGGCAGAGACTGTATGTCACATGTAGTGTGTGTGTAACGCCTTGAACACAGTGGCTATCAACAAACACAAATGGAATGAATGAGTTACACAATTCCTGTTATCTGACTCTTGGACGATATAAACCAACCTAAAAAGACAAAACACTTTTTCCCTGCACTATACTAAAAAAAAAAAAAAAAAAAAAAGTACCATGAGAGACTTCAGGTAAGGAATATTAAGATAAAAAAAAAATGTGTCCTTGGGCTTCCCTGGTGGCGCAGTGGTTGAGAGTCCTCCTGCCGATGCAGGGGACACGGGTTCGTGCCCCGGTCCGGGAAGATTCCACATGCCGTGGAGCAGCTGGGCCCATGAGCCATGGCTGCTGAGCCTGCACGTCCGGAGCCTGTGCTCCGCAACGGGAGAAGCCACAGCAGTGACAGGCCCGCGTACCGCAAAATATAGTATCCTTAACAGAACTATTACTAAAAAATTGGAAACCTTCTTTATATGCTGCATATTTAAAGGGATATGAAGGCCAGAAGGAGAGAAAATGTTACAACTAAGAGTTATTCTAAGAGAAACCAGGATGACGCGATTTTTTTTTAATCCACGGAGGCATTTTATTTCTATGTATATATAACGTTCCTAGAAAATGAATACTCCCTGTGTGTTTTTATGTCTTGCTTCTTTGTGGTCCACAATGCCAGCTGAGTTGTCAGTACAATGAAACCAAACTGATGGAGCAAGAGCAGAATATTCTGCTATTTTTCTAGATCTTTGAGTTGCACAGCAAATCTGGGGCTGATCACTTCACTTGTTTAACTTGCCTGTGAAATTCACAGTTTTGCCCGCTCTGTGATCATCAATGATTTCAAATTCACCAGTGTAACCCTGCCTCATTATTACAGTTAGAAACTGGACAGTGACTCTGGAACACAACCTAATAACAACCTAGCACTTCCCTCTCTTTTTGGCATTACTGATGCCCTTGAGAGTATCAGCCAGGACATTCATGTGCACCATTAGTGGAACGGGAAGGCAGCAGAAAAGAGCAAGGCGACTTTTTAAACCTTGCAGAAACTTAAGCACACACAGTTAACAAATCCTCAGATTACTCTTTTTCAATTCCAGCTGCCTTCGTCTGGGCCTTTGGAAACAAGCGAAGGGGACATAAACACTGAGATACAGCTCATTATACTTGCTTCTTAACATGCACATTACGTTACGGGTCAAAAGATGAACTGTATGACCTGGAAAACAAGTCTGGGGACAATGCAAAAATGGGGCTTTCTGTTCAAATTTAAAAATCCAATTTCTACCCTGACCTTAACTTAGAATCATCACAACTACACAGAAGTAGGCTATAGATTTCCTACAGGGAATTCTCAGGAAACAACTGTGAGGTGATGTGACACTCTAAGCTGCTGTACCGTAAAGCATGGAGACTAGTACACTGGACACAGTTGGGAAAAAAGGAGAGCAAAGGAGGGAAGAGCTGAAAGGGATGTGAGACAGACAAAGGACACTACTGCTGTATGTACCTTGGTGAAGGTGGTGGAGCCAGAGGCCATCAGAATTTGACGCACACGGTTGTGGAAGCGCTGCATTGACTCATCATCCACACGCAGGAAACACTGAGCTGTTCGCTCCTTAGTAACCTAAACCATAAGGTCAAGGTTAACTATCTCTGGAACTGCCACAGGAACAAGAACCACCACTGAGCCCTACCCTCCCAACAGAGCTCAACCAACTGACACTGAAAAGGTGTGCAGTATGCCTCACCCCACCTACGCAGGACGTACAGGCATGGTAATGCTACTCCTACTACCCCCTGGTCCCGCTCCAGGCTGTACCTCATTCTGTAGGTTCCAGACCCCATCCTTGTGGGTGAACTCCTCATAGCTGGTGCGGCATTTAGGCAGGATGCGGCACTCAAAACCACACATGTTGAACAGCAGGTTGGGGTTGTCCTTACTGTACACGGACACGAAGCTGTTCTCCCACTGAACTGTAGTCACTGAGCGTGGCAGACGGTTCTTGATGTCCCAGAACACTGCCCGACCCCTGCCCACAGAGAACATAGGGTCACGTCAGTCTCCTAGAAGGAACTTCCCTTCAAAGGCCAGACTGATGATATCCCAACAGAGTACACCCTCCCACCCAGGACACCACCTTATAAATTCCCTCTAATTGTCCTCTGGGTCCCTCAGGTTGATTCCAGCTCCCACTGCCCCAATTTAGACTCACAAGTTGACATCATGCTTCATGAGGCGCATGCGGGCGTCTCGGGGCCAGCATTTCTTGTTATTATAGCCAACGATGTTTTCATTGTTGGGGTCAGGGTGCTCTGTCAGGTAACGCTGGATCAGGTCCCGAGCCTCATCTGCTGTGAACCTACACCAGACAAGGTGCGACGCTGAGGGCCAAGCACACTGCGACCTCACGAGGCCTACAGCTCCGCAGACGGGGGCCACCCCCAACCTGCACCCTACTCACAGGACTTCATCCCATTTTAGAGCCCCAACCCAGCAGCAAGTCAACTAAGCTACAAGAGCTGCTTCCAGAAGCTGGGCATGTACCTCAACACCCTGCAAGGATAACAATCCAGGCAAGGCCTCACCTGAAAAAAATATGGATGCGATCGATGTATCTGCAGAAAAGACGGATGGGGTGGGCAGCCTCAGTGGCTATGTCTTGGAAACTGAGAAAATCGTTTGGCATCTGAGGGGGACCAGCCATCTCACTGGCCCGGTGCAATCCCAACACAAGCAAATCCATAACCAAGCCATAGTACTGTACGATGAATGAGGCAAACTGCAGGCCTCTAATGATCCCATATGAATTCGTATGGTTCATGTCCTAGAAGGAAAGACAACTCTTGATCATGGCCGAGTCCCAGGCTTCTCGGGGCCCATCCTCTTTTGCCCTCCCCACGGCAAACCCCAACTCAGTGGGCCAGACAACCACCCCTCCCCCAATTCCTTGCCACCCTGCCCCCAAGACACACCTTGTAGTTGATGACGACGTTGTTCTTGGCTGTCATGTAGTCGGCTATGTTGTGGTCCACGATGAGGCGCAGCAGCCGATTAAGCAGGGTCAAATCTATCTTCTCATACATCTTCTCAAACCGGGACTCCAGCATGACGTTGCACTCGCCCTCACTTGTCTCCCACACGTCCTGCAGGTTATTGATGCCTGAGGAGTAGGGAACACACGTCTCCAGCAGGTTGGAAATTCCGTTTCAGAACTAGTGCCTACAGGAGCTATCACATTCATAACCCAATCACACAACCCCTCTATTCATTCATCTGTACTGCTAGGAGAGTCAGCTGTGCTCAGCATAACCTCAACACCGTTTCCTGGGTACCATGCACCAAGACAGTAAACGAATTATGCCGACTGGATGAGAAATTTCACACGGAACTTAATTCATCTCCCTTCCTCAAGGGCAATCCCAGAAAAGCTTTACCTTGGCACCACTTGTAAACAAGCAGAGGAGGTGGTTCTGTGTCAGCAGGCTTGATCCAGGGTGGGAAAAGGCGGCGCTTGTCAGCTTCATACCACAGGTACTGGTCCAGGTAGGCATCAGTTATCTTCTCCAGTGGCTCCACATCATACACTGGCACCAGGTGGCTATAGAGATCCATGAACTCAATGCCCACCTGTGGGACAAGGAAGCTGGCTCACACCAACCCCCCAATCATCTGAGGCAACCTGCCACCCTGGGTGCCATGAATGAATCACAAAGCCAAAGGAAAACGTGGAGGGTATCTGACTCACTTCTTTAAAGGCTCTCTGTGTGAGGAGGTGACGCTTGATGCGGGACAATGCCTCGTGGGGGTTGTCATAGGCTTGCTCGATCAGACCTAGCTCCTCCCTCTGCGACTGGTTTAACCGAGACTTCACACTAACAAGGCAAGAGTAAAGGTGAAAGGGAAAACCAAGAGGAAGCCATCCCCAGAAGGCCTTCTTTCTTTGGACTCTGACGATGATGCCATTCTTCCCCCGTGACCTCCCCACAGGAGCCTGTCTACTCTACTCCTCACCTGTAAGCTTCCTTGAGCCGCTCCAAGGCCAAGATGAGCAACTTGGTGTCATGCTTGTAGGAGAGTGGGGGGAATGGGATGGGTGAGAACCTACGGCTTTCCAGCCAATGCACAGTGGTGGTATACACTGCCACCGCTTCTTCTGCTGTAATGTAAGGCCCGTCCTGCAAAGTGGACATGAGAATTAGCTTCCCACCATAGCCCAATCCCACCAGGGCAAGGTATGGTCCCAACTTCACAGTCCACCCTCCTGCCCAGCCCCACACACCAAGCCCAGCCTACTCTGCCCAACCTTTAGGTAGTTGTGCTGCCGCTCTTGTTCTGCCTTCAGGTAGAGCCGAGTGAGGCGTCCCAGGTTCTTTTTGCAAACAGTCTTGTCTACAGTGGCCCCACGGCGGATCCGTTCTCGGTTGTAGTGCGCAGTGTTGGTCCACCAGTCAGCCTTGGCCTTCACGTATCGAAGGATCATATTCTCTATAGGTGTTGGCAAACCAGGGACCTAAAAGTGCAAAAGGCACAATGAAAAAGTGATGGGAGCCACGTGCCCCCCTACGACATTCCAGAAGTGGTAATCCTGAGCACAGGAAGATGATGTCTATGCCTCCTCGGAGCTGGGGAGATGCCCACCTTCCAGGGAATATTGGCCTTCCAGCAGCGCCAGGCTTCACTGAGGTGTTGCAGGATTGTCCGGGCCTTGTTCTGTTTGATCCCCTCAGGCATCATGTCCAGAATGTCATGCATCACAGCTGCCCGAAGCTCAAGGTCAAAATGTGACTCCACTCGCTGCTTTGTTACGGTCTTTGCCACCCCCTTTGAGTGTCGGCCTAGAAGTGAAAGTGAGTAAAAGCAAGATTTGTTGCTCCTAATAAGCGTCTCTACCTGCATGCCGTCGCTTACCATGGTTATAATGAAATCAGTAAGTATAAACAAAGCCCAGCACATGCAAGATAAGATACGTCAGATATTCAGAACTACACTTCTGAGGAATTTCCATCCTGTAAATGCTCGATAGCCTCAAGGCCCCAAAGCGAAGCCCAAGACCCAGAATACGAGGTCAGACTCATTGGAGACTGGGTCTTAGAGGCAATCCAACAGGAAGGGATTCTCAATCTCGAACAAGGACAAGGGACAGTACAGGAACACACGTGATCTACCCTTGAAGTGATAATGGGAGAAGCTGGACACGGAGAAAACCACTTACCTTCAAACTGCCGGGCCAGGAGGTTACCCAGCCATCGCTCCAGCAAAGGGGTGATGCCACGCATGAAAAACAGCCAGACTCGCCAGCCAGCAGCCCAGAAACCACAGCCAGGGCCCTTCCCTACAGGGCCCTAGGAGTCCAAGCAGAAATCAGGAATACAAGTTAACAATGCATTCAGACAACAACAGAAAATTGGGCAGAGGTGAGGCAAAGAGCACACGTATGGCAGTTAAGAGAAAAAATGGGAAAACTCTGAGACCTCCATATCTAAAATGGAGTAAATGAAGAAACCAGTCACTGAGATTCTCTATTTAGACCCAAAAGTGCGCTTTGAGGGGAAGTGTTGAGATTCACGAGACGAGGGCAGTAATGAAACAGTCAGAGCCTCTCTCCAAACAGGTGCCTGGAAAGAGTCCTGACTCAATGTAAAAATTAATACGGATCTGAGAACATGAATATACGAGGGCAGGGTCCTACCGTGTTGAAGCGGTAATAGATGAGATGCTTCAGGTCCTTGCACATGCGAATCTGCCGCATCAGCTTATATTTGTACCGGTACATGCCCGTCAGCTGCCCCACGTGGGCAAAGATATACTGCAACCCATCTGCCAGCTGCAACACAATTGCCCCATCAGGCTTTAAGCTAGAGCCAGATCCACGATCAGCCCAGGCTTCACCCAGCTTCTCCACCTGGAGCCAGGACTGAGCATTCCTAGCCTCACCTGGAAGGCATCCACATTGCCCAACCGATACTGCACATGACTGTCCACCACCAGCTTAGTTAAGCGCAGAACCTCTCGACACAGATGGAAAGCATTCCCAAAACGAGATTTCTTTCGTTCCTGGAAAAGAGGCCAAGGACAGAAACAACATTTGCCAGCAATAGTCTGGACTGGATGTATGCCCTCCTTAGAGGCCAGAGCAAAGCCAGTCTATCCCTCAGCCCAGGAGACCCCTAAGGTCCAACGCAGGTACCTTGGTGGTGAGCGTCTTGACAGGCTTGAGGTTGAAGTTGTAGTCCAGGTGCAGATAGTTGAGATTTTTACGGTGAATGAGAAGGTTGAGCATGTTGTAGCCCTGGCGGCAAACCTGCAGCCCCACCTCCACCCAGTCCAGCTTTGTAGACTGAAAGAATTTGGTGGCTTTGAAGGAACGGAACAGATACCTGGGGTGGGAATAAGGAATGAGAGCTAGACTCCTGATCATCTCTGGAATGGAAAAAGTCTGAGCAGGGGCCCTAGGGCACCTCACCTCTTCTTCTGCGCTTTAGGGGGCCGGTGCTTCAGGGCATTCAGCACATAGTACTTAAGCAGCTTCTGGTAGGAGACCCTCACTTTCACAGGCTGCCCAGCAGGACAATGCTCCCGATACCTGAAAAAACAAGCCCACCAGAGCCTGGCCCATCTCTCCTTCCAGCGCTCTGCTAAAGGATGTACGCCCACCTAGCTGGAGTCTTTCCTCCTGTACATCCACTACTATCCCCCCAGGTAGAAGTCTTACCAGTTCTTGACAAGGGGAATGTCTAGGGCCCGGCGGGTGCGACCAGAGCGTAGGTTGAAGGGCCGTGGGGCCCAAAGCAGGGCAATGCCATTGGCTGTATTGTCTGTATAGAGGGGTGTGTCTTTCAAGAAGGGCTCCACAAACTCTGGAAGCTCAAACTCCTCGTCGTCATCTGGCAATGGTTCCTGACTCTGAAAGAAGAACCCCCGAGGGTTTATTTAGCTCCCGCTGATCTGGGCAGACACTTGGGATCAGAGGGAAACTCTCTGGGGCCAAGTACAGTGGCTACATCTGCCATGGAAACTGAGCTGCCTGACAAGAGAATCCCTGAAGGGCCAGGGCAAAGGGGACCAAGGGAGCAGAGAACAAGGCAGGGCCAACCAGGAAAGCAAGCAGCACTCCTCACACCCCAACTGGCTCACCAGCAGAAGGTCTCCTAGGGGATCCCCCAATACCAGGAAGAGGTGAACACTGCCATCACCTTCTGTCCAAGCTCCAAAAACTGGGCTTGGGGAAGGAGATCTGTTCATGTTAAGAACGTAATGGAACGTGGATCAACATCAAAGACATTACGCTAAGTGTTAAGACCCAGCCACAAAAGACCACATACTGTATGATTCCATTTATATGAAGTGTCCAAAATAGGCAAATCTACAGTGACAGAAAGCAGATTAGCAGTTACCTAGGCAAGGAAGATTCAAGGGAAATACAGTGACTACTAATGGGTGCAGGGTTTCTCTCTGAGGAAATGAAAATGTTCTAAAATTAACCGTGGTGATGGTTGCACAAGTCTGTGAATAAACGAAAAACCACCGAATTATCCACTTTAAACGGGTGAATTGTGTGGTAGTGAATTACAGCTCAATAAAGGATTTAAAAAAAAAAAAAAAAAAAAACACGTTGGAAACAGACCAGAATAAGACCACATAGAGTCCCAGAGGAGAAATGATAAAACCCAAATGGATAATCATAGAAACAAGATTATACCAATAACTTGGTCTGAGCCAAGTGCCAAACTCTCACGTTAGCTTACAGCTAGAGGGGAACACTTAAGGATGGAAGACATGTCTCCCTCTAGCTGAATTTTTATCTAGTAACGCTTCTCGGACAGGGAGTCTCTCTTGAAGAGCTGATGTCAAACGTCCCTTCCTCTCACCTTGACAGAGTGCCTATGGGAAATTGGGTTGATCAAAGGATCAAAGTAGAAAGCTGGCAAATCAGGATCCTCAGTTTTGATGAACACAACATTAGGAGTGTGGTACCTAAAATGAAAGAAGAGTCAGCCAAGGTTCTCCTGCCCTGGCCCAACCTAAACGCCCACCTCTCCTTTCCCCCAGCTGGGTTCTAGCTCTCTCACCAGGTGAGGTGGACATGGTGTGGAAGGTTGTTGTACAAGTAAGGAAAAGCAATCTTGTACTCAGTGCGGATGGGCTGCCGGATAATGATCTTGTTAATATCATTGAATTCATTCCAGTCTTCATCCCTAGGGTACAAAATCAAAGATGAGCAGACTAGTTGGGCAGTTTAGAAACTACAATGGGATCTCAAGGATCAAGATGAGATTTTATGGGGCTTCCCTGGTGCTGCAGTGGTTAAGAATCCGCCTGCCAATGCAGGGGGCACGGGTTCGAGCCCTGGTCCGGGAAAATCCCACGTGCCGTGGAGCAACTAAGCCCGTGCACCACAACGACTGGGCCCGTGCTCTAGAGCCCACGAGCCACAACTACTGAGCCTGCGGGCTGCAACTACTGAAGCCCATGAGCCTAGAGCCCATGCTCCGCAACAAGAGAAGCCACTGCAGTGAGAAGCCAGTGCACTGCAACAAAAAGTAGCCCCCGCTCATCTCAACTAGAGAAAACCCGGTGCAGCAACAAAGACCCAACGCAGCCAATCAATGAATGAATGAACGAATGAATGAATAAATAATTTTTTTTAAAAAAAGATTAGATTTTATTTAACCCAAGGTGCCTAAAATCTCTACTCTCTCCAACTTACTGTAGGTTGATGTCTCTGACAAGAGGCTCAAATTTGGGGCCTCCAGGAATGGCCATATTGAGTGCCTTGGAGGTAAAAAAGGCCTTCAGATCAAACAGATAGAAGTAATTGTCATCTACCAAGTCTGTCAGGAGCTGATTGGCCAGGCGGTAGAGAGTGGACATCATAGGCAGTGTGAACTGCCAGCGCTGGTAAGTGGAACCATTCACATACCTAGGGAAAAAAAGAGGCCCACGTCAGCTAGGTACGCTAGCTAGCCAAGCCATACTACCCGTTGCTCTCCCAGGACCCCTTCTGAAGTTCCAAAACCCTCACAGGAGTGGTAACTCCAACCATCACTCACTTCCGGCTGTCCCTCAATGGCTGGTGGTCATAGAACCAGTCCAACACCGGGGCATCTTCCTCAGGGTCCAGCTCTAGCTGAATTGCCTCCAGTGGTTCAACATCTAGGATGTTGTCAGCATAGTCCAAAGGCGGCTCCTCATCATCAAAAGGGGGGAAACGCATCCTCTTGAAATGCCTCCTGTCTCTTTTTTCTCGACGCATCATAATCCACATTGACCTGGAAGTCGACAATGTCACATAACGGTTTATACCCACTGCCTCCACAACCACCACCACCACAAACCATGTTCCAGCCCTTCTCACCCCCACTGGGAGATGTAGACAGGTTCAATAACCCAGGGAATCTCATTGACAAAGGAAATGGCTCCAGTGATGTGGTACAGCACAGGCACATCCCGAATCTGCTCCCAAGGCATAGGCATGTTCTCCAGGAGTTTGAGGACTGCATGGGGCATGTACTTTAGGGCACTGCAACAACAGGAAGACAGAGGATTCGAAGTGACAAGGTGTTCTGCTACCTGTACCATGCAGAGAAGCCACAAGGTAGCACAGTATCACATTCCACAGAAAACCGGTCTTACAGTCCAAACCCCCAAAGTTAGTACACAGGCCCTCCGTGACTAGGAACTCTGCCTCCCCACCTCCAGCTGTGCCACTTTGCTTCTTAAACATCACTGTCCCACAATACTGGGTGTCAGTCCCTCTAAATCAACAGCTGTTCCCTTAACAGACAGCTTTTAGGCTACCTCACAGTCTATTTTCTCCGTAGCTTTCCATAAAAAATAATAAAATATTTACCACACTTTACTTTAACCATTGTCTATTATGTCACTAGGCTATAAGCTCCAGAACGACCATTACTTCCTGTTCACTGCTATATCCCTGGCACACAGCACAGATCTCAAAAATATTTTTGAAATAAAACTTCCACAGCTGCCTTAGACCAGTTCATTAAGTGGCTAACATTTTTTTAAAATAAATTTATTTAATTATTTTATTCTTGGCTGTGATGGGTCTTCGCTGCCGCGCGGGGGCTTTCTCTAGTTGCAGCAAGCGGGGGCTACTCTTTGTTGAGGTGGGCGGGCTTCTCATTGCGGTGGCTTCTCTTGTTGCAGAGCACAGGTTCTAGGCACGCAGGCTTCAGTAGTTGCGGCTCGCGGGCTCTAGAGCACAGGCTCAGTAGTTGTGGTGCATGGGTTTAGCTGCTCTGTGGCATGTGGGATCTTCCCGGATGACGGATCGAACCCTTGTCCCCTGAACTGGCAGGCGGATTCTTAACCACTGCGCCACCAGGGAAGCCCAAGTGGCTAACGTTTTTGTGTAAAAATGGAAAAGGGATCTGCTAAGGTATTTGTAGCTGTACTCATCCACCTTGGGGACACAGAAAAACGAGAGTACAAAGACCTCAGGAGTTAACTACCCCCGAACCTGAAGATTCTGGTCACTTAGGAATTACAGGAACAGGAATGTACAGGTGTCCTGCTCTGGGCTTTAACCCACTCAAAGATAGAGACATCTTATCAAAGTATCAACAGGACAAATTAAAAGCTCCAGGGTTTCCCTGGTGGCGCAGTGGTTGAGAGTCTGCCTGCCAATGCAGCAGACACAGGTTCGAGCCCTGGCCCGGGAAGATCCCACATGCCGCGCAGCAACTGGGCCCGTGAGCCACAACTACTGAGCCTGCGCGTCTGGAGCCTGTGCTCCGCAGCAAGAGAGGCCGCGACAGTGAGAGGCCCGCACACGGCAATGAAGAGTGGCCCCCACTTGCCACAACTAGAGAAAGCCCTCGCACAGAAACGAAGACCCAACACAGCCAAAAATAAATTAATTAATTTAAAAAAAAAAACCTCCAGTCCCAGATCAGGAAAAAAAATCAGGGCAATAAAGAACACAACTGAGAACTCTCCTACACTGTTGGTGGTAATGTAAATTGGTACAACCACTATGGAAAACAGTATGGAGGTTCCTTAAAAAACTAAAAATAGAGCTACCATATAATCCAGCAATCCCACTCCTGGGCATATATCCAGAGAAAAACATAATTCGAAAAGATACACGCACCCTGATCCTCACCGTTGCACTATTTACAATAGCCAGGACATGGAAACAACCTAAATGTCCATCGGCAGATGAATGGATAAAGAAAATGTGATGTATCTATACAATGGAATATTACTCAGCCATAAAAAAGAATGAAATAACGCCATTTGCAGCAACATGGATGGACCTAGAGATTGTCATACTGAGTGAAGAAAGTCAGACAAATATCATACGATATCACTTATATGTAGAATCTTAAAAAATAGTGGTACAAATGAACTTATTTACAAAACAGAAACAGAGTCACAGATGTAGAAAACAAACTTATGCTTACCAAAGAGGAAGTGGGGGAGGGATAAATTGGGAGACTGGGATTGACATACACACACTACTATATATAAAACAGATTACTAATAAGAACCTACTGTTGGGACTCCCCTGTTAGTCCAGTGTGTAAGACACCGTGCTCCCAACACAGGGGTTCAGGTTTGATCCCTGGTCAGGGAAATAGATCCCACAGGCATGCCGCAACTAAGAAGAAGTCCACATGCTGCAACTAAAGATCCCGCGTGCCACAACTAAGATCTGGCGCAACCAAAATAAATTAAAAAATATTAAAAAAAAAAAAAAAAAAAGAACCTACTATACAGCACAGGGAACTCTACTTAATACTCTGTGATGACCTATCAGGGAAAAGAATCTAAAAAGCAGTGGATATATTATATACATATAACTGATTCACTTTGCTGTACAGGAGGAACTAACACAACGTTGTAAATCAACTACACTCCAATAAAGATTAATTTACCAAAAAAAAAAAAAGCAAAACTGGAAGATCTGGAAATTATGACGAAATTCCAGTTATTTTCTCCCTTCTTTGATAACCACTCAGATGAGCTGTCACAGAACATTAAAGTCCCCAAATGATAGAGCAGCTATTCAGGACTGAAATGTAAGAGACAGGGAGAAGCAAAAGGCGCCAAACCCCAAATGAAATACTTCCAGCATGTTCCTTACCCCAAGTACACCCTTTTGTCATGGCGAAACTTCCTGTTGGTCATGTCTCCATGGTCTCGAATGATCTTCCTGACATGTTCTGGAGGCATGTCTTCCTTTTGAGCATCCACAAATCCAAACTTCCGCTTTTCCGCATAGCGCTTGGCCTGCAACTGCTGCCATTTCCGGGCTACAAGGACACCTCAGTTTAAAGAACGGCACACCCTTACCCTAACCACCCCCGTCTCTTGCCCTAGAGTAATCTCCTGTCAGGACGTATGACAGAGGGCAGGCACCGGGCAGAAGCACTCCCTGACAATTCTCTTGTCTACTCGCTCTGCTTTATTTTTTTTTCTTCATCACATTTATCATTGCCTACCATTTCTGTCATAACATAATTAAAGTTTTTTTTTTACTGTCCATCTCCCTCATTGCAATTTAAACCCTGCAAGGGAAGGGGTTTTGTCTGTATCGCTATTGTATCCTCATTGTCTGGATCAGGGCCTGCAAATAATAGACGCTTTTACTTTTTTTAAGTAGATGTTTTAGAGACTTGATTAGATGTAAAAAATAAATGGGGGCCAATAATTGCACTAACACCTAATGTTTTGACACTTGCCAAAACGGGGAAAGGGGCTAAACCCGCTGCGCGCACGCGCACACCCGCCCCCAGGCGCCGCTCCCGCACGCTTTCTTCACCTTTCTCCTGAAGCTTCTCCTCCGACATGTAGTCTGGCAGCGGGGCTAGAGGGCCAGGCACCGGGTTACCCGGCCCTCGGTAAGGAAATACTCCGGCCATACCTGGAGAATCTGGGGAGCAGCGGAAGAAAAAAATTAACGACGGGGCCCGGGCCCGCAAGAGGGGCAGCAGGAACACGTCCAAACCCACGGCCTGCAGTCCCGCCTCGCTCAGAGTGCGTCCAGCCCGGCCCGATCCCTCCGGCCGTTCAGCCCGACCCCAACCGCGCCTCCCGCAGCCCGGCCCTTAGAGCCCGCCACGTACCCCTACAGCCCCTCACACAGACAGCCGCTTCCCTGCAGGGCAATGGCGGCAAGCCGACGTCCCCTCCGCGTTGCCAAAGCCAGGAAGTGCGCAACCCGGTTTCAGCAGTTGACCCAATAGGCGCTGGTGTGTTCAGACGGATTAGAGAGCTCACCAGTTAGAATTGCAATTCGTGCCGGAGGGGGCGGATCCACGGGCGGAAATATTTGGACGCGAGGGGGTGTGGTCGGAATAGGCGGAAGCCCCGCCTTCCGCGTTTCTGGAGCTGTTTCTGGGGCCTCAGCAGCGGCTCGCGTCCGTCCGATAGAAGCCCAGGCTTCCAGAGTTTTACTAAATTTGTCGAAGTTTGCACCTTATTCTGTGTCTAGTCTCGTATATGTAAACTTGAGGTGCAGTATTAACTCCGAGTCAATCAGTGTTTTGTTCATGCATTCATTCATTCATTCAACAATCATTTACTGAATGCCTACTATTGTATCAAG